>NC_082707.1:175577160-175887160 GCF_030144855.1 Hypanus sabinus
AACATGGACTCTGGAAAAGTCATACAAATATATGGTGAAGAGCATTCTGGTCATTTTTATCATAGTCCAGTATGGAAGCTTCAATGCACAGGATCACAAGAGGCTGCAGAAGGTTGTGAACTTAGCCAGTTTTATCATGGTCACACCTTTCCACCATCGAGACCATCTTGAAGAGACGATATCTCAAGGATGTAGGATCCACCTTTAAGGATATTCAGTTTTCGCATTATTACCATCAGGGAGGAGGTGCAGGAGCCTGAAGAGCCAAGCTCAATGATTCAGAAACAGCTTTATCCCCTCTGCCATCACAATGGTCCATGAGCTGTACCTCATTATTCCTGTCTTCTGTTAATTTGTAATTACAGCAATTTTAGGTCTTTCACCGTACTGCTGCCACAAAGTAGCTCATTTCACATCATATAAACCAGAGATAATAAATATGATTCTAATAAGCTCCAAAAGGGTTGCTTTAAAATCTTTACTGGCTGCTTCTATTTTCACTTTAACTCAAATATAAGGAAAGATTCTCTAACAATCTGTACCGGAGATGTCAAGCCAACTGGCCCGTAATTGTTCCATGTAGTTGTGTTTTATTTTAAGAATGGATATTATTTTGGCTACTCTCCAGTTCTTCGGCTCACAGTCATGCTCACTGCAGCCCTGATATATTTTCAGCAAGTTTACAATATCCTCTCTCAATCCAGAAATGTATTCAGTCTGGCCCCAAATTCATAATTTTCCCTTATTTTAACCAATCTAGTTCAAAGTTTTTTTTTTGTGTGTGCGCTCAGCAGCCATTACACTGTGATGGTTTGAACTGAACAGCTGCAGCTCTCTCAATCAAGTCTGCTGGAATCCTGGCACAGTATCTTCGGGAATTAACTTGCTTAGTGAACAATGCACTTATTTGGGACTGGCAGGGAAGGTCTTGCAATTCAACCATTATGCAAATATCAAAATACAAATCAGACAAGGACTTTGCCATTGCCGTATTTTTCTTGTTGCTATATATAACAATAAAGCTTAAGTATTGCATAGACTATCAGTCCATCTATATAAGCTAATCTTGTGTATTAATATTTATTGTTTTCTCTGTATTGTGTTCTTATGCTTATTTTATGCTGCGTCAGATCCAGGCTAGCAATAATTTTGTTCTCCATTACACTTGGGTGTGGACAAATGACAATAAACTACCTTGAATCCTTTTGCTGCAGATTTTTACCCACCACTATTATATAGTAAATAAACATGCCTTGCTCTACCTTGTCTCGTTTACACTCTTTACGTCCATGCCACTGTGGTGAACTACATATACCTGTCTGGACACGCCCCCTGATGACTGCTCCTGTGGCTCCTCCCACGGACCCCTGTATAAAGGCGATTGAGGTCTGAGCCTGGCCTCTCAGTCTCCAGGATGTAGTATGGTGGTCACTCACTGCTTGTTCCTTCTTCCAGTCAATAAAAGCCGATATCTCGCCTTTATGTCTCAGAGCGAGTTATTGATGGTGCGTCAGTCACCAGTCCAAGCCCTTTTGCCCCCTCAGTTGCTTTTCACTCCTAGTACTACAAACCAAAGAGCACTCAGCATAATCCATAAAAGAAGAAACAATAGGGAGGACAAAGAAAATGTAATAAATATGGCTGTTATTAAGATGCAGTTAATATGGCTAAAACACATTTGATAACATGCCATGTAATAAATGGCCACTCTGTCATCAGATTTCTGAATGTACACTCTCACTATTTTGCTCTCTTTTTGCTATAGTGTTTAATTTTATATTTATATCCTAATCTTAATCTACAGTTTATTATTATGTATTGCATTGTACTACTGCTGCAAATTGACAAATTTCATGACACACATCAATGATATTAAACTTGATTCTGATTCAGCTTAAGAAATGGGAAGCAAGTGAAGTAATAAAGGATTGCTTTACACTGGAGGAAAATGAATGGAAGTTCCCTGGGGTGTCTGTTAGGTCCACCAAGAGAACTTCAGGGTCACTGTTTTTCTTTATAACTGAGTGATTTGGATATTGGAATATATGGCACTATTTCTAAATTCACAAATGATATAGCACAGAAAAGAGGTGAACTGTGAGAAAAATAAAACAGATTGTTAGAATACATGGATATATGATAGATGAAGTTCAGTGCTGAGAAATGTAAAATGTTATATTTTGGTCGGACAATTAAGAAGCAAACACTCTAATATTGCCAATTGGGATGAGGTAGACTTGTGGTTCTGTTCCTATTTAGCAGATAATGTAATTAATGCCATTGCCCAGATCAAGTCAATGCTGTTGCTCATTGACATCATGTAATATCTGCCCATCTGTCTGTATTGAGACTTCAAGCAAGATTCTATTGCAAGTAGTCGGTATCCAAAATCAACCCTGAGGCTACAGAATTGTCTAAAATTTGCCACTACAGTGAACAATGTCCTTCAAAGCAACACACATAAAATGCTGGGGGAGCTCAGCAGGTCAGGCAGCATCTATGGACATGAATAAGCTGTTGACGCTTTGGGCCGGGGGAATTTGTTTACTGGAAGGAGAAATCAGGTTGTAAATGTATTAATCAATGCACAGAAAGTAATAAGTTAAATTTAGAAATATTTATTGTAAAATATAAATCTTTTATTATCTTGTGAGAACTTGTACCACCTTCCTTGCTGATCATTTTTCAACGTACCATTGAGTGTAGTATGTCGTTTGGAGAACCAACAACACACTTTTATCTAATACCTTTCACAGTGCTGACTGATACCATAGGGCTTATTAACTCGAGCCCTTCATCCCCATTGGAATTAACAGCCCGAGCAGCACACTGCACCCGAGAGCCAGCTTGGAAGTAGACTGAGTCTAGAGAAATCATCTTGGATGAGGTGAAGAGTCAACTTCTGTCACAGGGCTTGTCACTCCATCTGGACCTGTTGGAGCACTCACTCTCACCCTCTGGTCTTCTAATGAGGGCTCACAGACCTCCACATTCCTCCTCCTGTTATCAATAATCAGCTCTTTGATTTTGCTGATGTTGAGTGAGGTTGTTGCTGTGGCACCATTTGACCAGATTTGCATTCTCCCTCTTATATGCCGATTCATCACCATCATTACTCAGCCAACAGCAGTGGTGTCGCCAGCAAACTTCAACATGGCATTGGAGCTGTGCTTAGCCAGATGGGATATAAGGTGTTGCTCCTCCACCTTGAGGGTGGTCTCATTTTGTTCTGCTTGTGGTGTATGGAGCCATCCCCCAATTTCTGACGGGTCTGCACTGGGAGCACGGGGCACAACAGAGGACCCTGGCAGATCCGCAGGTGAAGAGTTACCTCACCAGGAAGGACTGTTTGGGGCCCTGAATGGAGGTGAGGGAGGAGGTGTATGAGCAGGCGTAGCACATAGCCCACGTGCAGAGATAAGCACTGGGAGGGAGATTAGTCGGGAGGGACGAATGGACAATGGAACTGTGGGGGGAGCGATCCCTGCGGAAAACCGAGATGGGTGCGGGAGGTAAACATATGTTCAGTGTCCTTAAAGAATCTTGAAGGAAAACTGAATCTCTTTTTCAATTTGTCAATTCTTCATGCATATGTTAAGGTATAATAAATATTCAAAAAAGGGTACGGTTATTAACAAGTTAGTTTATCTGTCAACTTTGCATTATTGTGAAGAGGGAACAGCACAATTTATAACCAACAGATTAGAAAAATTATAATTCAAAAGGATCTGCTTCTGAAATGGTGTTTAGTGTTGTTAATTAAAATGTAATTTTAACAAGCTAGTTCATTTATTTTGTCAAAAGTCATTATCATTATATGATTGATGAAAGAAATCAATGGCTAAATGTAACCATAAAATAAATATATGATAATTGCTAAATTATGCTTCTTTTGAACACCAGAATCCTGTACGAGTTGGTGTCTGTCTAAGCATGGTCGAAAAGATTTTTGTTGCTGAGGTCAAGAATGTGGCAGCAAATTGCAATGTTCTGGGATTAGGTAGATTGCTGTCAACTCTATGACAGTTTGGACCCCTGGGGTAAATTTATATTGTTCTATGATGACGTTATTAGGGGAGCAAAGGACCTTTTGAAAATAAAGGGCCGTTTTCTTGTAATTTTTTCAAGCACATTTATGATAGCGTACAGAGTCTAAGTTGAAATGGGGCATATCTAAATAAGGAGCTGCTGCATTTCCGAGTGCACATTCCTGATAAAACACACACAAAATGTGAGCTCGCGCAGGTCAAATTTGTTCCTAAGAACAATCTATTTTCGGAAAATATTTGATAAGTAAGGCTGATTTTTTTGCTTTCATTCAAAATAAAAATTCTGAAAGGAAAGCAGGGGGTGAATAGTAGGAATTATTGCTTTGGTTTCCTGAGGAAGATTGGCTTAACAGTCATATTGTATCCTCAACTTCATTTGAAGGATATCTTCACATGCTATCTGATACTATTTTGCATTAAACTGTAAAGTCTGATCTGAGGTCAAATGATGGGGGTCTTAAAGACGAGGAAAACAGTAGGGATAACTTGTAGCTGCTGTTAGGTAATTGACTGAAATTGGATACAAGAACTTAGGAAACAAAGTTATGTTGGAGGGAATTACATGACAAAGCTATGCAAAGGTTAGGAATGAGAGTTTTAAAATTGAAATATTGCTTAATTTTGAAATTAGAAGATGGCATCACAGAAGTATTGGTTGAAAAAGAACAAAACACGATACGTTTAGGAATTTAAGAAACTCTTAGATAGGCACATGGACGATATTGATCATAGAGTAGTTTAAAAGGTTTGCGTTGCATCATGGGCTAAAGGGCCTGTACTGTTCCGAAATGTTCAATGTTCTATTTTAAGATTAAGATTAAGATATTTTAAGATTTCAAAGTTAAGATACAAGGTTCGAACAGACTCAAGATAATGGATGATGGAAGAACAGGACTGTTTTTTTTTAAAACTAATCAAATCTAGAGGTAATGGGTATAGTTAAAGGCTTTCATTATTAGGTGGTCTGAAGCAGGAGTGGAGTTGAATGCTTTTAAGCACAGGAGCAATTAGGTGACTTTAGTGAGGATGCGTAGCAGTGGTCAGAAGTTTGCCTCGGGGTCAAGGTTCCAAATAGTCTGGCTCAGCTTCAGATGGTTGTCAGGCAGAGGAATGGAGCCAGGCACCACAGACAAATTGCAGGAAAACTTAAAAGCACGACTAACACCACTAAGCCAGGGTTTTAATCATCTTCCACTAAAGTTATGGAAATACCTCCACTTAGATGAATCACCTTTGAATCTCTGGCTTTGATGAGCTACATGAGGAGGCAATTTTATATTAAAATCCGGGATTAATATTCTATGAACAAAAATCGTATCCAGATTTGCACAATTTGGAATTTACTGAAAAATCACCTCCAGATTCGCATTTCATATAAAAATTTCTTCCAGATTTTTATATCTTAAGGTTTGGTGCTGCATACATATTTCTGTTTATTATAATCACCTATTTGTAATTGGTAATAATATCGACTAGATCTTCTCAGTATCTATTCACAAAAATAATATAAAAGTTTACTTTAACTATAATGGTAAAAACAATATCAGTTTCTGAAATGCATTCTCGAGTTGTAATTATTTCGCTAAATTGGCGATTGAATGGGGTTATATCAGAAGGAGAAATATACATGAAATACATTCGCCTACATCATGAGTAAACATCAATATCTTTTGCTAAAATTAATCAATTAAACCAAAATGATATTGATATTACTAATTGCAAATCAGAGTTTTTAGTTTGTCTGTACGGTTATCTATTGTTTTGGATGATTCACTCAGTCAATGAGAGTTGATTTCAAGATAGGCCTCAAATAGTTGTCAGAATGCCCTGTAAACTACTTCCAAGTTAAGGAAGGACAACACTGCACTCCTACCCCGCATCAAACTCTGTTCTCAGATCCCAGGACTCAGGTTGGATACTTGAACTAACTTCTTTCAGACCCCACATCACTAGTATTGAGGCCTTAGTAACTTCTTTAGATGTACAAAGAGAATGTTCAGACAGTCAGGTCGATACAAGCCGGCAACAGAACAATCCCATCAGTCCCATTCCCTCATTCTCCTTATTTCCCTATAGCGATGGTATGTGTTCTAAGCAACGTGCACATCAACTCTCTCTGTTTTTTTTGGCACGCGTCCACGCTGAAGGATAATTCATCACAGCTAATTGACCTACCAGCAAGTTTTTAGGATGTGCAAGGGAAATAGAGTAGCCAGTGAAAACCCACACAGTCAGAATTGGATTTAATATCATTGACATATGACATGAAATTTCTTGTTTTACAGCAGCAGTACAATGCAAAGACATGAAAGTCTGTGAATTACAAAGCTAAATAAACAAATGGTGCAAAACGCAGGAATAATGAGGTTCATGGACCATTCACAAATCTCAGGGCAGAGGGTGAGAAGCTCCTCCTAGGTCATTGACTGCAGTCCGTCAGACTCCCCTGCCTTCTCCCTGATGGTAGTGATGAGAAGAAGGCGTGTCCCGGGTGGGATGGTGGTCCTTTGATGATACTTGCTGCCTCTTGAAGATGTCCTCGATAGTGGGGAGGATTGTGCCCACTTCTGTGGTGTTACTTGCAAGTTTGTGGAGAAGTATGCAAACTTCATAAGACAAAGTCTGAGGTAAGGATTGAACTTGTGTCCCTGGCACTGCGAGGCAGCAGTGCTGACTGTTGTGCTCCAATGGTTCCACTGGAATAGGCAATATCATTCACCTGCCTGATACCAGCTTCCTGAAGCAGACATTCTATTCCAAAATCCATCGTCAGAAGAGGTTCAAGGAAGTTCTCCCTGCCTCCTTCAAAAACTGACTCTTGGGAATATTCGGCTTGCAATAGCTGAAAATGGAGAAGGAGAATTTGGATGATATTGAAAACCTCAAGTCCGTGCATTGTGATCACAAAGAAGCTCCATGTAAATGGCTGACAGGAGTGCAGTTCCAACACTGATCTCATCAGAAACATTGCAACTCTCAAAACTGAAGCGGAAGCGAGTCATCTTTGATCCTGAAGGGTCGGCCAAACAAAGAAGACTGCTGGCAAATCCTTTTACATTATTGCTAGCTCCCTCAATTCTAGTAAATCAGTGATGATACTATTTCTTATTAATGTTGTTCTTGACATTGGTAAAAGATTTGCTGTTGTGGTTATAATACACTCCCAGTCTGGTTTTGGATCAATCATCTCAAGTGACAAACAGACCCAAAGTGACAACAAGTCTCCCACCCATCAGTAATTCATCCCTTTGCATTCAGTGCCCATCTATCAAACAATGCCTACAAAATATTTTGCTTCTCTGTTTTCTGTTGTTGACTGCCAGCTAGTGCTGTCGAGTTAATTATGTAGATCTGGATGCCCCCCACAGGGCTTGTCAAAGGTGAAACTGCACTTCAGACATTTATTTCCAAAATCAGGCGTTAAAAAAATATCCTTCTGTGGCCTTATGTTAAAATGTTATTATCAAACAGATGTCACTTAAGTAAGGTACCAATAACAAAATGTTAAAAACTTAAGTTCAAAGTAAATTTATTCTCAAAGTATGTATACCTTATACAACCTTGAGATTCATTTTCTTGCATGCACCCACAGGAATCAAAGAAATACAATAGAACCCACCAAAATACACGCACAACAAGGACTGACGAACACCCAATGTGCGAGAGAGGACAAATATGCAAATGATAAAAAAAAGTAATCAAATAATGCATTGACCACGCGCTGCAGAGTCCCCGAAAGTGAGTGCACAGACTGCGGTGTCAGTTCAGTGCTGGGGCAAGTGAAACAATCCAGGAGTCCGCTGGTTAGTGTAGGGCAACAATTGCACCTGAACCTGGACGAAACTCCTACACCTTCCTCCTGACGGTAGTAGTGAGAGGGGAGGGGGCAGGTCAAATGCTGATGGGACAGGCTCAGCTGGGGAATCTTGGTTGGCTCAGAGTATTGGGGCTGAACTTACATCTGGAAAGATAGTGAAATATGATCTATTGGTACTTATTGCAGTAACTATCATGCCATTCCTGTTTCTATATTCTTTAAAAAAATTTTTTATTGAGACAGGGCATGGAGTAGGCTTATCCAGCCCTTCGAACCGTGCTGCCTAGCAACTCCTGATTTAACCCTAGCCTAATCACAGGATATTTTACAATGACCAACCAACCTATCAACTGGTATGTCTTTGGACTGTGAGAGGAAACTGGAGCACCCAGAGAAAACCCACATGGTCACAGGGAGAACGTATAAACTCCTTACAGGCTGAGGCGGGAATTAAACCCGGGTCGACTGAACTGGAAAGTGTTGTGCTAATCACTAGGCTACCATGCCGCCCCTTCATCAGTTCAAATTTATAATTACACTTCCGGACTGAACTGTTATCCCGAAACACAACCTATGGCTTGTCAACAAAGGAATACTTCCAATACTGTATTTCCAATGAAAGAAGAAATTGGATTTTAAAGAAAGCTTGTAAGTAAATCTCTGAGGTTGTGTGATTCTTTTCTAGTGTTGTAACATTGTTGATTAGTTTTTACTGTATTTGTTAATTGTCTACCAGATTATTTTTGTTGCCACAAAACGGTAGCTGATGGCACAGCTTTCCTATGGTATGCTGACACCTTGTGATGCGTAGACAGAACCTGTGAGGAAATCAATGCATAGGAAATATACATGGGAGTGGGCCTTTTAAGCTTGTACGTTTGCAACAAGATTTTGACTGGTTTTTTTTCACCTCAGTGCCTCTCTTCAGCACTAATCACATATCTCTTGATATCCTTAGCTTTCCTGGGTCTCAGTCAGTGTTTTCTGAGAGATCTTCAGGAGTCTGATAATATTTACACAATAGCATACACGTGAAAGCCACAGGATTCTCTGAAAATGTGATTTACATTTCATGGAACTTTGGAAGATCAACAGATGCAGACTCAGAATCATTTTTCAAATTAGTTTGATTATGATATGAAGGAAATTACTGCATGTAATATGACTGAGTTCAATGACACCAGTAACTTCATGGTCCCAAGGGATTTATGGTGGAAAGTAACAGTTCAGCATGTTATTTTATCCGTCCTCAGCACTTCACTGTAAAGAGGAGCAAGGAACAATTTGACATTCTAAAAATGGAATTCACTTAAAAATTGTGTTGGTGTTTTAATGTGACCTATACCTGCTTGCAGAGAGCAATCTAGAAAGTGCTTCTGACCTGTTGTCACCTCCAGGGAGTTTCGCGTTTATCTTTTTGGCACCTTTCTGACAACACATTGCATTCTGTTAACGTGACAGACACACCTATGTACGCTCCACTAGACATCATTCTGCCACCTGCAATTTTCAGCATACGTTTGCTTCGACAGAAGTTCACAGGTCGATTTCTTCCCTTCAGAACAGACCGCTTGAGACTGAAATATCTCCTGCTTCATGTGGAATCATTTGAATGAAGATGTCTTATACGTGTGGAGCAACACACACAAAACGCTGGTGGAACACAGCAGGCCAGGCAACATCTATAGGAAGAAGTACAGTCGACTTTTCGGGCTGAGACTCTTGGTCAGGACTTTGTTGCTCGAATTTCCAGCATCTACAGATTTCCTTGTGTTTGCGTCTTATAAATGTGGGTATGTTTTCTGGTGTGCAACAGAGTATACACTCAATGACCACTTTACCAGGTACACCTGTTCACCTGCTTATTGATGCAAATATTGAATCAGCCAATCATGAGGTAGCATCTCAACGCATAAAACTCGAAGACATATCCCAAGGCTCACTTGTTGTTCAGATGGGGAGAAACGTGTTCTATGTGAGTTTGACCGTGGAATTTGCTGCACAGAGTGGTTTGAGTATCTCAAAAACTGCTGATCTCCTGGGATTTTCACACATACCGGTCTCCGGGGTTTACAGAAAATGGTGTGAAGGACACCAAGAAAGAAATCCTATGAGCGGCAGTTCTGTGTACAAAAATGCTTTGTTAATGAAAGAGGTCGGAGGAGAAGGGCCAGACTGGTTCAAGCTGACAGCAAGGTGACAATAACACAAGAAACCATGTGTTACAGCAGAGAAGCATCTCTGAATGCACAGTGTGCTGAACTTTGAAGTGGATGGGCTACAGCAGCAGGAAGCCATGAACAAACACTCAGCAGTGAGTGCCTGACAGAGAGGCCACTGGATGTACATACAGTTTTCATTGCTCGTGCTTTGTAATGCCGGCTGAAAGCAGGTTTTCCTCCTAGGGAATGGGATTGGGGGATTTAGGATATAGTAGAAGATGGACTGAGTTTTATTCACTTCTAAGTTCACTTTGGGACATGGAAACTAATTTATATCAACTCTGCCAAAGGGCAACCTGATTTGCTTGGTTTCAAGTAACTTGAATCTCTAGACGTTATATCATAATTGCCTGTCAATGTGAGAGAGATTTATTTGTGTGTATAGATACAACAATACTCAGAATTCACGCAGCTGAGTGTAAAATTTACCAGCAATGAAAATTGTTTCAATGCATTATACAATTATCTGCCACTTTTTCTTTAGATTTATCAAATTGCCTGTCTCGGTTTAATTGAAGGGCTCCAGTGTTTCACTCTATGACACTGTAGCTTGACTGCAAATGCACCCTTAGGAGGACATTCAGCCTGGTTCTTGTCGGTCAGAGCAAAAATCAGCTGGAGTAACCCAGCAGTCCAACTGTATTGAACTCCTCCAGCAGTTTGATTTTGTTCCAGGTTACAGGATCTGTAGTCTCTTGCGTCTCTTATTGATTGGAGAGGGGCTGAGACACTGGTTCCCCACTCAAAAGCAGAATGCTATGAAGCATTGGGAAAATGGCACGCTCAGCTGATAACACTTTACATTTATGTATTTATTTTACTTAAACATCTTACATAAACATTTATATATTTATTTCAATTCCATTTTAGTGCGTGACATTTAAGAATAAAGGCTGAAATATATTTGGAATAATATAAAAATGCCACAACACACACAAAATGCTGGTGGAACGCAGCAGACCGGGCAGCATCTGTAGGAAGAAGCACTGTTGACATTTTGGGCCGAGACCCTTCGTCAGGACTATCTGAAAGAAAAGATAGCAAGAGATTTGAAAGTAGGAGGGGGAGGGGGAAATCCGAAATGATAGAAGACCGGAGGGGGTGGGGTGAAGCTGAGAGCCAGGAAGGTGATTGGCAAAAAGGATACAGAGCTAGAGAAGGGAAAGGATCATGGGACGGGAGGCTTCGGGAGAAAGAAAGGGGGAGGGGAGCAGCAGAGGGAGATGGAGAACAGACAGCGATGGGCAGAAAGAGAAATAAAAAAGAGGGGAAATAAATAAATCAGGAATGGGATAAGAAGGGGAGGAGGGGCATTAATGGAAGTTAGAGAGATCAATGTTCATGCCATCAGGTTGGAGGCTACCCAGCCAGTATATAAGGTGTTGTTCCTCCAACCTGAGTGTGGCTGCATCTTG
Source organism: Hypanus sabinus (assembly GCF_030144855.1). Classification (NCBI taxonomy): domain Eukaryota; kingdom Metazoa; phylum Chordata; class Chondrichthyes; order Myliobatiformes; family Dasyatidae; genus Hypanus; species Hypanus sabinus. Next base: position 175,588,664 of record NC_082707.1, read on the forward strand.
ACCGTAGAGGAGGCCATGGATAGACATATCAGAATGGGAATGGGACGTGGAATTAAAGTGTGTGGCCACTGGGAGATCCTGCTTTCTCTGGCGGACCAAGCGTAGGTGTTCCGCGAAACGGTCTCCCAGTCTGCGTCGGGTCTCACCAATATATAAAAGGCCACACCGGGAGCACTGGACGCAGTATACCACAACAGCCGACTCACAGGTGAAGTGTCACCTCACCTGGAAGGACTGTCTGGGGCCCTGAATGGTGGTGAGGGAGGAAGTGTAAGGGCAGGTGTAGCACTTGTTCTGCTTACAAGGATAAGTGCCAGGAAGGAGTTCAGTGGGAAGGGATGGGGGGGATGAATGGACAATGGAGTCGCATAGGGAGCGATCCCAGCGGAAAGCAGAAAGAGGTGGGGAGGGAAAGATGTGCTTAGTAGTGGGATCCCGTTGGAGGTGGCAGATGTTACGGAGAATTATACGTTGGACCAGGAGGCTGGTGGGGTGGTAGGTGAGGACAAGGGGAACCCTATCCCTTGTAGGGTGGCAGGCAGATGGGGTGAGAGCAGATGTGTGGGAAATGGGAGAGATGTGTTTGAGAGCAGAGTTGGTGGTGGAGGAAGGGAAGCCCCTATGTTTAAAAAAGGAAGACATCTCCTTTGTCCTGGAATGAAAAGCCTCATCCTGAGAGCAGATGTAGTGAAGACGGAGGAATTGCGAGAAGGGGATGGCATTTTTGCAAGAGACAGGGTGGGAAGAGGAATCATCCAGGAAGGTCTTTGTCTGTTCTCCATCTCCCTCTGGTACTCCCCCCACTTTTCTTTCTCCTTAGGCCTCCTGTCCCATGGTCTTTTCCCTTCTCCAGCTCCGTATCCCTTTTGCCAATCACCTCTCCAGCTCTTGGCTTCACTCCACACCCTCCTGTCTTCTCCTATCATTTCAGATTTTCACCTCTCCCTCCTACTTTCAAATCTCTTACTATCTTTTCTTTCAGTTAGTCCTGACGAAGGGTCTTGGCCCGAAATGTCAACAGTGCTTCTTCCTATAGATGCTGCCTGGCCTGCTGTGTTCCACCAGCATTTTGTGTGTGTTGCTTGAATTTCCAGCATCTGCAGATTTCCTCGTGTTTGCATTTTTAGAAGTACCACAAGTATTTTGAGAAACATGCTGTATGCTTCACACACAAATTGCTGGGGGAGCTCAGGCAGCATCTGTGGACATCAATAAACCGTCAACGTTTTGGGCCGAGACCCTTCTTCAGGACTGAGAAGGAAGAGGAAAGATGTCAGAATAAAAAGGTAGGGGTAGCGGAAGGAGGCTGGCTGGAAGCTGATAGGTGAAGCCTGGTGGTTGGGAAAGGTCAAGGTCTGGAGAAGAAGGAATCTGATAGGAGAGGAGAGTGGACCATAGGAGAAAGGGAAGGAGGAGGGTGACTAGGGAGAAGGAGTAGCTAGCTGGAAGAGGTAAAAGGCTAGAGTGGGGAATAGAAGAAGAGGGAAGAGGGAGAGAATTATTTTACCAGAATGAGAAATCAATATTCATACCAACAGGTTGGAGGCAACCCAGATGTAATATAAGGTGTTGCTCCTCCGCCCTGTGAGTGGCCTCACCTTGGTTCAAGAGGAGGCCACGGACCAATCTGCTTCTGTGATTATAAGTGAATGCAAACATTATTTGATGGATTGACCCAATAAGTTACCTTTAATTGATTGTGAAAAAATTTACAAATGCACTCAGTGACAAACATCCAGTTTTCTTTGATGGGATTGTGACAAATTCTACGAGAGAAAGACATCAATCGGTTGTTTATTTTTGGAATGTATTCACTCAATATATCGTGGCTCCAGTCCCAAAGATACTGTGGATTTGTTTACCCCTCAGGAGCGCAGCATTGCTGATTTAGATTGGTTTAGAAACCGTTGAAGTGCAATGAGCAGGAAATGAAATAGAAGATCCGGCAAGATATCATTTTGCTTTTCAGTGAGATGTATAGCCTTGCATGTTAGTAATGGAAACTTGTTTGAAAATATGACTGGAGCTAATAAACAGAGCTAAATAGCCACACAATAGGGATCATGTAATGAGAAGGCAGGGTAAGTCTCCTGAATCATAGCAGAGGACTTTCATGTCACATAAAATATATTCTTGCACTGTGAAGCAGCAACTCTGTGCAAGATGTTCACTTTGCATTCCCCGTATGTTGATATTGTGGTTCCTATGGATTAATCCAGTATGCATGCATTTTGTGGTTTATTTTTGGTTCAGTGCCACACAGAGGAAGGAAGCAACGTATCAGTAATCTTAGCTTTTCACCAGTGGTGATTCCTATTAGATGAGCTTATTACCGTATTTTGTGCACTTTAATGGAAGGCAGGAGTTGTTCACTTTATGAAAGGTGCATAGAAGCATTCTCAATCAGCTGGCATAACAGTTTAATAAACTCAGCTGAATTCTTAGTTTCTATTGGTTTTCTGTCAGTTTGCGGTTCTGATACAGTTGGTGTGCATTACAGGAGTCAAGCGATATGGGGTTAATACAGGAATATGGAACTGGGGTAAAGATTGATATAATCCTACTGTAGTCTCATTGAATGGCAGTGCAGACATGATGGACTGAATGGCCTTCTAATAGTCTTTTACACTCCTGATGGCTGGGATCACCCAAGTGCATTGCAAAGTCCAAATGCTACTCCATGCTTTTGATACTATAAACATTTTATATATAACATTTATATTGTATATACAGTATACATATAATTATATAATTTATATATAATATACACATATATATTTTGTTTATTTTGCTTAATTTTCATTCTAAATGTCCATTGTGTTTCATTAAGTTATTGTTTTGTACCAAGACTATGATTGAAGGTCTGACAGGAATGTGATAAAATATTGCCTTGTAGTGGAAGGAATAATGTTCTAATCACCTCATTCAGTACATATCCACCTCCTGGGTGCTAATTTCCATGTGAAGTGCAGAACACTAGTTTCTCAAAAAAAAAATTAATGAACAGAGTTAAAACATACCCCTTACTGCTCCTTTAAGTAGTCTTAATAAAAGAGGTCACCTTCAATCATTGTAAGATGTACCTACACCGTGGAATATTTTTGCCTCATGCATCAATGTGTTTGTAATTATTTGGATTGTAACAATCTAATCCAGAAATGTCCTCTATTAGTCATCCATCTGGTTTGGGTTTGCATTATAGCTCTGTAACACGAGAAAGTAAGCAAGCTGCTAATTCTGAATAGCTTTACAGATCTCATATTAGTGCCTGGTTTCAAAATGGCATTGCTGAGGTCTAGAAGTTGGATGCCTGCCTGTCTTATTTTCTCCGGTAGTTAAAGGAGGAGCAAATATTTTGAAAGCAAGTTTTGCTTGTATTGCAGCAGACAGAACCTATATCTACAATTTAGACATACATTTGAGTTTGTTGATTAAAAATAACATTTCTCCTGAAGAAAGTGATTAACCACATAAAACTGTATCATTTTTTTATATCATTCACAGGATTATTTTTGAATCATTCCTGGCACTTGTGTCCTGTGGTAATCTTCAAATCCTCCACTTTTCAGGCCATTATTTGCATCATTGTTAGTTGCCTTCAAGTGCAGTGAATTGTATAAATCTCTAAAAAAAAAGTAATGAAAAACATAAATTCTTGCTTTTATAGAAATTTATTCAGATCCAAATATAATTTCAAGGGAGTTGGTGCTTGACTGCTTTATTAGTCCTGATTTTGAGGCTGGATATCAACTGACAAATTGGCCTCTTTTTAAGTCACATGGGTTTAGGTTGCTAAGGTAATGTTTTCCAGGAAGACAGTGACTCATTGCACCATTTATTACTGTTTCCAATTGTGGAAGCCACACGCATGATCCGCTGCATGTGGAATGAAGCAAGTTAGATTCCAACTGTCACTCTCCCACATAACCCGCCAGTGGCATCACTGACAAACCTGTCCACAGCTCACAAAAATAAGAACAGCAGATTCTAAAAGCAAAGCTCTGTTCACTTCTGCTTCAATCAGAGTGCAGAGAGGTGATGAATAATATTTGGCAAACGGAAGGTCTGTTCACAATGAAAAAACTATTTCCTTAATGGGATTATTGTTTGCATCTTAGCAAACTGTATGAAAAATCATCTATTGTTTGGAGGACAGGCTTTGAAGAACTCCCATGCTGGCTAGAGGTAGATTCAAGCCTTCCCCAATAGCAGCCTGAGTTAGAGTCAAGCTCAGTCCTGCTGAAGGGTTTTGGCCCAAAACGTCGACTGTACTTTCTTCCTGGATGCTGCCTGGCGTGCTGAGTCCCTCCAGCATTCTACGTGTGTGGCTCGGATTTCCAGCATCTGCAGATTTTCTCTCGTTTAGAGTCGAGCCTATGAAAGACTTGAGCCTTGCCTAATATTTGCATCAGTCTAGTGAGCTGCAGAAAGCTGCTGGAATTTCCCTAAAATGCTTGTGGATAAAAGGCGTTTGAATTTGCACACCACCAATCCATGGGTAGCCGTCCTTGTAGCATAGCGAAGCAATCAGGAGAAGGGCTAGAGAGATATTTAGATGGTAGAGCTTGATATTAACATGGAACAGCAGCACCCCTTTAAAGGTAATTGAGAAAGCCAGATGAACATATTTTTCCTCTTAAGTTTGGGTAGCGGGGAGGAGAAACATCTCCACCAAAGGAGGGCTAAGGTGCTTCTTCCCTCCGCTAGCCTGCAGGTCACCTTTGAGAAAGGTATATCACCTGCTTATCCCCCCCTCCCCAAACTGATGAAGGTCACGTGAAGCCACGGTGGAAGGTTGTATGAGCAGATGGTGCATATCACATACTGGGTATGCAACCACTGACGCCAGGCAGACAATCCCTGAGGAGTATTGATGATGGCTGGAGTCACTGTCTTGTAAAGACACTGCCCAGAAGAAGGCAACGGCAAACTACTTCTGTAGTATTTGCTAAGAACAGTCATGGATATAGACCACAATCACCAATGTCATGCGACATAGCACGTAATTGTGATGATTTAAAGGCACCTCATTGCTACCTTTAGGACAAACTAATTTTGTACGGTGTATATAAAACAAATATCTAGTGCCCTATTTGTATATGCAAAAAAATCTAATATTCTCCAGGTGTTCCTATGTTCTAAATTCTTGGTGTGAATATCACCAATAGCCTGTCCTGGTCCAAACGCATTAATGTCATGGTCAAGAAAGCTCACCAACATCTCTACTTTCTCAGGAAGCTGAAGGAATTTTGAATGTCCCTGTTGACTCTTACTGTACCAATTTTTATTGATGCACTGTAGAAAGCACCCTATCTGAATACATAATGGGTTGGTATGGAAACTGCTCTGTATATGACCACAAGAAACAGCAAAGAGTTGTGGACAAAGCTTGGCACATCACAGAAGCCACCCTTGCCACTATGGACTCTCTCTACACTTCTTGCTGCCTCAGTAAAGTAGCCAGCATGATCAAAAACATCCCCCCCCCCCAGATATTCACTCTTCTCCTCTCTCCCAGCGGGCAGAAAGTGCAAAAGCCTGAAAGCACATAGCACCAGGGTCAGGGACAGCTTCTCTCCCAGGGTTGTCAGATTCTTGAGCAGACCTCTTGTGTAATAAGATGTACTCTTGGCCTCACAGTTTACATTGATAGGATCTCGCGCTTTGTTTACCTGCACTGCAGGTTTTTGGAAGTTTTTACACCTTTATTCTGCATTAACATAGTTTTACCTTAATTTGCATATAGTGATATCATGTGTATAAACATTATGAAAGACAAATATTTTCACTGTATCCTGGTATATTAAAACTAATAACAATATTGGTTTCAGATGATCAATCTATTGTCTATACTAAAATGGTGACAAGTACATTCATAGTCCTGACGAAGGGACTCGGTCCGAAACGCCGACAGTGCTTCTCCCTATAGATGCTGCCTGGCCTGCTATGTTCCACCAGCATTTTGTGTGTGTGTTGTTCGAAATTCTAGCATCTGCAGATTTCCTCGTGTTTGACATTCATAGTTTAGAATGTTTTCTATAGTACCGGGTAATTTTCTTTCTGATGTAAACCGCAAAAATGGCACAGCTTCACGGAATTTCTAGGCCTGAATGCCAACCAGCTAAGATAGAAGATAGTCTTTATTTTAATTTGAGCAGGTAAATTAAAATAATCTACTAGGATAACTGCTATTTTTCTTCCTGAATGAGTTTCTCTTTCCACTAGTGAAACTGAATGGTCACACAGAAGTTACTGCGTATGGTTTATGGTAAATATGGAATAGCATGTAGATTAACATGTCTCTTTTTCAAATAAGCTAATCATTTGTTGTGTTAAAGAGTCATAGATTCATAGCAAAGTACAGTGCAGAAACAGACTGTTCAGCTCATCTGGTCCATACCAAAACCATTTAAACTGCACCAGAACCAGAACCTCCATTCCCTGACCATCAATGTACCTATCTAAACTTTGCTTAAGCATTGAAATCGAGCTCACATGGACCACTTGCACAGGCAGCTTGTTCCACACTCATGACCCTCTGAGTGAAGAAGTTTACCCTCATGTTCCGCTTAAACTTTTCACCTTTCACCCTAACCAGGACCTCTGGCAGTGGTCCTACACGACCTCAGTGGAAAAATCATGCTTGCATCTACCCTGTATATACCCCTTCATAATCTTGTCGACCTCAATTAAATCTCCTCTCAGCTTCCACATTAAAGTCCTAACCTATTTAATCTTTCCCTACAATCCAGGTCTTCCAGACTTGGCAACATCCTTATAAATTTTCTCTGTACTCTTTCAACCTTATTTACATCTTTCCTGTAGGTAGGTGACCAAAACTGCACACAATACTCCAAATTAGGCCTCACCAATGTCTGACACAACTTCAACATGACATCCCATCTCTTGTACTCAATTCTTTGATTTATGAAGGCCAAAGTCCCAAAAGCTATATTTATGACCCTACATACTTATAATGCTACTTTCAATGAATTATGGACCTGTATTTTCAGATCCCTTTGTTCTACCACACTCCTCAGTGCCCTACCGTGCCACTTTAGATGGCCTCCTTCTGCCTCAGTATCATTCAGCCACCCAGAAACAGCAAGTAGTGAAATTCTGGAGTGATCAACTTCATCTTGTAGTGCAGGTTCAGTCAGCAGCCATATTGGGAAGGGCGCTGATACAAAAGATGTTGGAGATAGTGAGAGCAACCTCACTACAACTTCAGTAGCTGTGGAATATCACACTTGGGCTGCTGTTGCTAATGGCAATGGTTTAACTCTTCATTCTGGCCACTCTTGTTTTAACAATTCCATGTTATTCCCCAATACATCAAACTCCCTGAAAGTATTTTGTTTGATAGCAACTTTTTCAGAAGAACTGTCACTGCAATTTGATTTAGGTTACTTTTTGGCATTCCTGAGTGCACTAGCTCTTTTCATTTATATGAACGTTTGTAAATTGTTGCAAATATTTCAGTGCTAAAAATACAAAGTTTGTTTCTAATGCATACCAGATTGGGAATGAAAGAAGTTTTAGTCAGGGAAGAGTTGGAGAAGTTACGGCGAATGTTGGAGCCATATCTGCTTTATATTCTGTATTGCATGTTTGCTATGTTTATTATGGTAACTAGACACATGTGTGGGGATGTTGTAAAAGTGAAGGGAATAAGTTACGTATTCTTGTTTAGTTTGCAGCAGTTTGTAGCTTGGGACGATTGGAATTATATCTTCTGCTGACTGCTGAGATTATGCTCAATAATGCTTAATTGTATGTTTGGTCATTGCTAATAAAGGATCAAATAAAGGATTCAACTTTTGGAGCAATCGTTGGAGCTGTGGGTGTGTCATGCAAGTATAACAGTCCGTACGGTCTCAGGCAAGCGGAAAATATTTTGTTTTGACTTCAGACTAGTTTTGCCGCTACAGCGAAGTTTGAAGAATAATTTTCTATCCAGATGGCTACAGAAACAATGTGATCTGGTATATGTTCTGTACAACTTCTATTCCTCTGGAGCTATTCAGATTATGAGGCAGAAAAGCCGGAAATGCACCACACAAGATGCCCATTATTTTTCTGTGATGGGTGCTAAATTGATTCTGAGATGGTGATTACTGTAGAGGCATGCCTGAATTGCAAATTGTACTGGCTGCCATATTGGGAAAAGTGTTAGCAAACAAGATGCTAATGCTGCTGGAAGTGAGCAAAGAATGAAATCCATGAATCCTCTTCTGATTTGATGTCCATTCCATTAAAATGGAATGCAACCTTCCAGATAGTACCCTCTTTAATCTTTTTCAGTTGGACTTATGTCCAGCAATAGCAAGGGCTACTCGGGGCTAAATACTCTTCTCCACATTGGTGACACTTGTTGTAAGTTGGGGGGACCCTTCGTCAAGCAGATTGGTTGCTGACTCCCTTCTACTGGCTGTCCTGCAGTAGCACTGTGTGCATACATCTACTGATGCCTCTGGACACATCATCAGTGATGTTCCTGGAATCATCAGGTGTTTCAGGTCTTTCAACATTATACACCCTTCTCCAGGTGACTCAGCTGGGGGCTGATCAGACCCCAGCTCATGTCCAGATGGCTGGCTACACGTGACTCCATGGCTCCCTTCCTTGAGCCACAGCCACCTTGAGGCCCTCTCTGCGGATGGTTCTCCTCCTCCTCTCTCCCTCGATGCCCAAATTGCTGTAGGTTCTGGCTAAGGAATGGGCTGCGAATCCCCTACAACCAGCTTCCACTGGGAGACACCTGGCTCTCCATCCAGCCTGCTGACAGTTGCTGAACAGTTCAGCTGCGATGCTGACCATGACTGTTGTCATGGCTTGCAGCTTCCTATCGACCCCTCCCTTCGCTGTCATCTCCAGAATTTGGTTGACATCTTCGTCAAACTGTTTCCACAGTGATGTCATGTTAGCTGCAGGCCATTTGATCCACCTCCTGTTAGAATTGATGTTAGAGGGATCAGTTTGCAACACTTGGACAATGTATCGTTACTCTCTAGAGTCCTTTAAAGTTGCTCAGCCCTGCAGGGAGTGCTGTGCCAGATGTGTAAGGACTTTGTCTTGGTTTCAAAGTTCTGCACAAACCTGTCACCCCCCCGACAAAGGGGCAGCAGAAGCATTCTCTTCCAAGTGCAGTCTGTTAGCGAGGACGAGAAAGATAACATTAGAAGAGTTTTGGCATGCTCATACAATGTACGTTCACAGAAAGGGCATTATGATCTTTGCGGTTTTGCTATAAACTGCTCAGAGTCAATCTATTGAGGGCTCAACTACTTCAGCAGAATCACAGGGAAAGAAACGTCAGAGAGAGAGAAGGAAAAGGAAGAGCAAGGAGAAGGGGGGGAATAGCCCAAGTAGACTACCCTGAAGCTTTCCTCCGTGGACGTCCGTTGTGACCAAGCCAACAACAAATGCTTTGGATATGCCGCTTTGGGGTCTGTTGGGGGAGATGGCTCATCAGGTGAAGGCAGCAGTAGCCAGGTTCATGGCACCGTGGGTGGCTCTGCTGCGCAAGAGGGCAAGAAAAAGAGTGGTGGAGCTGTTGAGGTAGGGGGTTCCATGGTAAGGGGAATAGAGAGGAGCTTCTGTGGCTGCAAATCTAACTCCCATATGGTGCGGTCCTTCCCAGGTGCAAGGGTCAGAGAGATCTCGGAGGGGCTGCAGGGCATTCTGAAAGGGGAGGGTGAGCAGCCAGCTGTCGTGCTGCATGTAGGTACCAATGATATAGGAAGAAAGTGGGATGAGGTCCTACAAGCTAGGGAACTAGGAGGTAAATTAAAGAGTAGGACCTCAAAGGTATTCACTTCAGGATTGTTATCGGTGCCACATGTTAGCCAGACTTGGAATATCAGGATAGCTAGAATGCATATGTGGCTTGAGTGGTGGTGCAGGAGGGAGGGTTTCACATTTTCGGGGCATTGGAACCGCTTCTGACCAGTACTGTCCGGATGGTCTACATCGGGGCAGGGCCAGGATCAATGTCCTAGGGAAATTATTTGCTAGTGCAGTTGGGGAGGCTTTAAACTAATATGGCGGGGGGGTTGGGAACCCACATAGAAAAGAAGAGTGAAGTGATGCAGAGACCAAAGCTAGAGTTAGTGAAGAAAAAAGTAAGAGTAGAGTGCATAAAAGTAAAAAGCAAAAATCGCATGGGCCTCTAGATTCTAAAAGGACAATGACTATAAGGGTACTTTATCTAAATGCCCATTGTATTGGAAACAGGTTTAGTGAACTTGTGGCACAATCAGTATCAGGGCATATGATTTAGTGGCCATTACAGAAACCTGGTTGCAAGGTGGAGATGACTGGGAATTAAATATCCAAGGGTATCAGGTAATACGGAAAGATAGGCAGGAAGGCAGAGGAGGTGGGGTGGCACTCTTGATTAGGGATGAGATCAGGGCGATTGTGAGAGACGATATAAGATCTACGGAGAAGAATGTTGAGTCCATCTGGGTAGAAATTAAGAATAGTAAAGGGAAAAAAAAAATCACTGGTGGGTGTTGTCTATAGGCCACCTGATAAACATATTGCAGTGGCAGAGGTGATTAACCAAGAAATAACTGAGGCTTGTAAGAACGGAACTGCAGTTGTCATGGGGGATTTTAATTTCCACATAAATTGGTTGAATCAGGTTGGTCAGGGAAGTCTTGGGGAGGACTTCATAGAATGCATCTGTGATGGCTTTCCTGAGCAGCATGTTAGTGAACCTACAAGGAAAAATATTATCTTAGATCTAGTCCTGTGCAATGAGACAGCTGATTAACAATCTTGTAGTCAGGGATCCTCTTGGAAAGAGTGATCATAGTATGATTAAATTTCGCATTCAGATGGAGGATGAAATAGTTAGATCTAAAACTAGTGTATTATGTTTGAACAAGGGAAACTACAACAGGATGAGGGAGGAGATAGCTAATGTGGATTGGGAGCACAGGCTAATTGGTAAGACAGTTGAGGAACAGTGGAATACTTTCAAAGAGATTTTTCACGGAGCTCAACTAAAGTATATTCCAGTCAAAAGTAAGGACAGTTAGTGCGGGGAGAGCCAGCCTTGGATAACTAAGGAAATAAAAGATAGTATCAAATTAAAAGCTCATGTGTACAAAGTTGCAAAGAGTAGTGAGAGACTGGAGGATTGGGAAAACTTTAGAAAGCAACAGAGAACAATTAAACAAGAAATAAGGAAAGGGAAGATAGAGTATGAAAGTAAATTAGCACAAAATGTAAAAACAGATAGTAAAAGTTTTTATAAATATATAAAGTGGAAGAGGATGGCTAAGGTCAACGTAGGTCCCTTGGAAGACGAGAAGGGAAATTTGATATTCCATGGATGAAATGGGAGGTGAAGACCTCATTAAAATTACTGTCACTGAAGAGATAGTGATGAGCAAACTAGAGGGCCTGAAGGTAGATAAGTCCCCTGGTCCTGATGGGATGCATCCCAGGGTGCTGAAGGAATTGGTGGAGGTTATCGTAGATGTGTTAGTAATCACTTATCAAACCTCTCTAGACTCTGGGCAGGTCATGGCACATTGGAAGACAGCAAATGCCATGCCATTTTTTAAAAAAGGATGTAGGCAAAAGATGGGAAACTATAGGCCAGTTAGCTTAACATCTGTAGTAGGGAAAATGCTTGAAGCTGTCATTAAGGAAAAAATTGCAAAACATTTAGAAAGGAGTGGTTCCATTAGACAGACGCAGCATGGATTCAGAAAGGGCAGGTCCTGTTTGACAAACTTACTGGAGTTCTTTGAGGACATAATGAGTGCAGTGGATGGAGGGGAACAGGTGGATGTTGTATACTTGGATTTCCAAAAGGCGTTCGATAAGGAGCTGCACAAGAGACTTATAAATAAGATTCAGATGCATGGAGTTGGAGGAAATATATTGGCATGGATAGTGGATTTGTTAACCAATAGAAGGCAGAGAGCTGGTATAAATGGGTGTTTCTCCATTTGGCAGTCAGTGGTGAGTGGGGTGCCGCAAGGGTTGGTGCTGGGCCTGCAGCTGTTTACAATTTACATTGATAATCTGGAAGAGGGGACTGAGTGTAGCATAGCAAAATTTACTGATGCCACTAAACTGAGTGGAAAAGCAAATTGTACAGAGGATGTGGAGAGTCTGCAGAGGGATATAGATAGGTTAAGTGAGTGGGCCAAGGTCTGGCAGATGGAATATAATGTTGGTAAATGTGAGATCATCCACTTTGGAAGGAATAATAGAAGAGCAGGTTATTATTTAAATGGTGAAAGATTGCAGTATGCTGTTGTGCAGAGGGACTTGGGAGTGCTTGTGCATGAATCGCAAAAAGTTGGTTTGCAGGTACAGCAGGTTATCAAGAAGGCAAATGGAATGTTGGCCTTCATTGCTAGAGGGATTGAATTCAAGAGCAGGGGGTTCATGCTGCAACTGTACAGGGTACTGGTGAGGCTGCAGCTGGAGTACTGTGTGCAGTTCTGGTCTCCATACTTGAGGAAGGATATACTGGCTTTGGAAGCAGTGCAAAGGAGGTTCACCAGGTTGATTCCAGAGATGAAGGGGTTAACCTTTGAGGGGATATTGAGTTGCCTGGGACTATACTCTATGGAATTCAGAAGAATGAGAGGAGATAGTAATATACAAAATTTTGAAAGAGATATACAGATAGAAGTATGAAAGTTGGTAGGCGAGACTAGAACTAGGGGACACTGCCTCAAGATTCAGGGGAGAAGATTTAGGACAGGGATGAGGAAAAACTGTTTTTCCCAGAGAGTGGTGAATCTGTGGAATTCTCCACCCAGGGAAGCAGTTGAGGCTTCTTCACTAAATATATTTAAGAAACAGTTAGGTAGGTTTTTACATAGTAAGGGAAATGAGGAAATGGTTATGAGGTTATGAGGAAAAGGCAGGTAGATGGAGCTGAGTTTATGGACAGATTGGCCATGATCTTATTGAATGACTAAGCAGGCTCGATGGGCTGAATGGCCTACTCCGGCTCCTATTTCTTATGTTCTTATGTTCTTAAATGCAAGCTCATAAACACAAAATATTCTGAAGATGCAGGGATTCCAAAGAAACACACACAAAATGCTGAGGGAACTCAGCAGGTCAGACAATATCTATTGAGAGGAAAAACAGTCGACGTTTTGGGCCGAGACCCTTCATCAGGACTCAATTCTCCAATCGCTGATAATCCAAAATCTATTTTAGTCCTGAATGGTCACTAGACTAAAGTGAAGATTAATACAAGAGAACTGTTCTGAGCCAAATTTATAATCAAACAGGATAAGTACCATGCAGACCTCAACTAATCATTGTGTTTTCCATAATGCCTTTTAGAGCCCAGTTACGCATTTTGAGGAAAGGTGTTCTTTCTGATAGGACGTTTATCAATCTTAGACCCAGGTGGGCGGTGCTACATCAGCCCAAGTCTTTGAAACTGGACCGATAATGAGGTCAGATGAAAAGTATGCCAGACTGCAGGAAGAAGCAAGGGAGGACATTACAGAAGCTCTGAATATTTTTCAGTTCTGCCTCTTCCAGTCGTGCTGCCACAGAGCTGCAGCTTTGTTAATGTAGTGTCATTGTTTAAAAAAAAAGGAAGCACTAAACAGAGTTACCATAGGGCAATTAGTTCTAATTATTGGAAACAATTCTACGTGACCGTAGTGAAGCTTCATTTGCAAAGGCAGAGTCAGCATGGATTTGTTAAGGTAAGGTCCTGTCAGATTAATTGTTGTTTTTTTTAAGGAAGTAACATGAAAGATTGATTACATCAGTTCATTTGATGGAGTCTTCATTAACTTAAGAGGGTAGTCAAAAAAGGTAAAAATCTATGGGATTCAAGGGAGAGTGGTAAATTGGATCCACCGCATCTCGGTGGCAAGATACAAGGGTATTAGTTGAAAGGTTTTTGCCAGATGAGTCAATGTTGGTGGTGTTGTGGATATTGGGAATGCTCATCAATGCTATCGGGAAGATATAGATTAATTGGAAATACGGGCAGAGAATTGGCAGATGAAGTTTGATCAGGGCAGGTATGAGGAATTACATTTTGAGAGGTCAAATGGCAGGACCCTTGGGGGCGTTCCTGTACAGGGGGATTTTTGGATACAAGTCCATACCTGCATGTGAGTGGCAACACAGTGCCCTGGACATTCTCAAAGACCCTTCTCCTCATTCCAACAATGTCTTTGACCTCCTGGCATCAGACAGAAGAATCAGAGCAGCTCCCCCGCCCCCCCCCCCCCCACTGGCTGGTAGGCATCTTAGTACCCTGCAGCCACCCAGCACACATGTATATCCTGTCTGAACGTTCTGTCTCCCCCACATCACTCTCACTGTGCACTGTTCCCTTGTCATCTTTCACTGTTGCTGTTTCACATATTTTCACCCTTGTCCATTCATCCCTACCCACTAATCTCCCTCCCAGTCCATATCCCTGCCAACAGCTGAAGTTCACCTCCGTTCATGGCCCCAAGCAGTCCTTCCAGGTGAAGCAACACGTCACCTGTGAATCTGCTGGGGTTGTCTATTCTGTCCGGTGCTCCGGATACAGCCTGTTCCGCAAAATAAGACCATAAGACATGGGAGCAGAATTAGGCCATCTGGCCCATCGAGTCTGCTCCACCATTCAATCATGGCTGATCCTTCTCCCCGTAACCTTCAATGCCATGTCCGATCAAGAACCTATCAATCCCTGCCTTAAATACACCCAACGACCTGGCCTCCACAGCTGCCTGTGGCAACACATTCCACAAATTCATCACTCTCTGGCTGAAGAAATTTCTTTGCGTCTCTGTTTTGAAAGGGCGCCCTCTATCCTGAGGCTATGCCCTCTTGTCATTGACTCTCCTGTCATGGGAAACATCCTTTCCACATCTACTCTGTCTAGGCCTTCAACATTCGAAAGTTTTCAATGAGATCCCCCCTCATCCTTCTGAATTCCAGTGAGTACAGACCCAGAGCCATCAAACATTCCTTGTATAGTAACCCTTTCATTCCTGAAATCATCCTCGTGAACCTCCTCTGGACCCTCCCCAATGCCAGCACATCTCCTCTAAGATGAGGACCCCAAAACTGCACACAGTACTCAAGGTGAGGCCTCACCGGTGCCTTATAAAGCCTCAGCACCACATCCCTGCTCTTGTATTCTAGACTTATTGAAATGAATGCTAACATGGCATTTGCCTCCCTCACTGACTCGATCTGCAAGTTAACCTGTGAAATTGGTGTAACCCATCGTAAACTGGGGCCCACTTCATCGAGCACCTCCACTCCATCCACCAAAAGCAGAACATCCCAGAGGTCAAATGTTTTAATTCCGATTCCCATTCCAGTTCCCACATATTGGTCCATGGACTCCTCTTATATCAAGATGAGGCCACTCTCAGGCTGGAGGAGCAATATCTTATATTCCATCTGGATAGCCTCCAACCTGATGGCATGAGCATCAATTTTTGCTTCCAGTAAAAAAAAAGTCCTTCCTCTCCCCTCTTCATCTATTCCCCATTCTAGCCTCTTACCTCTTCTTGCTCGCCTATCACCTCCCCCTGGGTCACCTTCTCCTTCCCTTTCTCCCATGGTCAACTGTCTTCTCCTATCAGGTTCCTTCTTCTGTAGCCCTTTGCTACCCACCTGGCTTCACCTATCACCTTATAGCTATCCTCCTTTTCCTGCCCCCACATTTTCATTCTGGCATCTTCCCCCTTCCTTCTCAGTCCTGTAGAAGGGTCTTGGCCCAAAACATCAACTGCTTATTCATTTCCATGAATGCTACCTGAGCTGCTGAGTTCATCCAGCACTTTGTGTGTGTTGCTCTACACATTTTATACTGCTGCTTGCTTTACTATAGTGCCAGTAACATTATACTGTCTTACATAATCATGCACCTGCACCTTATGTCAACCTGTCAATCTTCAGGCCATGTCACTCAAGGACTTGGGTTAATATGGGGTGCAACAGGGAGTTAGACTTTGGAGTTAAATTCCGATACCCGTCTGTAAGGAGTTTGTACCTTTTCCCGTGACCACTTGGGTTTCCTCCGGGAGCTCTGAATTCCTCCCACAGTCAAAGACGTACCATTTAGTAGGTTAATTGATCATTGTAAATTGTCCTGTTGTTGGGCTAGGGTTAAATCGGTGGGTTACTGGCTAGGCCTATTCTGCACTGTAAGCCTAAATAAATAAATCATGTTATTCTGTGAGTGTATGTGCTGGATCATAACTATATGTGCTGTGTGCCACTACTGCACTGTATAGTAATGTGTTTTGGAGCTTGGCCCCAGAGAAGTGCAGTAGTGTTTAACTGTGTACATGTTTATAGGTGCTTCCCATAATGCTCTTCAATGCCTCAGAATCCAGCAAATCAGGCTAAGAGCTAGTCAACCTTTATACCAGGGGTTCCCAAGCTTTTTTGAGTTACCGCCCCGTTAGATCCCAGTACTCCCTTTCCCTTTCTGGCTATTACATAAAAACTATAAAGAAATTTTATTTACAGTGAAAGAAAATAAGAACTGCAAAATGCAAGCAGTGACAAATAATAGCAAAAACTACTCAGATCTATTTAAAGCTACAAATAAAATTATTTATTTAATTAATTAAAGTAAGAGCACTTTTCATTAACAAATTTAGAATGTAAATTAGTAGTCCAACTATTCACTACTTCATTGCTTTTTCACCTTTCACTGAGATGGACGGACTTGGTGCAGTGATATCAGCTTCTCAGCATCAGGTGGCCTGAAGGAGTTTCAGATCCCCAAGCTCAGTAATTGCAGTCAGTTTCATTGCTTTGTAAGAAGTTGAGCGACTGTGCTCCACTAAACATGATATCAGAAAGGCAATAAAGAGCACCTTGACCTTTTTCCACAGTGTAGGATAGCGTTAGGAGATTTTTTTCAAAAATCTTGAGCTGACTCTTTGAACATCAGCTTCAGTTCAAAGTCATTTTGTAACAAGATCTGTTCTTCCTCTATTTTTCCTGTTAATTCCTCATTGCAAGTGTTCAGGAATGAATATATTACCTAATTTGGAATTTGGATCAAGAGAAGATCCTGAAATTTCTCTGCCATGTCTTTATGCAGCTCACCCAGGTGGGCACAGTACAGTTAAGGATTATCATCTTGTTTTTCTTCTATCTCTTTCAACTCAGAGAGGCTTCGAAACTGGGAAAGGTCACAACGGCCAATGTTGCGCTTAAATAGGGCTCACATGGACAGTAACGTGGAGACAACTGATTTGACTCATCCAACTGCAGAGCAAATTCCATTGTCCTTAGTATTTTGCACTATGTGTCTTCCACATTCTCATCCATTTCACCTGTTCATCTTTGGACAGAACTGTCACTGAGTGGAGTCACTTTAATTGCTTGTTCTGGTAACTTACGCAAAAGCATTCTGAGAACCTCCCTTAATGCCGGTAGAATCAGTTTTTTTCCCCCAATTGTATGGGGCTTTCTAGATTTAGCGATGAGCAATGAAATGTTGTATGAAGCACGCAAACCATTACTGCTCTCTTGTGAAGTGTTGGCAAACATGTTTTGAAGTGTTTTCCATTTCTGAAAGTTTTCACAAAATGACTGAAAATAAGCCAAGTTCCTGTTTGCTTTATCAGAGTGTCTTCTTTTCAAATACTTAGGATGAATGGTTTCATTGCCTAATTTGAAAAAAACTTTTTCAAAAAACAGTCACATTGGCTGCTGTTGGTTGATTGGTGCTGGCATAAATCCCTATTTCAGATACTCCACACTATATTGTCTACACTTTTTAGTTTGGTCTGCTTCTGCCATTTTCATTATGGATTAATGACCATGGTCAATCACCTACTGTTTGAGTCCAGCCTCTAGCGCTGCGATCAATAAAGGAGAAAGTTATGACATCATGATAGCTCAGGCAAAACCAGACTCTCTGGCTGAAGGTATCTAAAGTGGGTCAGTGATATCTTGGCTGGGCCGTGGGCTAGGGAAATGTGGTCAAGATCATTCAAAAGGGCAAATTGGAACTATACCTCATTGAACACCATACCCTAATTCATGTGAATTATGTCGCTGCATGATTAAAGTATGAATATTGTACTAGATAACACTGTATTACGGTAGTGAGCAGCAATAATGTGCAACCTGGGCCTGGAAACAACACATTTTCTTCAGTCCAGATTTCTCATGATAAGCCCAATACAGAGGTGTCATATTACTTTTCAACAGCTATAACATGCTGAAGTCTAAGACAAGTGAACAGCGGGTTAGCAAGAGATGAGGTGGTCATGTGTTCATCGTAGTCAAATATGGGACCCGGAGGATCAATTGCTTATAATAAGTAATTCATTTCTTAAATTAAGCCAGTAAACCCTCAGCTGCACCCCCCCTTGCTAGAAAGCAACCCCACACCAACTCTTTATCTTTAATGACCCCTTAGAAACTCCCACCACCTCTAGGGGGATGATATCATCCACTTTGGGAACCACTGTTTTATACCAACAGTCAGGTAACACAAGGCTTCATTAAAGAAGCCTTAAAGAGCTTTCTTTGATACAGATACTAAATTGAAACATACAGTGAAATGTATCATTTTGCGCTAATGACCAACACAGTCCAGGGATGTACTGGAGGCAGCCTGTAAATATCACCACGCTTCCAGCACCAACAGAGCATATGGCCACAGCTTACTAATCCTTCGTAGTGTGGGAGTTACCCGGAGCAGCCGGGGGAGTCCCATGTGATAACGGGGAAAACGTACAAACTCCTTACAGACAGCGGCAAGATTTGAACCCTGATCTTCAGATCAATGACACTCGAAAGCATTGCACTAACACTGTACTGCCGTGCCACTCTCAGCTTGTTTTCCGGTAAGAGCTATGCTCCTTGATCCTGAATCTCAGGTGTGTAGTTAAATATTTGTATAATGCTCTCTTATTGCACATACTCAGTTCCCTGTGCATAGGGATGACCAATGTACTGTACAGAATACAGCACAAATGCTAGTCAGTTGATCGTGATCAATTCCCGATTTCAGTAAGATAGTCTATTCAGTCTCATTCAAATCTGATTTCTCACAGCCCAGTGCATTATTTTCCCTCAATTTATTGTAATTTTTTATTGAAATGTTAAAATTTCATGCAATTCTTTGTAAATCAATCAGCAAAGTAGATGTTAAAATAACTTCATCCAGGAACAGAAAAGACTGCATATGCTGGAACTTGGAAGAAAAGCACGTCAACATGGGTCAGGTGGTATCTGTGGAAGCAAAATGTATAATTGACATTTAGAGTCAAGATGTGTATCAGGACTGAGAGATTGCAGTAAGGATTGCCTGTATTTAGCAGGATGGTATGGAGGCTGATAAGTAGAAGATTTCATTTGGGAATCTTTTGAGGAGCATTGAGAAATCTGGGAAGGTCTTAAAGCAAGAATACAAAGACTCTCAGCATAAGCCTAATCAAGTGCATCATGCAGGAAGCTCACATATTTGGATATAATTCTTCTTTTACCTCAGTGGAGAATGAAATGAGAAAGATGAAAAATCCAGCGCTAGACTTGATTCATCACTTACCAATGGTCAGTTCATTTCACACTCTGTCTCCAGCATAACTTTGTTTAAGTTAATTTTTAAAATATTTTAAACAAATTGATGTTGCCAACATTGATACATAACCATGAGACGCTCAGTAACACTTCTGCACTAATTTGCACTATTACTGATATTGTATGGCTCTTCGTGGAAGGTCAACTATTTTCAACAAATTTCTCATCATCTAAGTCAGTGATAATAAATCAGAATCAGTTTAATATTACGGCATAAGTTGTGAAATTTGTTGTCTTTACAGCAGCAGTACATTTCAATACATAATAACAGAGAAAAAAGCTGGGAATTACGGTAAGTAAATATAGTTAAATTAAATAAATAATGCAAAAAAGAAATTAAAAAAGTAGTGAGGTAGTGTTCGTGGGTTCAGCGTCCATTCAGAAATCAGATGGCAGAGGGGAAGAAGCTGTTCCTGAGTTGTTAAGATTGTGCCTTCAGATTGTGCCTCCTTCCTGACTCTGAATCTGACCCTGTCTTTAGAAGCTATGCCACACACTACAGCCAGAAGGAACAGTGTTTGCTGTAATTGTATTTTGATGTTGTGATTTCCACTCTTCCTTTTTTACGTTTTATATTTAAATGCACTTAAAATCTCAAGCTCTTTGCTGTCTCAACCTTGTTTCAAAGAACTATGGGTGTCTCTGTCAGGCTGGGACGGTGACAGCTATACATGTCATTCTGGAAACTGGGTCAGGATTTATTAGTTGAAAATCACGGTCTGCAGGAGTTATCATAATGAATCATGATCAGGTTTATTATCACTGGCATGTGATGTGAAATTTGTTAGCTTAGCAGCAGCAGTTCAATACAATACATAATATAGAAGACAAAATTTTTTTTTAAAAAATAATAAAATATAAACAAGTAAATCAATTACAGTATACATATATTGAATAGATTATAAACATGCAAAAAATAGAATTACTGTATATTTTAAAAAGTGAGGTAGTGTCCTAGGGTTCAATGTCCATTTAGGAATCAGATGGCAGAGGGGAAGGAGCTGTTCCTAAATTGCTGAATGTGTACTTCAGGTATATCCTACCTGACAGTAACAGTGAGAAAAGGACACACCCTGGGTGCTGGGGTTTCCTTAATAATGGACGCTGCCTTTCTGGGACACCGCTCCCTGAAGATGTCCTGGGTACTTTGTAGGCTAGTACCCAAGATGGAGCTGACTAGATTTACAACCCTCTGCAGCTTCTTTCGGTCCTGTGCAGCAGCCCCTCCATACCAGACAGTGATGCAGCCTGTCAGAATGCTCTCCACGGTACATCTATAGAAGATTTTGATTGTATTTGTTGACATGCCAAATCTCTTCAAACTCCTAATGAAGTATAGCCACCATCTTGCTTTGTTTATAACTGCATCGATAAAGGAGACCATGTGGTCATCTTATGTGTCAGACTATCCTCTTCCATGTCTTGGTGTCAGAGCATAGATGGTTAAAGTACCTTAGCAATAACCTGCTCTTCATTTGTGCCAGAAATATGTGAGCAGTTCGTTCCTAAAAAAAAACCTTATTTAGCTCTTTCTACTGATAAAAGTGAAGCCCTGTGTCACAATAACCGAAAGGGTTATTTAAAATAGAGGATGCCTTATGATATGGTATTGAAAACTAATTGCTCACAGTATTAAAAGAGTAAGGACTTATTTGCCCAGAACAGCTGCATAACAGAGGATTCCATGATCCGTGAGCTGTTCCCAGGGACACATACTGAGACAAATATCAAGTGGTGCTGGCAGATTATCAACTCGGTGAAAGACGCACTTTGGTCCGCCTGGAACTTGTTCGTCTTCCAGTGTAAGGAGACGACCGCGAGCAAATGCTGCTGAGTGGCGGATGTCCAAGGTGCAGGAATACATGCTGAGGGACACACAGAAGCTTGGTGCAGCTTGTCTAAGGTCCAGCGGCCTCTCGACAGCGAGTGGCTGTGCCCCGTGTCACAGCCTTTCAAATACCTCACAGACACATTGTGTGAGGAGGAAATGTCTCCATGGACACGTTGTAAGCAAGTGTGTTGAACTGATGATACAATGAGAAAGATGCTTGTACATACTGTGAATAAATAATGAGGAAATTATATTTCTGAAATAAAAGTGAAAGAAAAGTACTAAAGATCACAGGACTAAACCAAGGAGGAGGGCAGTAAACTGATGGTTCAGGTGAGGACCAATACCTTCATAAAAGACCAAATGATCTTTCTGCGATTACATGGAATTGATATTTGTAGTGATTTTGTGATTGTTCTCCATTTAGTAATAAGAGAGCTAATTTATCTTCCCAATCATTTGCCATGTTGCTTCCTGTCATTTCATCCACTTCTCGTTACTGAAAAAATATTTTGGATAGAATTGGAAAGGAACAACTTTGCTGTTAATCGGCTTTTAGATTTTCGCTTTTTAGAGCTCTGTTAGAGTTGAGAAGATTAAATGTTCTGGCACAGCACCACAGCTAGTATCATGCCAGTTCTGCTGGGAGATACCATATGTATAATGATATCAGGACCTCCCTCCACGTGGGTGCTGGTTTCAAGATCACCAGCTCATTGCTCAGGGGAAGCCTGACTGTGAACATTAAGCTTGGGTTCACACCAGATCTCTCAGTCCCAAGGACAAGACAGTTATTTATTTTTCATAATGTGACATTGTATCCTTTTTAAGATTAAATTTCCTTGACGCAATAACCCCAGTGTTTATTTAGAACTAGAGTTAGCAGCATTGTCATGTGAGCTACTGAAAAGTGATCTGTCCTCTCAGGTTTTTAATTCAATGGCCTCTCTCTCAGCAAGGGCCACACTGTGTTTAGCCTCCTTTATATATAATACATGTTTCCTTAAGCGAGAAATTCCATTTCATGATGAGAAACTCGGTGAAGCTTATCCAATTTTCCTTTTTCAATCGTGGTACAGCACAGAGTAGGCCGTTCCGACCCTTTGAGCTGCATGGCCCATTATTCCCTCAGTTTAATCCGAGCCTAATCACGTGACAATATACAATGACCATTTAGCCTATCAACCAGTACGTCTCTGGACTGTGGGAGGAAACACACGCAGTCACAGGGAGAACATACAAGCTCCTTACAGGCAGTGGCAGGAATCAAACCCAGGTCACTGGTTCTGTAAAGTGATGTGCTAAGCACTGTGCCATCCCACAGTTTATCTGCGTGACATAGGTGCCCACTATTGGTTGGGACATGCTCATGTCTGTACACTGTGCTCAAAGCGCCCACTAGCAGCGTTAACAGTTTAGGGCTGTATTGGGAAGTGACCAAACCCTGACCTTGGCAAGTGGGATCTGAATCAAAGTTTCGAAGTTGTGCCCCATTTACATCATTCAGCCCCTGATCCTATTTTGATCTGCAAATGACAAACCCTTGACCAGTGAAACCCTGCCTGATCAGTGCACAAGAGAATTTAAATCAGTCTTAGCTGGTCCCAGGAACAGAGCTCGTTTACTCATTGGGATATTGGGAGGTTTCTGATTTGCAGTTTACTTTCTGATGACTGAGGTAGCTCGGCCTTCCTTCACGTTTTGTAGTGAGCATCCTCCTCTCGTCTAGAGGCAGGGACATTTGAAAGTGCAGCAGCAGACAGCTGTGTCTCGTGCAGGCGGCCGGGACGCTTCTTGAAGGAAGACAGAGCTAGAAAGTATGGAGTATGGGCAAGAGGCCACTTCCCCAGGCTGGATGCCTGTTGAAATGGAAGGTTTTGTCTGGGGTCTTGAAGATAACCATGAGCCTAAATTCTTCTGCCATTAGAACCTTGAAGGACATTGCATGAAATAATTGGCTTGTTTCACAGTCTGCCAACTGCTCTTATTTGTTAGTGTTGCGAAAAAGGAAGATACCTTATGCTCTAAACATGGGTTAAAGAGGTGCTGTATAGGTAGTGGTTAAAGTCTGTTGTCAAGATCCATAACTTCTGCACTTGTTCGACTGTATGTGATACCTGAAGTGTCCTGCACAGTAGAATACATGTGTAACTGTGCTTTATGGATTCTCCTGCCTTTGCAGAGAATAGAGGTCGTGGACTGACTGATGGTTTTAGGTCTGTATATACAGGAGTTCAGAAAATTGAACAATATTGAATACTGAATGGTCAGACCAGTGGTTCCCAAACTTTTAATGCCATGGACCAATACCATTAAGCAAGAGATCTGTCGATCGCAGGTTGGGAACCCCTAGTCTAGGCGGAGTGTAAATTGAAGAGAATGTTCCATTAATGGGAGAGTCTAGCACCAGAGGGCACAGTCTGAGGATAGAAGGACATCCCTTTAAAACAAAGATGAGGAGGAATTTCTTTAGGCAAAGGATTGTAAATCACTGGAATTCATTGCCACAGACAACTATGGAGGTCAAGTCATTGAGTATACTTACAGTGGACATTGATAGGTTCTTGACCAGTAAGATCAACAAAGGTTTTGGGGAGAAGGCAGGAGAATGGGATTGAGAGGGAAAATAAAGTGGCCATGATTGAATGCTGGAGAAGATGTGATGGGCTGAATGGCCTAATTCTGCCTCTATGTCTAAGGTCTTATGAGCAGCATGTTGTGAAACAAGCAAGGGAATGTTTGGTGGCTACAGCGGAGGACTGAGTGGAGTCTAAAGGGGATGGTAGAAGTGGTCAGGGAGATGGTGTGTGCAGGATGATTGTGGGAGTGGCTGGAGAGATGATTGCAATTGGGAGGTAAATGGATAATTGAGGAGGTTTCAGTGAGAGAGCTGAGGAGAAATCTGTGAGGATTTTGCTAGGAGTGCGAGGAATAGGCAGGGAGAAAATTAAAGATGTAGAGGAAAGGATAAAACATTCTTATCAAGGAAGATTGGCATGGTGACCTTCCCAGCGCTAAAGCAAGTACTAATATTGGAGTACGGCCCAATCCTTAAGTGAAGCCCTGCACTAGCATTTTGAAATCCAAAGTTCATAAGCCTTAGAGGCAAAGTAGAATCTGATGCAAGCAATGTTGCCCTTGTATTGGACCCTGGTTCAAGTTACAGTGCAGAAATAGTTTCATTTGTACAGTGGATCTGGATCAAATATCTAAAAATTTGCTAAGCATTCAAAAAGTACCCACTTGTGATAAGTGACTGGAGTTTAGATAAAATTCATTTGTGCAGCACATAAAATGTTTCATTGAAAAGAATTCCATATTTGGGATTTTGCAACTAGGGCTGGGTTTACTGGAGGGAAAGGCCTCAATGACTTATCACTTACCGAGGCCTGTTCTCTTTGCATGTTCACTGTTTTAATTCATTCACCATTTATATCACACAGTGGATGAACTTACAACTGTTGATATTAAAATTCAAAGAGACTTAGAGATCCATCTGTGTTAAATATTAAAACCTCAATGTACCTGTCAAGAAATAATTAACAAAGCTAATGGAAATCAGACTGGAGTTTGTGGATGAAAATTAGACTACACTTGTACAAGGTCCTATCTGAACCATACCTGGAATACTGGAAGTGTGATATAAATTTACTGAAAAGAAGCCTGGACCCCAAGAGTTAATTTAGAGAAAAGGAGATTGTATTTCTAGAATTTGGGAAGGGGAAGTCTGGAATTGTCTCATCCAAAGACAATGACAAATCCATTGGTGGTCTTAAATCTGAGGTGAATTAAGTTAATTGACTAGAGCAAAGTTATGTTTATAATCAGCCACAGTCTCATTATGTGGTGGTGCAGAAGTGAAGGATTAAATATCCACTTCTGTTGACTATATACTGCTGAGTAGTTAATTCTTAAGAATGTGATTGAATGGTTGATGCGCAGGGATGCACTTGAACAATGTTCCTCACAGCATCTAGATCAGGAGTTTCCAACCTGGGGTCTATGAACCCCTTGCTTAGTGGTATTGGCCTATGGCATAAAAAAGGTTGAGAACCCCTGATCTGGACAGAACAGATGAGGTTAAAGTCTCAAGACCATCATAAGGGAACACATAGTAGGAATGTGGTGAAGAGGAGATGTTCTACCAGCTGGAGGCATCCTTCTTTGTGTCCTGGATCACTGAGCTGGCCCGTGCCTGTGTGTCCTCACAGTACAGGGAAAGCTGAACAGGAGTACAACAGAGCCATAGCAACAGGATGATGAAGCCAAGAGAGAGGAAGGTGAAGGTAGAATGTTTGTTGGGAAACACCTCCCAACAGATCTGGTTCCTTGGTGAGCATACTGACATCCTCATGTTCCCAACTTGAGAGCTTTCTGAGCCCACCTTCTTATTAGTCCTTAACACACCCTTCAACATGCCTATTCTTCTTTTAAGATATTCATACACCTTGTATATCATCAGCACACAAAATAAAAGACCAAATCTGATAAAGGCAGATGGCTTCAGTGCCAGCTCAAGAATCGCCTTCTACCCATTTCTGCAGAGCACTTTGCAATGAAGAAGATTCAGAGGCTGCTGCTTTTACAAGTTGGTTTCATTGGTGATGGTGGATCTCCATTGTGCACCATGTTGGGATCATTGAAGGGTTTGTAACTGGTGTCTTCTGAGTCTTCGTGCCCACCAGCAGTTGCATAATTTATTAGGATCTCGGAACAAAGTGCCCATTGCACAATGCTGCACCTTTCCAGAGGACCCGGTTTGATTATGTCCTTGTCAGTGCGGAGTTCTCACTGTCTTCTGTGTCTCAAGAAGGTATTGGCTGGTAGGTTACTTAGCTAGTGGCAATTATCCTTAGGGTAGATGGTTGTAGGGGAAACAAGTGAGAGAGGACAAGGAAGATGAATGGGGAAATGGGATTACTCTGATAGCCATCATGAGTTGAATAGCCTCCTGCAGCAGAAGAAAACATGACAGATATGAGAATAACACACACAAAATGCTGGACGATATCAGCAGGCCAGGCAGCACCTACAAAGCATGCCTGGCCTGTAAAATTCCTCCAGCGTATTGTGTGTGTTGCTCGGATTTCCAGCATCTGCAGATTTTCTCTTGTTTGAGATATGAGAATATGCAGAGTGACACAGAATGATCTGGAGATTCTCATTAACGTGTTTCATTTCTTTACACATCAATTTTCAATGATAGAAACAGAGCAACGCTGTCAACTTTCTAGGTCAGTCCTTTACATATTCCCTGATTTAATTATTTGAGATTTTCTTATTTATTTATTTGGAGATACAGTGCAGAAGAGGCTCTTCCAGAACAACAAGCTGTGCCACCAAGAATCCCACCTATTAAAAACTAGCCTAAACATAGGACAAGTTACAACGACCGATTAACTTTCAAACTGGTATGTTTTTGGAACCGGAGCACCCAAAGAAAACCCCACGTAGTCACGTGAAGAATGTATAAACTCCTGACAGAACTGAACTCCAAACTCTGATGTCCTGAGCTGTAATAGTGTCACGCTAGCCATTACCCTACTGTGGCACCTTAAGTTGTCCTTCCTTTTAAAATGGAGGCTGCTCTGGGACTACCCCTTTCATAGTGTCCCTCAAGAGCTGGGAGTGTGCCATTTAGACTTTAAACATCAATGTCCAACAATTATTTTCTTTAACTCTTGCACTACCTACTGGAGGATGCAATGAAAGACAATTTACAGAGTATGTTGGTCTCTTAATATTTGATGAAGCCTCTGTCAGTTTACTGTCATAACAGAGAGCAGGATTGATGATCTTGTGCAAATCTATCTGGTTGAAGAAATGAAAATGATGAAGGATTGAGAGGAGCTTTGTAATCTTCCCTGTTATTCTGCCGTCCTTGGCAGCTGATCCCCTGCTTGATCTAAACTTTCTTTCAACCTTTGGATTTCACAAAGTGCTTTCAGGTTAATTAAGCAGTTATTATTAAAAGGCATTACATCTTGTAAGAGTTTTCAACCTGTAGCCTGTGCTTCTACAGAAATGGAAATATTTCATGATATATATTTTCTATAACAGTTTAACAAAATGCCTGGGAGTTGCAGTGGTAGAAAAGTGGTAACTGAAGAACCTTTCATAATCCTTCACTGGAAGTGGGGAAGTGGTTTATTATTGTTGTATGTACCAAGATGTAGTGAAAAATTTGTATGTTCATACAGATCAAATGATTACATTGAGGCAGAGCAAGATAAAACAATAACAATGCCAATGACGTATAACAGCTACAGAGAAAGTGCAGTGCAGGTAGACAATAAAGTGCAGGGTTACCGATCCATTTGTCACACAACAGGTCCATTGATGAACTGGAGTCTGGTAAGAGCGGGAGAGAAGCTGCTCTTGAGTCTGTTGGTACCTGCCCAATGGGAGAGGGAAGAACCGTCTGGGGAGGGTGGGCTCTTGGATTATGCAGACTGCTCTACTGAGGCAGCGAGAAATATAGAGCGAGTCCGTGGAGGGGAGGTGCTTTTCTGTGATGTTCTGAGCTGTGTCTGTCACTCTGCAGATTCTTACAGTCACGGGCAGAGCAGTTGTCATATCAAGTCACTGTGTATCCTGACAGAATGACTCTTCTTCTCCTTCCCTTCCAAGATCACATTTCTGAATGGTCAATGATTAGTGTTAAGCAAATTTCACGACTTATGTTAGTGATAACATACCTGATTCTCATGAACATTTATTCATTTTTAAATATATTCTTATTGTAACTTAAAGTAATTTATTTTGTTTGTCAAGTCAAGTCACTTTTATTGTCATTTTGACCATAATTGCTGGTACAGTACATAGCAAAAATAAGACAATGTTTTTCAGGACCATGGTGTTACATGACACAGTACAAAAACTAGACTGAACTACGTTAGAAAAAAACAACACAGAGAAAGCTACACTAGACTACAGACCTACACTGGACTGCGTAAAGTGCACAAAAACAGTGCAGGCATTACAATAAATAATAAACAAGACAGTAGGGCAAGGTGTCAGTCCAGGCTTCGGGTATTGAGGAGTCTGATAGCTTGGGGGAAGAAACTGTTACATAGTCTAGTCACAAGAACCCGAATGCTTTGGAGCCTTTTCCCAGACAGCAGGAGGGAGAAGGGATTGTATGAGGGGTGCATGGGGTCCTTCATAATGCTGTTTCCTTTGCAGATGCAGCGTGTAGTGTAAATGTCTGTGATGGCGGGAAGAGAGACCCCGATGATCTTCTCAGCTGACATCACTATCCGCTGCAGGGTCTTGCAATCCGAGATGGTGCAATTTCCGAACCAGGCAGTGATGTAGTTGCTCAGGATGCTCTCAATACAACCCCTGTAGAATGTGATGAGGATGGGGGGTGGGAGATGGATTTTTCTTAGCCTTTGCAAAAAGTAGAGATGGTGCTGGGCTTTCTTTGCTATGGAGCTGGTGTTGAGGGACCAGGTGAGATTCTCCATCCAGAAATTTGGTGCTCTTTACGATCTCTATCGAGGAGCCGTCGATGTTCAGTGGGAGTGGTCGCTCCATGCCCTCCTGAAGTCAACAACCATCTCTTTTGTTTTGTTCACATTCACAGACAGGTTGTTGGCTCTGCACCAGTCCGTTAGCCACTGCACCTCCTCTCTGTAAGCTGATTCATCGTTCTTGCTGATGAGACCCACCACGGTTGTGTCATCGGTGAACTTGATGATATAGTTCGAGCTGTGTGTTGCAGCACAGTCGTGGGTCAGCAGTGTGAACAGCAGTGGACTGAACACACAGCCCTGGGGAATCCCCGTGCTCAGTGAGATGGTGTTGGAGATGCTGCTCCCGATCCGGACTGACTGAGGTCTCCCAGTCAGGGAGTCTAGGATCCAGTTGCAGAGGGAGGTGTTCAGGCCCAGTAGGCTCAGCTTTCCAATCAGTTTCTGAGGGATGATTGTGTTGAATGTTGAACTGAAGTCTATCAACAGCATCCGAACGTATGTGTCTTTTTTGTCCAGGTGGGTTAGGGCCAGGTGGAGGGTGGTGGCAATGGCGTCATCTGTTGAGCGGTTGGGACGGTACGCAAACTGCAGGGGGTCCAGTGAGGGGGAACAGCAGGGTCTTGATATACCTCATGATGAGCCTCTCGAAACACTTCATGATGATGGATGTGAGTGCAACGGGATGGTAGTGATTTAGGCAGGACACTGAAGACTTCTTTGGCATGCGGACGATGGTGGTGGCCTTGAAGCATGTTGGAATGTTGGCGCTGCTCAGGGAGATGTTGAAGATGTCAGTGAGAACATCTGCCAGCTGGTCTGCACATCCTCTGAGCACTCTACCAGGGATGTTGTCTGGTCCAGCAGCCTTCCGTGGGTTGACCCTGCACAGGGTTCTTCTCACGTCGGCAACGGTGAGACACAACACCTGGTCATTCGCAGGAGGGGTGGACTTCCTTGCCGCCACATCATTTTCCACCTCAAACCGGGCATAGAAGTTATTCAGCGCATTTGGGAGGGAGGCATCACCTGCACAGTCAGGTGATGTTGCCTTGTAATTTGTGATGTCCTGGATGCCCTTCCACATGCGCCGCGTGTCACCGCTGTCCTGGAAGTGACTGTGGATTAGCTGGGCATGTGCACGCTTTGCCCCTCTGATGGCTCAGGACAGTTTGACCCTTGCTGTTGCTAAAGCTGTTTTTCTGTTTTTACTGTTTTTCACAGTATTGCTGCCATAGAACAACAGATTTCAGGACATATGTCAGTGATAACAAACCCGATTCTGAAGCAGCAGTTCCTGTCATAATTCTTCAATGCTAACCTTCACACTTCCCTTGCTCAAACTTCCCTGGAGACTGGAAAAGACTGACAGAAGTATTGAACTATCGTATTACTCTGGTACTGGACAGTAAATTCCCCCCTCTCAACAGATGAAGTAGCTTGTAAAAAGCCCACCTTTATAGATCCATGTGAGTGAACTGGAGTGTGTAGGAGAAACTTAAGGAGCAAACCCATCAGGAGACAGGCTACTCCTTTTTTTCTTGAGAGTAATGGATCCAATGTGGAAATCATTATCACTTGAAACTAACAAATTAGTTTTAAATGTGAATACTAATAAATCATCAGTTTGATAAATTATGTGGTGTTCTTGGTAATCTGTCAGAATTATTTCCTTGTGCAATAAAAATGTATTCAATGTTAGTGACACTGAATGATGAGGAGGAGAGATAGACAGTGTGATTGATTCTAACAACTGGCTACAGGGTGCTATGAATCTTGTTTACTAGAACAGCTTGTAGTAAATTCTTCTACATAAAGAGACAAATACACTTAAGTAATTGGCTATACATAGACCCACTGGCATTTATACCTACGACAAGGATTTAAACTCTTTTTTTAGACTTTGAAGGACATATTACATGCTCATGCAAAAAAAAATGGCTGCTTGCTCGTTACATATCAATTCATTGTAACAAATGAGACAGTATTTTGCATCCTTTCTTCTGGACAAAGCATCAGATTCTCCAGAGGCTGTGTAAATCACTGGGTACATTTGTGGGCATCCCATCTGCTTAAAGCTGGCAGGACTTCAAACATTCTTTTCCATTATACCTAGGAATGTGTCCAGCATATTATTCCTCTTTCAAATCGCACACAAAAGAGGAGGAAAATAAAAGTTACATTCTTTCAATTCCATAATTCCTCCTCGTTAAAAGAAGAGGCTCATGTGAAAACTTTTAACCTTTTTTTCACTCTGCTGGATAAAGGTTAAGGTGCAAATTTCACACCTGTTACTGGTCATGGGTTGCAGTTTATTTGGAAGGAGGGACTCCAGTTATGTCTGCAATATTTTTTAACATCTCAATTATAAAGGTAGATGTAGAGTTTCCCTGAGGGAAAGAGGGATTATGTTTTAAATACTTGCCCCAGAAAGCACTGTTCCACTTCAGAACTGCTCTTAGAATTGGTATCTTGAAGGAAGTGGATTCAAATGCTTGCTGATCAACTCTGTTTTCCTGAGAAGAACAGTGAAATGGAGGAGATAAGGGTGACAGAATCTCCATTAGACCATAGAAAGATTAGATCTTGGTTGCATTAGAAAAGAAACCTTTCTAAACCGGAAACAAATATTTTAGTACACCATAGTACATTGAATTGTCATCTGTTATTTATTGACCCTTTTCTTTCATAAAGCAAAAGCAGCACTCCATGAAGTATCAAATTACAGGCTTTCCAGGAGTATTTCCCTGTTAAAAGTTAATGGATAAGTGCAATTTTATTGATGTGATACAAATGGTAGAAAGAAAATTCGCAAGTTATCAAGCAATAACAAAGACTAGCCTGTATGTTCAGGCTATATCATAATAGGCAGAATTTACTATAAACAAGAAATGAATAATGGGTGATAGGTCCCAGCTTGTTTAATATCCATGAAGTTTTGCATGTTCTGCTGTTGTGGACGGGATATCGTGCTGTTCTCTGTGAGGCACCTGAGAAGCTTGTGAACATGCAAAACAACTGTGAATCCCAACACCGATCAGATTGATCACCAACTGGGGAGTTAGAATCAAGAGGTTGTAAAACAGTAAGTTTAATTTCAAGTCAGAAATTGAGAAGAATAAGGACAGGTTTACAGAGAAAAAAGGTACAATGAGAAACTTTTAAAAAAGCAGATACTTTAAAATCTTCAGCAATTAAAAGATCATGGAATAATAAGACATATATGTAAAAATTAATTTTCAGTGATAGAGGGATTTTTTTTCAGAACAAAGTTTATCATACAATTAACAAAAAGGATGAAATAAACAGACCTAGTTTCTTGTGGTGACCTCAAGACAAGGGTACTGGAATTTCCTAACTATTAATATGTCAGAGCAGGAAACTGGACAATAAGATGCCAGTCCCTAAGTTACAACAGCTGAATTTTTGCATTTAACTGCACATCTGTGCTTACCTCGACTTGCAGTCCATTATGAATCAGAATCAGATTTATTATCTCTGACATATGTTGTGAAACTTGTCGTTTTGTGGCAGCAGGACAGGTCCAAAGATAAAGGAATTAAAAATAAATAAATAATGCAAAGGAAGATAGTGAGGTAGGGTTTACGAGTTCAGTGATTGTTCAGCGATCTGATGGTGAAGAGTAAAAAACTATTCTGAAATTATTGAATGTGAATGCTCAGACTCCTGTACTCCTGTACCTCTTCCCTGAAGGATGCAATTAAATAATTATTCATATATATTTCTATATGAGTATATTGTACATATATATATGTGTGTGTGTGTGTGTGTGTGTGTGTGTGTGTGTGTGTGTGTGTGTGTGTGTGTGTGTGTGTGTGTGTGTGTGTGTGTGTGTGTGTGTGTGTGATCAGTCTCAGCATTAAGAGATATTTATGGTGCAAAATGTTCCAGTCATCTTCTTTGTTAACAGAAGACAAAGATGAGGTGATCCTGATCACTTGTCCGATAGCCAATGCAGATGCGCAATTGTGAACATTGTGGACAAAGATGGGGCTGAACTTGGCATTGTTAGGCCCTTTAAATGAATAGACTGGAAGTATTCATGTCTAACCTTGTACATGGTAATTGGATGCAAAGGGGAAGTACTCCAGGGCAGCCTGTGCTGATGAACAGTAGTGGAAAAATGGACAATAAAATTCAGTAGTTGCACCTGAAGTTTTCGATGTAAAGGGTCATCACTTGTGCAGTTTAAGTGAATCCTGCAACATTGAGCTTTAGTGCAATCTAATCTTAATAGCATTCTGAGCAGTTGTGATCTAAAATCAAAGCGATGGTATCTCAAACGGCCCCTTTGCCTTAAAGTTGATGAGATAATTTCTCAATTTAGTGTTTTCAGTGAACAGCCATATTTGAAGGGAGTAAATAAGAGGCATTAACTTGAATGGACAGGATAACTCACAGCTGCACACCCAGGCTTGCTGAAGAGAGCTCCTTGAAGATGGCTGCTCTTTGCCCCACCGAGGCTGAGGCTATGGGCCTGCTCTGGCTGCTGAGGCTCCATGTCTGCAGACTGTGCAACACTTACTCCGCTGTACGATGAAGTGAGGCTGCGGCTGTGGGCCTGCTCTGGCTGCTCCAGGCTCCATGTCTGCGGGCTGTGTGACTCATACTCTGCTGTACGATGAAGTGAGGCTGCGGCTGTGGGCCTGCTCTGGCTGCTCCAGGCTCCATGTCTGCGGGCTGTGTGACTCATACTCTGCTGTACGATGAAGTGAGGCTGCGGCTGTGGGCCTGCTCTGGCTGCTCCAGGCTCCATGTCTGCGGGCTGTGTGACTCATACTCTGCTGTACGATGAAGTGAGGCTGCGGCTGTGGGCCTGCTCTGGCTGCTCCAGGCTCCATGTCTGCGGGCTGTGTGACGCATACTCTGCTGTACGATGAAGTGAGGCTGCGGCTGTGGGCCTGCTCTGGCTGCTCCAGGCTCCATGTCTGCGGGCTGTGTGACGCATACTCTGCTGTACGATGAAGTGAGGCTGCGGCTGTGGGCCTGCTCTGGCTTCTGAGGCTCCATGTCTGCGGGCTGTGTGACGCATACTCTGCTGTACGATGAAGTGAGGCTGCGGCTGTGGGCCTGCTGGGGCTGCTCTGGGCTTCGTCTCTGAGGACTCACTGTTGTTCTAGTTAGAATTTGCTTACTTTTATTGATTACACAACTTACTTTCTTTCTTTCTCTCTCTCTGTACATTGGGTGTTTGTTGGCCTTTTCTTGTGGGTTCTTCTGGGTTTCTTAGTTTAGTGGCTGCCTGTGAGGAGACGAATCTCAAGGTTGCATAATGTATACATACTATGATAATGTTCTTTGAAGTGTCGCTCCCTCAAGTCAAGTCAAGTTGCTTTTTATTGTCATTTCAACTATAAACTGTTGGTACAGTACACAGTAAAAATGAAACAATGTTCCTCCAGAACCATGGTGCTACATGAAACACTAAACTACACTAGACTATGTGAGACACTAGACTACATAAAACAACACAAAAACTACACTAGACTACAGACCTACACAGGACTACATAAAGTGCACAAAACAGTGCAGGGCAGTACAATAATTAATAAATAAATATGTAATAAACAAGACAATAGGCACAGGAGAGGACAAATTTCAATATAATAATAAATGATGTAGATGTCGTCTGGACTCTGGGTATTGAGGACTCTGATGGCTTGGGGAAAGAAACTGTTACGCAGTCTGGTCGTGAGAGCCTGAATGCTTCGGTGGCAGGAGGGAGACGAGTTTGTACAAGGGGTGCGTGGGGTCCTTCACAATACTGTCAGCTTTGCAGGTGCAGCGTGTAGTGTAAATGTCTGTAATGGCAGGAAGAGAGACCCCGATGATCTTCTCAGCTGACCTCACTATCCACTGCAGAGTCTTGCGATCCCGAACCTGCTGCAAGCATTAGACAACAAAATACCCATTATGGTGTTAGTTGTAAATACTGAGTTAGAATGCATCATGATGCTCTGTGGGTGGCATTACTGTGAAAAAAATGAAATAAATCTTCCCTGCTCCTTTTTTAAGCTACTAAATTTGTTATGTTTTTTTATTGCACCATTTTCATGCTGTCCATGAGGGGGCTACTTTTCTCTGGTGAGGTGTTTATTCTGTAGTGTGTATAGTCATAGCAACCATTAATAAAATGGATGTTGTTCACTCAGACCTGACTTATGTAGGCTAAGTTGGATCAAATACTGTTAATTGTTTTTGCACTACTTCAATAAATATCATGGAGAAAAATGTTTTGGCCACCATGATACATGATGCTTTGAAGAGATTATGTGTTTATTGTTCCATGAAGTATCAATGATAAAGTATCTGTGAGAGTTTAGTCTTGGTTTAAAAGTAACGGTTTTGTTTAGCAAATTGGAAATTGTGATCAATTCTCTTCCTTCAGTCTCACTCTCGACCCACACCCCCATAACATTGTAATGTTGCTGGAGGACTTGGGATGAGAGGCTTTAGCATCGGCTAAGTTATCAAAGAAGTATCTTTCCCTAAAGCTTTTCCCAACACTGTTCCTGTACTTCTGAATACTGGCCTCAACTGCATGCCTGAGAGAAAAAAAATTACTTTAAATACAGTTATTATTGGATTATATCATTTGCATGCAGATTAAGAAACTTAATCTCTTTCCTTGTGTGATTTTAAACCGAGTAACAATTGAAAGTTCCAACTTTCTAAAAATGATAGTATTTCCCTTCATAAGAAATTGACCTGCGGGGTACGTAGTTTCTCACATCGTTAAGTGACCGTGCATTGGATGGCTTCAGGTCCCAGAATAATTCCTGGACTAAAGAAGACCTTTAATCAAATCTGGATAATTGAGGACAGAAGGTTATAAAGGAACATAAAAGGTATATTTTTGAAATGTTTTTTTTCTTCAAAGTTCCCAGGTAAAGGCCATTCTATTGAAATACAAAATACAGCCTTGGGAAAAGCCTTGCAGTAAGTTACAGGTCTGACCTCTCATCCTGTCTAATTACCCTCACATCAAGCTTCTATGTCCCTTTATTCATGTCCTTTTTTTTTAAGCTGCCCTCATTAACCTATCAACCAGATGGTTTTGTCCTCAAATTATCTCCATGACAACCTTGACCTCACAATATCAGAGAAATTTCCTTTTCCCCATCCATCTCTTGCACTCCTCTATCTAAAACTAATTTTTTTTCTCTCTTTACCCCTTCTGACGAAAGGTCATTGACCAGATTCGTAAACTTTATTTCTTTCCACAGATGCTGCCTGACTTGCAGAGCGTATCTGCTATTCCCTGTGTTTATTATCACTGGGCCTCTCTACTTGTTTAATTTTTGATGGAGTTAGAGCAAAGTACAGAATGAAACTTTCGAATACAAACACCCTTCTTTTTTCTCTGCTAATTAATTTTGTCTCTTCCTTGCCCAGGTTCAAGTACTTTCATTGTTTTTGATATCTTTACAGAATTCATCTGACTGGAAAGCACAGAATGCCTGATACTTCCTCCAGTCTCCTATGTCCCTCACTTGCACCAAGCAGACTTACACTCAAAATGAATTTTATGGGGGGGTTACGCATAACAGTACTGTGAAAATGAATCATTAACGGAGCATATTTCAATTCAGGAATGCAATACATTCTGAGAGCCACAGTAAATTATCCAGCTTTCAAACACCAAATGTTGGAGGAGCTCAGCGGGTCTGTCCCGATGAAGGATCTTAGCCCAAAGAGGTGACTATTTATTCCTCTCCATTGATGCCTCATGACTTGTAGCATCCCGATACAACCTCCCCTGCACTGGGGAAACCTGGTATAGACTGGGGGACCACTTTACGAGCACCTTCACTTCATCTGCAAAAAGTACAATTTCCAGGTGGCCAACCATTTTAATTCCAATCCCATTCCCATTCTGACACGTTGGTCCATGGCCTCGTCTTCTGCCATGATGAGGCCGCTCTGAGGATGGAGGGGCTACATGTCATATTCCATCCCTGTGATTTCGAACCTAATGGCATGAACATCGATTTCTCCAGCTTCCGTTATTTTGCCCCCTTTCCCTTCCCTCTTCTTCAGTTTTCCACCCTAGCCCCACTCTTCTCCCCACCTGTCAATCAGCTACCCCTGGTGCCCCTCATCCTTCCCTTTCTCAAGTTCAAGTTTAATTGCCATCCAACCATACATGAAAACCCATGAATACAGCCAAATGAAACAGTTACTCTGGGGGCACACACACAAAATGCTGGTGGAACGCAGCAGGCCAGGCAGCATCTATAGGGAGAAGCGCTGTCGACGTTTCGGGCCGAGACCCTTCGTCAGGACTCGGGGGCAAAGCACAGTACCATCACTCATTACAAGCATGAGAATATCTGCAGGTGCTGGAAATTGGCCAACGTCATTCACTGCACATATAAGACAGCAGTGAAATACAGTCACATGCAAAAAAAAATAGTCCCAGTCCCTGAGTTCTCCCATGGTTCACTCTTCTCTCCTATCAGATTCCTTCTTCTCCAGCCCACTGCAAGCCACCTGGCTTACCTTATCACCTTCTAGCTTGCACTGTTTCCCCTTGGCCCACCTTCTTATTCTGGCTTCTTCCCCTTCCTTTCAAGCCTTGGCCTGAAACATCAACTGTTTATTCATTTTCATAGATGTTGTTTGACTTGTTGAGTTCTTCCAGCATTTTGTGTATGTTGCAGAGTTTCTCTAAGATTTTGTATATGTTGTTCTGGACTTCCAGCATCTTCAGAATCTCTTGTGTTTATATTCTGTTTTCAAATTGATCCTAATGTCCTAAGAAACTCCTACGATGGCAGCTAAAGTAGAACATAGATTTTCATACAATAATCAATGGAAATGGGATAGAAGGTAAACCTAAGGTTTTTGCAAAGTGTTCACAATTAGCTAGATGTAACCCAGATATAATTTGAACGTGGTATATGCAAACTATCCAAAAAAATTGAAGACATGATATTTTTCAACATCTCGTTTCCAGTCCATTGATCTTGGATTTCAAGTTCATCATTAACAGGTTCTTATATCCAAACCTATTGATAGAAAAAGCATCAATGTGGATACTGCCAGTGTCAGTAACAATGATTTTTTTTGTGTGTGCAAGAGGCCATCCCTCATATTCTGTTTAATGATGAGGTCCTTTATTTTGAAGAGTGGATTGATTAGAAAATCTGTAAATCATATTTTGCATGATTTTAGTACATCTAGTGGGTGGAGGTAGAGGCTGATATAATAGAACATTTAAAAGATGAGGTTGATTGTCAAGTATGTTTATATAGTGTGGTACAACATCGTGGACCAAAAGACCTGTAATGGGCTGCATTGTTCTATGTTCTATGTTCCAAATATGATCCCAGAAACACTTCTTGGTGTAAAAAGAGAACTGTGAGTACAGCAATAAAATTTTCAGACGTTTGGTATGAAGCTTTTACCAGTTTTATACCAGGCACAAATGGACAGATTTTGAACATGGTTCTGTTTTCCATGAGTACTGATTAAATGGTTGGTGCAGCTCCTGTCTTAAAGGGAACTTTAGTGCATAAATTCAGTTCATGCAATGTTTCGAACAAAAGGATAAATGTATTAGCTCACAGACAGTTATAGCCTCCTGCTATTTTGGACAATATATTTAGTTGAACATAAACTCTGAGTGTGTTAAGTAAGAAATTATTGAAAAGGGTGTTTAGCCACATTAAAAGGATGAAGATTTGCAAGTTTCTGTACAAGTGTATTTAATGTAGAATTCTTGCTTTGTACCTCTGTAAAATAATTTTACTGCAAATTAATTTTTACAGAAATTCCAAACTCTAGTTGCTTATCTATCTCGTATTTTTTTCTCTAAGAACAGTAACAACCCCTCAACCATCAGGCTCCTTAACAGAGGGGATAACTATACTAATTGGCCCATCTGTTGAGATGTTCTCACAACCAATGATCACACTTTAAGAACTCATTATCTCATTATTTCATATTCTAATTATATTTGCATTTGTACAGTTTGTTGCCTTCTGCACTCAAGTTGATTTTTCATTGATCCTGGTATAGTTACTGTTCTATAGATTGCTGAGAATGCCCATGGAAAAATGAATCTCAGGGTTGTATATGGTGACATACAAATATGTTCTTTGATAATAAAATTTACTTTACTTTGAACTGTGATATGTATAAAGTGTCATTTTTGGCTACTTATAAGTAGATATTCTTGCTTATAATATATCACAAATGATTAATCCTTTATGCTAGCTTATCCAGATTCCCATTAGAATTTTCTTATTTTGTGGAAACATCTGGGCAATCTTGGCTGTGGCTATGAGAACACTGTTAGGGTAGACATAGAAAATGTGATAAAGTCAAACAGTTTGTAATGGGACATCAGAAGGTGTAGACAATTAGCAGTGGCAGAATTACATTTTACCACAATATGTAAACCCTTGGCCTGATATCTCCTTCATTCTACAATTATCATTTAGTTAGATGTCCAACAATGGTTCAATACAGGGCCAACAGAAACAGCAGTGAGCTCATCATCTGACTGCATCCATATTATCTGGAGGAAGCAATATATTGCAGATGGGTGTCAGCAGTCAGATCAAAGTTTAGAGTCAGAATCAGAATCAGGTTTAATGTCACCGGCATATGTCCTGAAATCTGTTGTTCTGCAGATGCAGTACATTCCAATACATAATAATAAAAGTATAAATTACAATAAGAAGTACTGTATTTATATAACAAAAGAAATTAAGTGAAATAATTGGTGCAAAACGAGAGGGAAAAACACTGAGGTATTGTTCATGGGTTCATTGTCCATTCAGAATTCTGCTTGTGGAGAAGAAGCCAGTCTTGAAATGTTGGGTGTGTGTCTTCAGGCTCCTGTACCTTATTCATGATGGTAGCAAAGAGAAGAGGGCATATCCTGGCTATTAGGGGTCTTTCATGATGGATACCACCTTTTTGAGTACCACCTTTTGAAGGTGATCTGGATGCTGAGGAAGCTCGTGCCCATGATGGAGCCAGCAGAGTTCACAACTTTCTGTAGCTTTTTCCGATACTATGCAGTGGCCCGCCTTTACCTGACAGTGATACAACCCCAGTTACAACACTTCCAATGGGACATACGTAGAAATTTGCAAGTGTCTTTGGTGACATACCAATTCTTCACAAGCTCCTAATGACATATAACTGCAGTCGTGCCTTCCTTGTAATTGTTTCAATATGCCCATGAAAGGTCCTCAGAGATATTAACACCCAGGAGCTAGAAATTGCTTATCCTTTCCACTTCTGATGCCTCGATGAAGACTGGTGAGTATTCCCTTGACTTCCCTATCTGAAGCCCAGAATCAATTCTTTACATAGAACATAGAACATAGAATAGTACAGCACGTTACAGGCCCTTTGGCCCACAATGTTGTGCCGACCCTCAAACCCTGCCTCCCATATAACCCCCCACCTTAAATTCCTCCACATACTTGTCTAGTAGTCTCTTAAACTTCACTAGTGTATCTGCCTCCACCACTGACTCAGGCAGTGCATTCCACGCACCAACCACTCTGTGAGTGAAAAACCTTCCTCTAATACCCCCCTTGGACTTCCCTCCCCTTACCTTAAAGCCATATCCTCTTGTACTGAACAGTGGTGCCCTGGGGAAGAGGCGCTGGCTGTCCACTCTGTCTATTCCTCTTAATATCTTGTACACCTCTATCATGTCTCCACTCATCCTCCTCTCCAAAGAGTAAAGCCCTAGCTCCCTTAATCTCTGATCATAATCGATACTCTCTCAACCAGGCAGCATCCTGGTAAATCTCCTCTGTACCTTTTCCAATGCTTCCACATCCTTCCTATACTGAGGCGACCAGAACTGGACAGTTCTTTTAGTCTTTACTGATGTTGAGTGCAAGATTGTGGCCACGACACCACTCAAACAGCTGATCAATCTTGCTCCTGTACGTCTCTCATCACCATCTAAAATTCTGCCAACAATAGCTGTGTCATCGGCAACTTTATAAATGGTGTTTGAACTGTGCCTTGCCACAAGGTTGTGGGTGTAGAGAGAGTAGAGCAGTGGGCTAAGCATGCATCCTTGGTGTGCCAGTGTTGATTGTCAGTGAGGAGGAGATGTTACTTCCCATCTGCACAGATCATAGTTTTGTCACATTCTGTCATGTGTTATTGTACATAATTAACAGGAAATGTGCTCACCATGATTATCACCATTTTTATCTACAGTAGGGCACAGTATGTGAATGATAAAAGCAAAAGTGAAATATTTGCATTCATCTTCAACCAGGTGTCCTGATAAAGGGTCTCGGCCCGAAACGTCGACTGTTTATTCCTTTCATGCCCACAAATGGAAAGGCCTAGAGAATTTGTAGGTAAAAAGTAATGTTGTACCTTAAAATTTATAGTAATTTCATTAACCAGTTCTAATTCTCTGTATTTTGTGCTCTGTAAGAACGTTGCACTTCTAATATATCCCTGTCAGGAGCTTACCATCTCCGTCAGTATTTGCCTCATTGTGTAAGGCAGTATCTCTTGATGGTTCTTTCTGGGGAAACAGGTAGTGGTAACAGTTAGTGCTCTTCTGTTTGTTACCTTGTGGTTATTGGTGATGACCAGGACTCCATAATGAAATATCTCCTAGGACTGTACGCATCGAGGATTTGTGCATTGTGGTGAACAACTGACAAAAATGGAAAGATTTGACAAACCATGAGGAACAATGCACATAGAAAATGATTATGTGTGCACATATCAATCCATCACCTTGTGCAAAGGACTCTAAACCAAAGTCCTGATAGATCTGCACCAACCATCAGAATTCTGCTGTGCATTGTGTTTCTCTTGTCAAATCAAGTCATTTTTATTGTCATTTCGACCGTAACTGCTGGTACAGTGCATAGTAAAAATGAGACAACGTTTTTCAGGACCATGGTGTTACATGACACAGTACAAAAACTAGACTGAACTATGTAAAAAACAACACAGAGCGAAAAAAAAAAACAACTACACTACACTACAGACCTACCCAGGACTGCATAAAGTGCACAAAACAGGGCAGGCATTACAATAAATAATAAACAGGACAATAGGGCAAGGTGTCAGTCCAGGCTTCGGGTATTGAGGAGTCTGATAGCTCAGGGGAAGAAACTGTTACATAGTCTGGTCGTGAGAGCCCGAATGCTTCGGAGCCTTTTCCCAGACGGCAGGAGAGAGAAAGGATTGTATGAAGGGTGCGTGGGGTCCTTCATAATGCTGTTTCCTTTGCGGATGCAGCATGTAGTGTAAATGTCCGTGATGGCGGGAAAAGAGACCCCAATGATCTTCTCAGCTGACCTCACTATTCGCGGCAGGGTCTTGCGATCCGAGATGGTGCAATTTCCAAACCAGGCAGTGAAGCAGCTGCTCAGGATGCTCTCA
This sequence comes from Hypanus sabinus, assembly GCF_030144855.1. Taxonomy (NCBI): domain Eukaryota; kingdom Metazoa; phylum Chordata; class Chondrichthyes; order Myliobatiformes; family Dasyatidae; genus Hypanus; species Hypanus sabinus. Next base: position 175,630,952 of record NC_082707.1, read on the forward strand.
ATACAACCCCTGTAGAATGTGATGAGGATGGGGGGATGGGAAATGGACTTTCCTCAGCCTTCGCAAGAAGTAGAGACACCGCTGGGCTTTCTTTGCTATGGAGCTGGTGTTGAGGGACCAGGTGAGATTCTCTGCCAGGTGAACACCAAGAAATTTGTTGCTCTTAATGATCTCTACTGAGGAGCTGTTGATGTTCAGTGGGGAGTGGTCGCTCCGTGCCCTCCTGAAGTCAACAACCATCTCCTTTCCTTTCAGCTGATTGTTTTACCCCTAATGACACTTAGAAAAAAATCCTAATTCCCATTAATTGTTTCTAGGTATCGGTAGTAAGGCCAGATACATTCACATTTTAGAACTTGCTGACACTTGAAGATTAACATGCTCCTGTTTTCTTGGAGTCCCCTCCTGCCCCTTGTCTCAAGGTGAATAGAAAGCAAAGGTTATTGGGCAGGTATGTGATGCAAGTATAACTTGGAAATAACGACAGATTGTCCCAAAACCTATATGATTCACTATTATCCTTCAGGAAGGAAAATTTGCTAGCCTTTCCTGGTCCATTCTATGTCCAACTCTAGGCCAGTGGCTCCCCTTGCTTAATGGTATTGGTCCATGGCATAAAAAAGGTTGGGGACCATTGCTATAGACCCTGAATTGCCGTCTCATTTCAGGGCAGTTAGAGATTGACAATAAACACCATTATTTCCAATTACACATAAATACAAAAGAATCAGCAGATGCTGCAAATCCAGTGCACCACATACGAAATGCTGGAGGAACTCTGCAGTGCGGGCAACATCTGTGAGATGAATAAAGACTCAGTGTTTCAGTCCTGATGAAAGGTCTCGGCCGGAAACTTTGACTCTTCGTTCCTCTCTGTCGATGCTGCCTGATCGTCTCAATATTTCCAGTGGTGCCTATATCCGCTGAGTGAATAGAACAGAGAAAAATATTCAAATTGGTTCACTTAAAACATTGAAGCTTACAGGAAAATAGATTTGAATAGTTCTTAACACCAGACAGTAGAACAAAGATAAAAGAATTTCTGGAACGTATACGAAAATTTCCATTTAAAGTATTATTATAATAGAGTCTCTTCTGGTGAGGGCATCAATAGCTTCTTTAAAGTTCATTCAGAATTTATGAGTAAAACAGAATCCAAATCTGATAGATTAGTCAATACCCACTTTTTAAAGCGGCCTCTTCCATTCTAGAATTATTTGTAATGGAAGGGGATTATTCCCATCATAGTGCTGGGATGGTTTCTCAGCCTAAATCGGACACTACCGGTCACACACACTAAACTCCCATCAAACTCGAACAGGATCATACAGACATCTCCCCTCCGACTCTTTGGAATACCCTTCGCATTCCGGTCACAGACCTTGGCTGCTCATCTTTAATTAATTCCTGACGCAAGTAGAATCTTTGTTTTTTCATAGGTTACAAAAGGCATTTTCATACACGAGCAATCATTTCTACCTTATTGAAAATTGAAGATGTTTGAACAAAGACTTAGCAACAGTCTTAACATTGATGTTTGGAAAAATTCCTTCAGTGCTCAATTTAATAGTTCTTAGTTATTTGTTTGTGCCCTTAAGTCCTCTTTCCTTTTGTTTATTTGCGTAGCTATTTCCTTAGCTCTCCTGAATAGTTTTGCCTTTTATGTTCTAACTACTTTACCAGGTGACATTTCTGCTTTCTAATTTCCACAAACTTGTTTGCATGTTTCATAAGAGCATAATTTCCTGATTCAATCAACAATAATCTAAATGTCCACACGGCTGACTTACAATATTGTATAAAGCTCCACTGTTGGTGACTGGTCAAAACTCAACATTGAAAATCAATGTGCTTTCTATTCTTTGAAGCCAAATGGAGAAAAAAAATGCCTGTTGATGGTAAAATGAAACTAATCCCTTGCCCATTTCAATTGGAATTACTTAATTGAATAAATCTCCTGGCAGAACATTAGGCAATTATGAGAAAGGGGCAAGTATTGTATTTACTGTGAGCTGCTAACTGTTTGTGAATAAGCTCCAAATGTTTCTCAATATTTCAGATGACTGGAATGCAAGAAGTCTCAAAATGACAGCATAGGGACTAAAGCAAGCTGAAATTTCTCTTTCAGAATGTTTATGAAACAAATGACCCTGGAAATTAGTTTCAGTGTTGTAATTGACTAATTTTCAATTATTACATAAATCCAAATTAAAATAAGCACTCCTCCAAACGCAAAAAAAAAAAATCTGTAAAGTCTTGTTTTCCTTAAGGCTGTTGTTCTCTTACAGGGTCATTACAAAAAATTTACTGACAAAAGTCCTGGGTACTGTTCATCAATTTACTCCATTGGCTGAGCCTGGGAATGATCTCCTATGTGAAACTGAAATGGGAGAAATAAATACAAGACCAGTCAGATTAATTAGTTATTCCTCATTGAACTGATTGGTGAGTGGAGGTTTGTGTAAGATCATCCTTCCTGGGTGATTAGACATTCTAGCAGCAATGCTTTTTCTGTGATGAAAATAACTGAGTTATGTAAAACAAATTTAAAGGAGGTGACTCTAATTATACACTATTGTAAATTCTGCAAGGAATGTATTTTTTTCTTTGAATACAAGAATGAAATAGCTAATTGTTCGCCCCCAAAAGGCAGGGAATATGATCAGATGCTTGGAAGACAAAAGTTCCTGGTGATCAGCCGTGCTTTATGACCAGCAGAATCCCTGTATTTATGAATAATGAGTTTTTCACCAGAAAGTCACCATTTCAACAGTGTAATTGGAGGAACTTTGCAGTTTGCCTGCAGCTGTTTAGCTTGCCCTCAGGCTCTGTGTGAAACCTTACTCCGGTTATACAACCGGCCTGCCAGACAAAGAGGCACCGAAACAGTTCCCACAGACTGCAACTTGAACACTGACCTCACTGACACCAAATGAAGGCTATTCCAGTCTAACAAATATCAGGATTTATTTCAATTTAAGTTATTTGATGCAAATTAATGCTGGTTTAATATGGCTGGAAAACACCAAGAAGCACAAGGTATGAAGGGGGTATTGTTTGGCAAGTCTTATTTGTTTGCTGGACACCCATGAAAATGCATGATTACGTGTGACTGCTTTGTTTGAATATCTGTTCAGTGCCATTATAGGACTCCTATTAAATTAATATTGCATAATAGGTCATAGAGAGCTCATACAGTAGTGAGAACCATCTCCTTTCTTAAAGGGCACATTATTCCAATGATGATTTGCAGGGCCTGCTTACATGTCAACAATCTTCATTTTGCGTGCTCAATCAGCATTTTGGAAGAGGTGCTCACAAACCAAAATTAGTTTGGCTCTTGCTTGCCACCAATGGTACTTCAGGGAATCTCCTGAGGGCTTATTCTCCATCCTGGCCCCTTGCTATCAATGACTTCATCCACAACCCCGGCTCAGCTTGTATGCTGGCGAGTTCTAGTTCCACCTCTCCATAACTATTCTTGATCGGACACCAGAATGGTAGGAATGCAGCTGGGAACTTCGCAGAGTTGGGGCAGATTGCAGAGAAAGAGATATGTGTGCGATGTAAAACTTGTGAACCAGGGTAATTGTTCTACAATTGATTAACTTGTTCTAATTTATTTTTAGTTTGGTTTTAGTATCAAATGTTTGATTACTTCTTCTGATGCAGCTTGGTGGCTGAGAACCTGGAATACACCACATGAAGCCATATTTTTGTTGTTGGTTTGTAGGGAAAGTTTCTCGCAGGTGAGAAGGAGAGCAGTTTAAACTCATAAACACATGAGCTTCTGCAGTTGCTGGGAATCCAAAGCAACACTCACAGAGTGCCAAAGGAGCTCAGCAGGTCAGGCAGCGTCCACGGAGGGGAATAAACAGTTGTCTTTTCTCAATGTGTAGTAGTGCAAACTCAGAATTTGAGCAAGAAAACTCCAAGTGAGCCACTGAGGGAGAGGAGTAATGTCCCACTGGAAGTGGAACTGAAGGAGATAATAGTGAATGTGAACTGGAGAGAAGAATGGAATGAGTGAAGAGGGCAGCAAGATTTGGAGGAATGGAAATAGGAGTGCCTGAATGATGTAGGAATTTCAGAATGACTGTGATGCCCCAGTAAGTAATTTTAAAACAATTTGGCAATCAGACTTAACAACAGTGAAAATCTTTTCAGTTCTGCACTTTTCATTTGTTCCCCAATCATACTACATAAACATTGGAATATTAGGCGTAATTGCAGTATAAATTATAACGCGTCTGCATTCCGCTCCAGTTATTGTGTGACTAATTAATCAAGTTAAGTGAGAGGAGACTGAATCAAGTGGAATATTTTTCAAAAATTACCCATACAAGATGATATGAGGCATAGATCGAGTGGATAGCCAGAGAATTTTTTCAAAGGTCGAAGTGGCTAATATGAGGGGGGATGATATTAATGAAATGGAGGAAAGTATTGGGGAATGTCAGAGGTAAGCTATTTACACAGAGAGAGGTGTGTTTGGAATGTGCTGCCAAGGCTGGTGGTTGTGGCAGATACATTAGAGACATTTAAGAACCTCTTAGACAGATGCATGGATGATAGAAAAATGGAGGGCTATGTAGGAAGGAAGGGCTAGATTGATTAGATAGATAGATAGATAGATAGATTAGATTGATTGATTGATGGAGTAGGTTGAAAGGTTGGCACGACATTGTGGGCTGAAGGGATTGTAGGGTACTGTAGTGTTTATTTCTTTATATTCAATGCTCTAAAAACCAGATTTGTGACCTGAAGCGTATGCAATTGCTTTTCCCACCTGATTTAAGAAGTTGATTTGCATTTATCCTTAAACGGTAGTAGTGATTGTGGATCACTTTGCCAAGTTAGTACGACATAGTTTCTGTTCAGCTGAACGTTCAACCTGTTATTCTTTACAGGAAAGACACAACTCCTCATCTATCAAGCGTGAAGCTCTTCTTCAATTACTTAGTGCAGACGGTTCATGTTATAGTAGCACTGCCTTACTGTTGCAAGTTTTTAGAAGCCTAGGTGTGATTGGACATAATATGGTTCTTACTATGTGAGTGAGCTTGTCTAAGTAATAATGAATAAATCTGTGAACAGTATATGTTCTCCCAATTCTAATATTCAGTCACCCAAGATTTTATCAAATGTTGTTGTTGTAACTGTTCATAACTATTCTGTATAATAGTTCAACAGATAGGAACATTAAATCTTCACCAGTTGTAGGAAAGCGTGATTAAAGCAAGGAATTTCATACATTTTGAAGAGAGATTTATCATTGTGGCGATTTTCTTTTGATAGATGGTGTTATAATGCAATATGCAAATATGCCATGTTTGTATTTGTTTCTGAGAGGCAATAGTTTGGACAGCAGGGAATGGTGAGAGACTGTGTGTTGCAGGCAGACAATTTTGCTTTGCTGGGACAATATAAGAATGTTCTGAGAGATTGTTTTGGACAGTACCTTCACAGAAAGGTAAATATTACCCTGCGGTGGAGTTGGATAACATCTGTTAATCTCAGCCACTGATATAGACATGTATTGGATAAATGGATTACCCACCCAAAGATTGTACTGCACTAAAATATAAAACAAACCAATGTGGCGGTACCTTTATTTTGTGACACACATGGTGTATTTCTGAACACTTAGTAATAAAAGTGCATGTCTTTTTGTTTAAAATACCCTTCTGCAGAATGCCATTTCTATATCACTCCCAAAGGCTGTGTGAGTAAGAGAGGTTATGGCAACTGACCCTGAACAACAGCAGAAAGCTGTGCCTTTAAAAAATATAATTATGAACATAAAAGAGCTTTTGTTTAAAAAAACATAAATTTTCAGCATATGGTTCTTAAAAGTCAAGTGAAAGGACTGAAATCTTCACAGAACAGTAAATAATTAGGCTGATAATAATGGTTATAATCTTTCCTTTTTTAAAAAAAAACTGAGGGCTAAGAGGACTCTTGGCAATATGCCCCATCTGTCAATGTGTGTAACTGAGATGGATACATTACCAACAGGCATGAAATTCTTGAAAAGGTATTTTACAACATAATCCACCCTCCCAAGCCATTGAGCAACAGAATATTCCAAAATGTGTTGTCCACGTACTTAGGGAACTGGGTGCCAAACAGTGTTCCTTCCCTATTTTGGTTAAAATAAACGCTGTCTTGCATATCGTGAATGCACCATTTCAGTTTGTTTCTCCTGGTAAATGGGCTCCCAATGAGGAAACCTCACCACTTTTGACTCAGCGAGGTTGATACCACATCAGTACAGATCTCAAAAGCTGCAGCCTTGAAGTTGGTGAAGCTGGCCTAGATTTATTCACATTGAATTACAGATTATCTGGTTGCCGTCATATCGCGGATCGTGTGATCTTGCTCTGTGAATATTTCATGCCACTTTTCTTCTTATTGTGACTGTGGTTATATTTCAAGCTTTAAAGTGCTTTAGGACATCCTGAGGTCATGAAAGGAACGTCATAAATGTAAGCCTGTGGTATGAGGATATTAGCAGCTGCTTTCTGCACAAACAGCATTTGTGAAGGCTTAGGATTCTGTTCTTGATCAGTTTTAAATCACCTTGAGGGAATGTGCGTACATGCATACACACGCAGGCAAGGGCAGAAACAGGCCTTCCACGAATACTATTGGCCAGTAGCAATTCATCTGATGAGACAGCAGATACATTTACCAATAACTTTAATGGTTATCCCAAAATTTGAATGTAAACATTTTTTTTGGCGAATTGTAATTCTCACTTTTTCTAAAGTACAATGCAGGGCAATTTGAGAAGGATTAGTGTAGAATGCCAAAGGTGCCAGTAGGTATGTTTCAAAGCGTATGAGCTTCACATATTTGTTTTATTGACTTATAGGATGGGGGTATCACTGACAAGACCAGCATCTATCAACCATGCCTAATTTCCCTTGAGAAGCTGATGCTGAATTGCCTTCTTGAACCATTGCAGCTTTATACTCTTCAGTGAAATAATGTCAGTGCATCTTGCAAATGAATTCAATGTACTCATTTACATTGTTAAGCTTGGCCATTTTAGGAACAAATTTTCATCCCTTTTTCATCCATAATTAAATTATCCACTTAATTATGCACAAACCAACCCAAAACCATTTGACATGATCTAATGTGTAATAATCTGTAAAAACGGTATTGGTAATGGTGTCTCGAACAGCAGAGTCAATGCTTTGATGCCAACATGTGCAACATAAGGGGCAGTTTAAAAAAGTTCCAGTAGATTTGCCACGAAGGCAAAGTTTGGGTGCACAGACTTGACGTAGTGACAGTTCAGACGTAGATAGCTTGTAGCTGTAATGGAAAAGGTCCTCGGGCTATCTCACCAGTGTCTCTGCAAGGTAATCATTCATCGCACTTCTCGATCTATTATTGATCTCTGTAATTTCACACTTCGCCTCTTACCCTGTGATATTTAAGTGATGCCTTTTTCAGATTCTGCTCACTGTAACATCTCATTCTTAAACTTTGAATCAATGGATATTAATATGGACAAAAAAGTAATTCATTACAGTGACCAATTGCATTAACATGCAATGCTTCTGATGAGCTGTATTCCTCGTGAAAACATCACTTCAAACAACAGCAAAATTCTGCTGTCAATAGCGCCAAGGCTCAAGACCACACAGATCTACATTGACCTCTTGTGGCCAGAACTGTTAACAGGCATCCAATTAAATCAGCTGCCTGGTATATTTCAGTACAGTAATTATACCTTTTTACCTGGGTTTAGTCACCAAAAAAAATGCAATGTTTACCTTCTATGAACATTAATGTGATTAGAAGCAGATGGCAGAACGAGCTTGGCAATGACTGCATGTGGATTAGTCCTGAGCAGTGTGTGAAGTGGAGCAGTGGTGGGGCAGGACGTGGGGAAATTGCTTTAATCAGGGGTCAAGGACTGACTTTATCCGCCATGAACATTTACGTGTATTACGAATTTGCTCTCGTGTGTCGGTACCACATACAGCAAAAATCAACAACATTCAACAAATACAAAGAATAAGGAATTATATAAAGATAAAGCTAGAGGTTTAAAGTATGGATATAGAAAAGTAATGTTTTATAATTATTGATGCAACATCTGTTTATAAATCATTTTAAAATATTTGGAAATCCATCTCCAGCAAAATTATTTCTGGGCTTCTTTAAAGCTTGAACGGCAGTTTGAAAGTAAATTGTCACAATAGATAAGTTACGAGAAGGTTTTCTTTTATCTATTGCTGACATGTTTAATCTTTCTGTGAATTAGCAGAGTTTCCTTTAACTGTGTACAATGAGTACACAATTGTTTGTCTGTGTGTGTGCAGATTTGTGAGAGGCAAGCTGAAAATGTCATTGAAAACATTGAGGACAGAGTTAGAAAGGCAGCCCTCTGCCAGCCTACATACCTCTCTCCTGCTTTAACACTAACAACGTTGAAAGAGGAGGAAAGACGAGGCAGTGTTGGAGGGTCTGTTGACAGGAAAGTGGAAGATGAAGAGGAGCATGAAGTGGGATTGATGTATCCAGAAAAGAAGTGAGACAGGGGATTCCATTAGGACTGGAACAAAGAATATTCTAAGTATCCCACAAATAGGCAGGTATAGCCGGGACACCATATGGGTTGTCATAGCAACATCTTTCATTTCGAGGAATCAAAAGGGAAGTTGTTCAGTATTAAAAGGAAGTTTAGCCAGGTGGTGAGGTTGATGGATGGAGACTGGATTGGCCTCCATCCAAGAATGAAGCTGAGGGCTTTCAGGCTTTCCTGGTGGGGGATGGGTGTGTAAAGGGATTGAGTGTCTTTAGTGAAAATGAAACAGTTAGGACCAAACGACAAAGGTTCTGTTAAAGTGGTGGAAGACATTAGAAAAGTTGCAGATGTAGGTGGGAAGAGTTCAATTCGGAAAAAATAAGTTTCACTGGGAAAGAAAAGGCTAAAACAAATAGGTTTATCAGGGAAGTTCTGCTTTGACATGTAGGGAAGATGGGAATGATAAAGAAACCTTTGTATATCTAAGAGTGAAACATCAAAAAACCTCTCTGACTAGATACATATTAGATTCAAGTCTCATAGAGATTTAATTCATGGTGGTAGAAAAAGGAACTCATTAAGAACATCAGAAATAAAAGAAGAAATAGACCAGGTGGTCCTTTAAGCCTGCTTTATTATGTACAAGACTCTAGCTGATTATGTATCCCAAGTTGTCTTAAGGTTATTACATTAGGCCATATTGTATTAAAGGTAGATGTGTTCCTTTAAGGTAGGAATGTCTAATTTCTCTGCACTTTTGAAATCAGTGGTGGGTTTAGTTTCAGGTCAGGTTGCACAAGGCTTCTTTTGATTGATGGGCCAATTAAATTATTCGAGACATTGTCAAACCTGTGTGTGCTTAGTGAGCAAGTCATAATGCACATCATTTAACATTGCTTTACATTTGTGAGTTGAGTGAATGAGATAGAAAGTGAATTATATCCTAATTAGATCTTAAATTAGATTTTCTTAAAGAATTCCATATTTACATTTAATATTGGAGATTCTCAGTTAATATTGGAGATTCCTACATTGGAGATTCTCAGTTAATTTTGACTTTATATTAATTTTTTTGAAGTCTGTTGCTGCTTTTAAGTAAATAATAGTCAAATCTAGGTGAAGGGAATTGTGCAGATAATCACAACGAAATTGCAATGGAAACACGAATGGTAAGGTATATTTACCTAGGTTAGAATAAACCTGAGTTGATTTGAATAAAGCGAGCAATGATTTAGAGTGTCAGAGGTAAATCAAAGCTTGAAAGTGAACTATTATGGGAAGTACAGTCTATGCAGATGTGAAGAAGTGCTGTGAAAGATGAACTTTCTTTCAAGTCATCCATTTTGGTCACCTGTTCCATCAGACCTGGAGTAAACCCCTTTACTCAATATGCTTTCCACTGTGGCTTTGCAGCAGATAGTTTAGTATAACTGGGACAAAACTCATCTCGGGCAGAGATAGAGAACAGGCAGTCAACGGATCAACAAACTGGGATAACTTACTAAATAGGTAAATTGATCAATTGGTTTATTATTGTCACATGCACCAAGCTACAGTGAAAAATGTTATTTTGTATAACATCATGCAGATCAATTCATCCTAACGGTGTGATACAAGGGACAATCATAACAGAATGCTGAAAGAAGAGTTACGCTTGCAGAGAAAGTGCAATGCGGTAGACAAAAATGCACAAGGTCATTAACAAGGTAGAGTGTGGGGTCAAGAGTCCATCTGATCAGACTAGGGACAATTCAGCAGTGGGATTGATGGGATTGAGGCTGTGGTACATGCTTTCAGGTATTTGTATTTCCTGCTCTACAGAAAAGGAGAGAAGAGAAAATATTTGGGGAGGGTGGTGTTGGCTGGCTCTCTGAGGCGGTGACAAGTGTAGGAGGAGTTGTCTGATGCTCTCCATTATCTACCAGTGCCCACGATGAATACATAGCCCAACCTTCTCAGGCCTTCTCCACGGTACTGCTGAAGTGTAATGCTGCCTCGTGCATGCCTCTTTCATTCTAATAATCTTCTTCCTCATTTTGTTTCCACTCTAATTTGCTACTACCTCCTATTGCTGTTACACATGCATAATGTATTTTCTCATCTCTGTCATTCTTCTCCTGATCCATCCGTCTGCCCTTGGTGGCGGGGAGCAAAGGAACGGGATGACTTCTATTGCAGCACTTGGTTTGAGAGGAGCCTCCCCACCCTGCTGATCCTGATTTTGAAGTGAGGTGGGAATTTTTGAGAAAACCTAAAATATTCCACTGTGGATTTATTATTGGTTAGGGTCCTAACCGATGCTCCTGCATAAACTGTACCAGGGCATATAAAGAGCCGCCCTATTTTGCTAATGTGACCTTTAAGCAGATGTCAGGCCCCCTACTAGCATTTGTGCTTAGGTAGACCCTTGTCGACTCATTTATTGCTGTCACCAAAGTGCGCACTTCAGGGTCATAATGAGCTGCACTAAATGCTTGGGCGCCTATATTATGCCTGAAAAATGGGTGTGCTGTCATCAGATTTTGTTGTGCTGTCTTTTCTGAAGCAGCCTTTAAAAAGAACATCAACTGTTTCAAGGTGTTTTAATTGGCTTTCTGTGGCCCTCATTTTCACTGTATTCCTTTGTGTAAAATCATGCCAAAGTTAACTAGCTCAACTATTACATATGTTACTGCATGGACTTAAGGTAAAATCTATTTTTAAAGGACATCAAATATGCTATACAATTCATTTTGTTCCACAAGTATCCTTTCATATTCTCGGGAGTAATTTTTACCCATTGGGGTAAGTATTTTACGCACAGAATGCTGAGTGCATGGAATGGGCTGCTGGCGACGGTGGTGGAGGGGGATACGATAGGGACTCCTGGATAGGTACATAGAATTTAGAAAAATAGAGGGCTATGGGTAACCCGAGATAGCTTCTAAAGTAAGTGCATGTTCGGCACAGCATTGTGGGCCGAAGGGCCTGTATTGTGCTGTAGGTTTTCTATGTTTCTTTGCTTCTATTTCACTTGGGTAGTAGAATAGCAGAGTGGATCACCTATCAGTTATTGAATCTGACTGAACTTGCATCGATTTAAATGTCAGTAACATCGGAAGATCCGCTCTAAAAGATGGTCAAAGCACTTCCCCAGTTTATTGCCAACTCAGCAATTGTGACGTCCCAGAATCAGGTTTATTATCACTGACACGCTGGATGTTGTGAAATCTGCTGTTGTTTGCCAGCAAGACATGAAAATTACTGTTGTGTATGTAATATTTCAATGATATTTGAGTAATATTGTAAATATATTGTTTGATAAACTTTGTTTCAATAATTCAGTTATTGTATATGTGAACGCCATTTGTCATCACACTGCCATGTCATATGTTTGTGCCTTGCTAAGAGTAAAAACGAAACTAACAGAAGTTTTCTCTGGCTCCGTGTTTTATTTTGACCAGTTTTGTGTTTTGGAGTTACACAACATAACAGTGGTGATGAGGATATTGTAAATGAACCCAAGGCACGAACCTGCATGCTGCTGATGGAATATCTGATAATGATGAGTGTGACATAGGACTGAATAGCCTTGAGATTTACAATGTGAACTCAAATCATAACAACTACTATAAGTTACAATATAAAAATAAATTGTCCAAAAGAGGAACATCAAAGCAGTATTCGTAAGTTTATGGACCTGATGGCAGAGGGGAAGAAACTGTTTCTAAAAGGTTGGTGATGCACCATCAATAACTCTCTGAGACGTGAGGCGAGATATTGGCTTTTATTGACTGGAAGAAAGAACAAGCAACAATTGACCACCATGCTACATCCTGGAGACTGAGAGGCAGGGCAGGCCCCAATCGCCTTTATTCCGGGGTCTGTGGGAGGAGCCACGGTCAGTGGGAGGAGCCACAGGAGCAGTCAGCAGGGGGGCGTGTCCAGACAGGTATATGTTGTTCACCACAGTTGGGTGTGTGTCATCAGGCTCCTGTACCTCCTCCTGCTGGTAGTAATGAGAAGAGGGTATGTCCTGGGAGATGGGGTCTTTAATGATGGATGCCGCCCCTCTCGAGGCACTGCCTTTGTAAGATGTTCTCGGTGGTGAGCGTTGTGTCCATGATGGGGCTGGAAGAGTCTGCAACCCTCTTCAATTTCTTTTGATACTGCGCATTGGATCCTCCACACCTGGCAGTGATGTAGCCAGTCAGAATGCTCTCCTCAGTACATGCACAGAAATTGTCGAGAATCTTTGTTGACACAGCAAATCTCCTCGAACCCCTAATGAAGTAGAGCCACTGGTGTACCATCTTCAGGATTGCATTAATATACGGGGCTCAGGACAGATTCTCTGAGATGTCGATGCCCAGGAACTTGAGGTTGCTCATCCTTTCCACCACTGACCCCTCAATGAAGACTGTAGTATTTTCTCTCGACTCCCACCCCCACCCCATGAAGTCCATTATCAGCTGCGTAGTCTTGCTGATGTTGAGAACAAGATTGTTGCTGCAGCACCACTCAACCAGCATGATGTGAAATTGGTTGTTGTATGCATTTTTTCTATTGTATTGAAGGTCACAGAATCACGTTCAAAACACAGTTTTGAATGGATGAAGTTTGGTTACTCAAGAACCAACCATGCTTTAATGACCATGATTTATTAAAAGCACATTTTACAAGATACAACCATTCTTATTATTCTTACTTTAAAATTACCTCTAAGCTTTGCTACCATTTCAGCTATTCTCACAGCTAGTTGCATTGAAGACTGTGTTCTTTAGGTACTTTTGACAACATTGCTTTGAACAAAGAACTGCCAAAGGGCATCTTAGATTGAGCCAACATCTTGCTTTTCCTTTAAACTTTAATGATCTCCCTCTACCTGCCATTAAGAATGTGTCTTCTGTTTTAACATTGGACAAGTATTAATCTCTGACTCTGAGCCAGGGTATAGAATGGATAATGGAGAACAAAAGCCTTTCTTAAATTAAGTGCCAAAATACCCTCATCAGGTAAGGAATCGTCTGCTATTTGACTAATATTATGCAACCTCTTCTCATGTTCAACCATTGTGGCATGCACAGAAAAGAGGCTTTTATCTGCCCCAAGTATTTTGGACTGGATCCCGGAGGTAGAAGAGCAACCTCACTGTTCCAGACAGTTTTGGTGCAGTGTCAATCAGAATTGCAGAAGTTGCCACGTTTCAAGTTTGATCACCTAACCTTATAGTGAAAAGTATGGGAACTTTAATCTGTTTGACAGTTGTTTTCGGAAGAAACATTGGCTAAAAGGTAGCATCGTAATATACATTCAGATACTATTCATAGCTCAGTGATATTATTGGTTTACTTCCATCCAATTAATTGTCTTAAGAGTTATAACCCATCTGGAGAACAGACGGGGAATCCATACCTGTCTTTTGAATGTCCCAACCTGTTTTCTGGTCGGGCATTGTCCTGGTGCTAGAGGCATTGCCAGAATTTCTAGAACATCTTGTTATAGCAGTCTTAGTAAAGCTTAGTTAAGCTCCCAGTTATTCTGATATCCACTCAACACCTTTGCTTTGTGCTGGGTTGACATTTAGCCATTCCCAGTCCAGGAGGAAAAGCAACCTTGCCAGCAACTACCCAAAAGCAAAAAAATCCACTTTTTTCTGTGACCTTTCAGGTTAGTGCATGTTTTATGAAGATACATTTCAACTCCCTCAAGATGCTGTAGCAGCTCATTTTTTTAAACTCATTTCTTTTGTCTCTTTCGTGTTTCCAAGCTGATCTGCCAAATTTTCTCCTTTTCTCTACAGTCCGCCCATGATATGGGAACCCCCTTGTGTATTTTTGAAGGAAGGGTGCCCAAGTGCTTGTGATATTCAGCCCACTTTTACACCCAGCACCTGCCTGACATTGAACTTGTGGAACTGTGTTCACAGGGTAGAAACTACTAGGCAGCCATCTCACCAGTCATTCCCATATGGCACTGGCTATGGCAGAAAAAAGGTCAGCTGCCTCTTCATTTGACTGTTCTACAAAACCACCCCACGAGTAAGGTATTCTGAGAGGGCAAACAGAACCTTTAGTCTCATTCTGTGCCATCTCCACCAGACTGGGAGGTGTCTGGTTGGACTGAAGCTCTGCATTTTTGCCGGTGACTGACTGTGCCGCCCACAGAAACTTGCCAGCTGGTTTAATAACCTTTACAGGAAAATGTTTGTTAGGTATCAGAGTGAGGCGAGCAATATGATGCAGTAGGGGGTGCTGTGAAGAGGCCTATGAATTCGGTTTATCAGAACCTCTGGTGTGTATCATGCGGGGCAATTTCAATTAAAGCATGATTGCTAATTGTGATCAACTATACACGTTCAGTTCTTCCAGGATGACAATCAGCCGCAGGTGTGACATGTTTGAATGAAGCACGTGTTTGACACCATTCTGGTGATTCTGTTACCCGCTGCCACTGTAATTTGCTGTCTCCTAACAACTGGCCTAACCAGCCATGTGACTGTATGACTGTGTGCCTACGACAGAAGTGGTTGGCCCAAAGTTACCTGCCAATCAATCACGGCTGTGGCTTTGATTTGGAAGGAGGTGTTGTTTGGTAAACCAGTGTTCGTGGTTTTTATTCCTGTTCGCTATTTCTGATGCACTTGACTTTTTTTTAATGAGGCCAGGTTGCTAGCTCGACACGCAATCCGGCACGCATGAGAAGTGTGCAAGGAGTGGCCAGATTCGAACTCGGAACCATCTGCCTCGAAGTCCGGTGCTGATGCCACTGCACCACCAGGCGGATAAGCTGGTGTTTAATTATTCCTTCGTTATTCCTGGGTTCCCGCAGAACCCTGATCACCTGCGGGGTGCTTGGAAGGTGGATTGCACTGATGAAGTGCTTGGTTGAAGCAGGTACTTTTACAACGTTTCAGGAGAACCCATGAAAACTGAACTGCTATGGCGCAGCAAGTGCTGGTGAGCGTGACAGGAACTGACGGTTGGCAGTGATGTGGTGGACTGAAAATCCTGTATCTATGCTCTAGAACTCTGTGACTCGATAATCACCATCAGCACCTCCGACCTCCATGTTCAGCGGTGCCTGGGATTCTCTTGTCTGTTGAAGACTCGTGGATCCTCCTGGCTTTTTGAGGGCAAGCTGGACATTGGAAGCTACCATACTTGTGATTTGGATGCAACTTTGAGGCAACCATGTGTGTCAAAGTCATAGAATCTCCTGTACATATTAAACTGGCAACTGAGTGTATGTTCATGATTTCACACCAAGGTTCGATGCGTTGCACACTCAGAGATGCCCTTCTGCACACCACTGTTGTAACATGTGCCTAAATAAGTTAGTGTCATCTTCCTGTCAGCTTGAACCAGTCTGACCGGTCTCCTTTGACCTCTCTCATTAAAAAGGCATTTTTGCCCATAGATCTGCTGCTCTCTGGATGTTTCTTTTTGTTTTTCACATCATTCTCTGCAAACCCTAGAGACTGCTGTGTGTGAAAATCCCAGGAGATCAGCAGTTTCTGAGACGCTCAAGCAACTCTGTCTGACACCAACAATCAGTCCACAGTCAAAGTCACTTAGATCATATTTCTTCCCCTAGTCTGATGTTTGTTCTGAACAAGTGAACCTCTTGACCATGTCTGCATGCTTTTATGGACTGAGTTTCTGCATCATGATTGGTTGATTAGATGTTTACATTAACAAGCCAGTGTACAGATGTACCTAATAAAGTGGTCACTGAATGTAGAATTATACAGTATAGAAACAGGCTATTCAGAGCACCACACCTGTACTGATCATTACGTCTTTCCAAACAAATCCCACTCTTCTGCATTGACTCCTTGTTCCTCCTTGCCCTGCTCATTCAAGTACCTTTCTCATTGCCTCTTAAATCTTGTTACTGTTCCTGCCTCCATCACTTCCTCTGGCAGCTCATTCCAGATATGAACGATACTTTGAGTAAAAAAATTACCCCTTGGATCCCCTTAAAGTCACTTTCCCCTCACCTTAAAAAAGAAGCTTTAAAGATTGTTTTTATTTGTCACATGTACATCAAAACATGCAGTGAACGGCGCCATTTGCGCCAGTGACTAACTCAGTCTGAGGACGTATCAGGGGCAGCCTGCAATTCTTGCAGGTTCTGACAACAACATCGCAACTCACTAACGCTAACCTGTGCCTCTTTTGGACAGTGGAAGGAAACCGGGGCACCCAGAGGAAAGCCATGCGGTCATGGGGAGAACGTACAGACAGCGGAGGGAATTGAATTCCGATCGCCCTTGCTGTAAAGCATTATGCTATCCGCTTCACTGCCGTGCTTACCTTAAACCTGTGCCTGTAGTTTGAGAAGCCCCTACCATGAAAATCAGACACTGGCCATTTACCCTATCCATACAGGCCTCTCATAATTTAATGCACCTCTATCTCTGCCTTCTGTGCTCCAGGCAAAATAAAGCCAGCCTATCCAATCGCTCCTGATAACTCAAGCCCTCCAGTGCAGGTGACAACATTTTTAACCTTTTCTGCTCCCTCACTAGATTAATTACATCCTTTCAATAGTGTGGAGAATACAGTGCTCCAAGTACAGCTAAACCAATGTTTTGTCCACCTGCAACATGACATCATAACTCATACTTAATGCTTCACTGATGAAGGCAAGCATGCCATATGTCCTCCTCACCATCTGTCCGCCATTTCAGGGAATAACGTACTTACAGTTCAAAGTCTCTCTGTTTAATAGCACTTCCCAGGGCCTGGCCATTCATTGTCTCCATCTCAGTTTAACTTTCAAAATGTATCAGCACATTTGTCCGATTTAAATTCCATCTTTCATTCCCGTGTCCACTTTCCCTGTTGATTTAGATCCAGTTGTAGCTTCTTCATTAGGATTCGAACTTGTGACTTCCTCCAGTCTTCTGGTACCTCATCAAGGGCTAACAAACAAAACCCTCTGCTTAGACCCTGCAGTTGCCTCTTTCATTCCCCACAGCATTCAGAGCTGGTCAGGAGCTGGGCATTTAAGTACCTTTATGCATCTATGTGTGTGCAAGACCCGGCACTAAAAATCTAAATGACTTTGCACTTTGTGTCTATTGGAATATTGTTCACCCAAGATCCTGCACCAAACTGCACTGAGAGAGACAATTGTTTAGAAATATGGCCCTCAAAGAAGTCACGAATTTGAATTCCAACTAGGAAGTTACATCCGACCAGGATTCTAGACTTTCTGGCCTTCTGCATCGCCCAGCTCCTTCCCAAAGCTCCCAGTGCCACTTCTCTCACAGAAGGAACACATCAGCTACTACAAGACACAACAAAAAGGTCTCCACTGAATTTTCTGAACTTTTCAGTAATTCACCCTGTAGGAGAAATAAGTAGAATTTACTCTTCACATGCCAGCTGTAAACAGCCTTTTAAAAATCCCAGTTACTTCTCCACCACCCAAGAAGTTTCTAAACAGAAGAATAGGTCACTGGACTAGCAAGGCTTACTAGAACACAGTTTGGGAGAATAGAACCCCTTGGGCCCAATGCGTTGACAATGAAGCCATCTAAATTACTGTGATTAGTCTGAACCTATGAAAATGCTGCTATAATCTGATAATGAACGCACCTAATTCCTCTCATTGACAAGGTCCTTGATTGAACACAATGGACAGTTCACTGGGCTGTAGAAGTCTCCAGCAAAATGATGATCAATCCCACACTTTCACAAAGTGCAACTTGATGCTGAGTGGCCCTGTTATTATCACGGCTCTAGTGATTGATGTGACAGAGGAGCCTTGTTTGTCAGTGCCAAAGAGGAATCTTCAACTGCTTTCAGGAAAGTTGAAGCTTTGCAAAGTTAGCTATTTTCTCATAAACCCTATTCTAAATGGCAGTTTTCACAGGCGACTGCTGGCAGCCCCTTATGAAATGTAGAACGTAATTATAATAAAATGGTGCCGCTGAGTACGAAAAGAATTTCAGAGCAATTCTTTAATGAACGCTTATTATTTTCAACTGCTTGAATTGCATGCTTAGATTTGAAGTAACTTTGTCAGAGATTAGGATGTCTTCTCAAACTTATATTTAGAGAAATTATAGTTTAAACTGATCAATTAAAAAAGCAATTAGGTCAGATCAGTCAACTGTTTAGGACACCTACATTTCAGATTTAAACTTGTATTGAACAAATATGGAATAGTGGCACGATCTGAGACATTTCACATGGGATACCAACAAATTGAATAATAAAAAGACCTTTGAAATAAGAACAGTGAATAATGTCCTTGCAGCAACAGGAACCAATTGTGTTGGTATCTTCCATTCCTATCTAACCTGATTCTAACCTAACTGCGATGCAGATTTAAACAACAATGAGACATTCTTCTCAGGGTTTAGAAGAACTGAGTTTAAATTTTACGGGGGAATGTTCTGGGATAACCCTGTCAAACGTTGGCCTTTTTTTCCACCTAAGCGATTGTTACAAAAATACTTTTAGATTTTTATATAAATCAATGTGCGATTTGCAAAAATAAACACTTGGTAGTTATCACTCAAAAGAAAACTCTTTTTCTCAAAGACTGAAAATTGTGGGCAATTTATACCCTGTAATTGACTGAGATTTTATGGCCATTATAGCAATGTGGTGGGTCTCTGCTCCAAGATGCTGGCTACTTAGAAGGCTGACACCCTGTCAATGAACACAGGGAGAGAGAGAGAGAGAGAGAGAGAGAGAGAGAGAGAGAGAGAGAGAGAGAGAGAGAGAGAGAGAATGTGACATTGTTACCTGTACTGAGAGTACCCTTCTACCCTGCAACCTGTCGTTGGTCGAGGATGTTCTGATGTGGGGTTGTGGGGTGGACTGGATGGAAGGGAAAGTCAGCTAAAGTCTCCAAGAGCTCCATTATGGTGTGTGCAAGAGCATGGAGAGATGCTATTGGAGTGGATTCCGCTCAGCTTGAATTGCTGATTGGGTGCCTGCCTCCCAAGTAACCGGGCCCCCTCAGGTGCTGGTCCCAAACAACCTGAGCTGCTGCTCAGCAATGCTCTCAGTGTTGTTCCCCACAGTGCCGAGGTATTTCCTGCAGACTCTCCTTTTGCTGCTGTTTACCACCCAGACATGTGACAGCGGGGAGCCCCGCCGTCTGGCAACAACAGGATTCCTCAGTGGTCTGTTGATCCGGGTCCTCCGGTTTACAGCGGTGACAAGGGATGCCCATTTTTTTTGATGCACCACAGGAAGTTTCCCAACTGAATGCGTCATGGCAACTGCTCTGCACATGACCCAAGGAACAGCTGACAACTGTGGGCACAGTTCAGCACATCACCGAAACCAGTCTCCTCTCCATGGACTCGACCTACACCTCTTACTCCCTCAGTAACGTAGCCAGCATAATTAAAGAGTCAACCCACCCCTGATATTCTCCATGCTTACTTCCCCACTCTCCTATCAGGCAGAAGATGCAAAAGCCTGAAAGCGTGATCCACCAGGCTCAAGGACAACCTCTACCCCACTGTATTGGACTCTTCAATGGACCTCTTGTACGATAAGGTAACATTTGACCTCACATTCTACCTTGTTACAATCTTGTACCTTATCGTTTACCTGCTTTGCACTTCCTCCCTAACTGTTAATAAGCAAGGACTGTAGCACATCCTGATTAGGGAGGGGAATATTGTCAGACAACTCTTTTGTTGCTGTTTTAAAAGCATTTATTTTAAAACCAAAAAAAGAATGAAAAATGTAGAGCTAGGAGAAACCAAAACAAAGGACACGGAGTGAGAAGAGTTGTTCTTAAGTGAAACTGGGGAAGTGATGGAAGTGTTGGTGGAAAATACTTTGGCAATGTGGTTCTGTAAGTGTTAAGGTAGCCATGGAAAGGGATAAGGTTGGTCCCCATATTAAGATCAATAGTATAAGCGTAGACCTGGAAAGCAGTCAATTGAGAGCAGGTGCTTGCTGGTGAAACAAGAAGTACCAAGTGCGGATCTTTTAAAAGACAATTAGAAAGAATTCTGGGTCAGTATGTTCAGTTAAGGGTGGACTGCAAAGAAAGGGAAGCTTACATGACAAAAGGTATTGAATGTTTGATCAGGAAAAATAAAGGAAACATAGGGGCAGGTATAATCAACTGGGATCTCTTAAAGAATAAAGAGAGAGAACTCCAGAAAAAAAAGTTAGAAAGACAAAATGGACACAAAATATCCTTTGCAAGTACGATTAAGGAGAATCACAAGGCATTTTATAAGTATATTTTGAGCACAAGGCTAGTCAGGAGAGTTAATCTGTGTGCGCAGCCTGATGATGTGGGGCAAGTGTGAAATGAGTGCTATTTGTTTGTATTCATGGGGGGAGGGTGACTTCATGCTTGTCTTCAAAGCTTGGGGCTGTTAAATTATATTGAGATTACAGAACTCAGATGCACAGCAAGCACAAAACAAAGCTGCACACGAAATTGTAACTGGCGTGTGGTCATACTCCACATGGAATACTGTGTGCAGTTCTGGTTAGCATACTACAGGAGGGATGTCGTTACACTGGAGAATCACTGGGATCTTGCCTAGATTGGTGGACCTTACTAATGGGGTGAAATTGGATACACTGAGTTTGTCTTCCCTGAAGCAAACGTGATAGAAGTATATGGGATTATAAACAGAATCTTTCCTCATGTTGGAATATCAATAATAAGGAGGAATAGGTTTAAGGAGGGATTTGAAGAGACTTTTTTTATACAGAGAGTGGTTTATATCTGAAACACGCTGCCAGAGGAGCTGGAGGAGTCACAGACATTTAAGAGAGATTTAAATGGGCTGTTAAATAGACAAGGCATTGAAGGATATGACCTAATATGGGCAAATGGGATTAGTGCGGATGGGCCAAAAGTTTGTCACGGGCTGAAAGTGCCATTTCTGTGCTGCTCCTGTCCATGGATCTATGACTACGATCAGGCCTGGAAAGAGACTGCAAAAAAAAAGTCTTCCTGCATCCGAGAATGTTGCTAAAGCAAACCAGGGCTTGCCTCAGCGATTGTAAAATGCCCTATTTACATACCTCCCAATTTATGTTATCATTGACTTCAGCAGTTTAATCTTGTCCATTATTCCATATTTCCGCTGGCTTTGAAGTAAAAACACATAACAAATTGAATTAGGCATGGCCTGACCAGATGTTTTCTCTGCCAAACTTTCGAATTGTTAAAGTGAGCATCAGGTAAGAAAATGATCTCCTGAAGGTCTATCGGTTTCCAAGTAATGTCCCTTTCTCTCTATTACCTCATTTGCTCCACCTCTCTCCATTTTTTCTGACCTGTTTTTCCCTCTTCTGCTCCTCCCCATTCCTTCCTCCCACATTCACCTCTTCCCTCCCTGTCTCTTCTTCCCTTATTGTGGTCTCCTCTCCACTTTCTCCAAATCTCTTCTTTCTTTATTTTTTCACCTCTTATCTCACCCATCTCCATTTCCTTTACCTCTATTCCCTCCAGTTCCCCTCAGTCTTCTTCTCCCTTCTCCTATTCACTTCCTCTTCCTGCATCTCTTCCTCCTTCTCCTGCTCCTTTCTTTTTTCCTTATTATTAATTTGCTCCTCCCTCCTCATTCTCTTTGTTCTCTACTCCTTTTCCTCTTTCTTTTCTTTTTTCTTCTCATACATTTCCAATTTCTTCTTTCTCTTCCGCACCTTCCTCATCTTTTATCTCTTCCTTTCACTTTTACATGATCTTTCTCCTTGATCTCTCTTTCCCTTATTTTTTTCTTTTTCCTATTCTTTTCCTCTCCTCCTCATTCTCTTTCTTCTTCTCCTTCTCCTCCCTCCTTCACTTATCTTTCTCATCTCCTACACTGCATTCTCCTCCTCATTTCTCTTCTTTATCTGCTTCTTCCTCTCCACTCCTGTCATCTTCTTTTTCTGCTTTCTTCTCTCCCTTCATCTTTCTCCCCATCCTTCCCCTTTCTCCACCTCTTCCTCTTCTCCTCTTCCTTCCCCTTTTCTAATAGCCACCCTAGAAAACTGCCCACAACTACTGCAGCAGCAAAAGCAAAGATTCAAAACCAAAATGAAACAACTCCCGCCTGTCTGTGTGTTATGGTCCGGTCTGTAGTCCGTATTCCGGGTCTTGATCCAGTCTGCGGACTCTGGACTCCCGGTCTTGTAGCTGTCCCTCCTTTTGCCCTTGAGCCCAAATAGTCACACCTGTGGATCATCGTGGCTTGTTGGGGATCAAGGAGGCGCACCTGATGCCCATCGGCTGGCGGTGTATAGAGGGGGCTCTGGGATTGAGTGGAGTTTCTTCCCCCAAGCCATCAGACTCCTCAATACACGAAGCCCGGACTGACACCTTGCCCTACTGTCCTGTTTATTATTTATTGTAATGCCTGCACTGTTTTTGTGCACTTTACGTAGTCCAGTGTACTAGTGTAGCTTTCTCTGTGAAGTTTTTTTGTACGTAGTTCAGTCTAGTTTTTGTACTGTGTCATGTAACACCATGGTCCTGAAAAACGTTGTCTCATTTTTACTGTGTACTGTACCAGCAGTTATGGTCGAAATGACAATAAATGTGACTTGACTTGACTTGAGGGGTTGTCCTACCTACCCTGTTCCTCCGGTTGCCCTGGAATTCCCCTTGTTAAAGACGAGTTCTTCGAGTAAGTCTGGCAGTCACTCTGGGCCTAGATCCCTTCCTATCCCTTGCCTCCATTGGGCAAGCCTGGCTGGACTGCCATTGCCCAGTGGGGGACTCTGCCCCTTTTCATCCCTTGCTGCTGATGGGTTGGGTTGTATCCTGTGACCTGCCGTGTTCCTACCTGGGAGGTCCAGGCCCTGCCGAGGAGTTATGCGGCCCGCCCAGAGGGCTCTGCCCCTACCTATCTCTCGTTGTCAACGGGTTGTGCCCCGCAATCTACCCAGGTGTCCTGTGACGTGCCCAGGCCCCTGTGTTCCTGCCTGGGAGGTCCAGGCCCTGCCCAGGAGTTATGCGGCCCGCCCAGTGAACTCCTAGACCCTGCCTGAACTCTGGGATCCCGCCTTGCCTGAACTCCGGGATCCTCCTGCCTTGCCTGAACCGGGATCCTCCTGCCTTCCCTGAACTCCGGGATCCACCTGCCTTGCCTGAACTCCGGGATCCTCCTGCCTTGCCTGAACCGGGATCCACCTGCCTTGCCTGAACTCCGGGATCCTCCTGCCTTGCCTGAACTCCAGGATCCTCCTGCCTTGCCTGAACTCCGGGATCCTCCCACCTTGCCTGAACTCCGGGATCCTGCCTTGCCTGAACTCCGGGATCCTCCCACCTTGCCTGAACTCCGGGATACTGCCTTGCCTGAACTCCGGGATCCTCCCACCTTGCCTGAACTCCGGGATCCTGCCTTGCCTGAACTCTGGGATCCCACCTTGCCTGAACTCCGGGATCCCGCCTTGCCTGAACTCCGGGATCCTCCTGCCTTGCCTGAACTCCGGGATCCTCCTGCCTTGCCTGAACTCCGGGATCCTCCTGCCTTGCCTGAACTCCGGGATCCTCCTGCCTTGCCTGAACTCCGGGATCCTCCTGCCTTGCCTGAACTCCGGGATCCTCCCGCCTTGCCTGAACTCCGGGATCCTCCTGCTTTGCCTGAACTCCGGGATCCTGCCTTGCCTGAACTCCGGGATCCTGCCTTGCCTGAACTCTGGGATCCTCCTGCCTTGCCTGAACTCCGGGATCCTCCTGCCT
Organism: Hypanus sabinus; assembly: GCF_030144855.1. Lineage (NCBI taxonomy): Eukaryota > Metazoa > Chordata > Chondrichthyes > Myliobatiformes > Dasyatidae > Hypanus > Hypanus sabinus. The sequence continues at coordinate 175,655,157 of NC_082707.1, forward strand.
TGCCTGAACTCCGGGATCCTCCTGCCTTGCCTGAACTCCGGGATCCTCCTGCCTTGCCTGAACTCCGGGATCCTCCTGCCTTGCCTGAACTCCGGGATCCTCCCGCCTTGCCTGAACTCCGGGATCCTCCTGCTTTGCCTGAACTCCGGGATCCTGCCTTGCCTGAACTCCGGGATCCTGCCTTGCCTGAACTCTGGGATCCTCCTGCCTTGCCCAAACTCCGGGATCCTCCTGCCTTGCCTGAACTCTTAGACTCTCCCGAAACCCCAGAATCACCTTGAACATCACATCCCTCACACACACCATGGTCACCACATCTTGTCTATCATTTAGTTGTTCCCGTCCTGCCCCTAGTACTTCAGTGCCTGCGTCCTGCACTTGAGTCCAGCCTCCTGTCCCCTTATGACACAGTGACTGTATGGAATTGTTATACTTGCACCCTCAGCTCCAATGAAATGATTGTTCCAAAGAGTCGAACTCTTTATTCCAATCCTTTATTAGCAATTAGCAAACCTACAATCTTGAAGTGGTATAAAGTGATATGGTCAGCAAAGATATGACCTCCACCGGTCCCATGTTACAAGCTGTCATGAAATAAGCAAGAATACGCAATTTATTCCCTTTGGTTTTGCCACACCCACACTAGTGTGACTAGTTACAATAATAAACGTGCAACACAATACATAGCAAATAGAAAACAGATAAGTGGCTCCTGCAACTACAATAAATCTAATCATAAAGCATCCAGCAGGTTATTCTTCTCAAACTCCAAAACTGATCTTTTTTCACAGCTTGTAAATGGTGAGAAAACACGATGGTTAACCAGGAGCCACATGTGACATATCTGCAAAAGTCTTGTCTGCCTTTCAATAAACTGGAGCAAAAACGGTGCTAAAAATCACAAAGCAGTCAGCGTCAATGAGGAGTGAAGCAGCGTCCATGTTTCTGATGAAGGAGCTTTCTGCCAGGACGAGAGAGCAAATACGTTCCGAGATGCAGAGAGGCCAGAGGAGATGGTGTTGAGTTCCAGGTTGTCAAGGTAACAAGTTCTTTAGCAACTGGCAGTTGTTGGCTGTAAAGAGAAGTACAGAAGTACAGCCTCACCTGTGGAGAGAGGAATGAAAGGAAAATGGATGGTGTAAATCTGAAAAGAAGAACCTAACACATCCGTGTGAAATGCTGCCATAGGAAAGCAGCATCCATCATCAGAGATCCCCACCACCAGGTCATGTTCTCTTTTCACTACTGTCAACAGGAAGAAGGTACAGGGGCCTCAGGACTCGCACTACCAGGTTCAAGAACAGTTGCGATCTCTCAACCATCAGGCTCTTGAATAAAAAGGGGATAACTACACTCACTTGCCCCATCATTGAGATGTTTCCCACATCCAATAACCTCACATTAGGGCCTCTTTATCTCACTATTTCGTGTTCTCATTATTTATTGCTATTTGTTTGTATTTGCATTTGCACATTTTGTTGTCTACTGTACTCTGGTTGACCTTTCATTGATCCTGTTATAGTTACTATTCTATAGACTTGCTGATTATGCCCATAGTAAAATGAATACCAGGGTTGTATAGGGTGACATATATGTACTTTGATAATAAAATTGACTTGTGCTTTGAACTTTGAACAGAAAATACTGGAGACACTCAGCCACTTAATTAGCTTTGCTGTGGCACCTAGTTTATTTCATGATAAATCAAACGGTTCAGCCTCAGAAATGCACCTGACTATTTAGTAGTAAAAAGTATCAACAATTTGAATAGGAAAGCAATGGAGACCCTAATTCAAGATGGCAAATGTTCATTGCTAACGTGTCATGATCATGGACTTTCAATCTGCATGTTTGTTTAAATATGCTGATTTCTGATGTTGAAGATCTTGAGAATAGAATAATTGTCAGTTCCCCCCACAACCCCCACCACCCACTTCCTTCACTCCAGGAATGTCCTAGCCAATCCATTTGCTCTTCATATGTCATTCTCTTCAGTCCCAGCAACATCCTTTTGAATCTTTTATGCACGCTCTCTAGCTTAATGATATCCTTCCTATCGCTGGGCAACGAGGCCTGCAAACAGCACTCCAGGTGTGGTCTCATCAATGTCGTATGACATCCAAACTTGTACTTGCCTTGTTTGATGGAGGTAAGTGTTCCAAATGCCTTCTTCACTGTCCTATCTATCACATTGTTATTTCCAGGGAAATGTGTACATGTACCCCCAGGTCCCTCTGTTCTGCAACAGTTTCCAGAGTCCTGCCCTGATTTAACTGCTCAAAATTCAACACTAATCTGAGTTAGATTCCATCTGCTAGTCTTTTGCCCATTTCCCAGTTGGCCTCGATGCTTTTGTAATCTTAAACTACCTTCTTCATTTTACTATCAGTTTTGCTGTCATCAACCAAATTACTCACTGCCTCAATCACATTCTCGTGCAATTGTTAATATAGATGACATACAGCACTGATCCCTGCAGCACACCAATGGTCACAATCCTCCAAGAAGAACAATGAATTAATTTAGCCCGTTTTGCAATATATGCCGCTGTGCAGTAGTCTGCCTACATTCTCATTCCTTGAAGTCAGAACTTTTCAATTTGCTGAAAAAAATCTTTCTGGCTGGTGAAAAATGCTAAGAATGCTAGTGAGGTGCAGATTTTGATTCCATTAGACAAAGTGGCATTGAAAGTCTTGTGTTTACTCCCAGGCCAGAGCCAAGTTAGCCGAATTCTGCGAGGATACCAACTAGCTTCATTCAACTTCTGGAATCCCTTCTTGGTCCTCACGTCCACCTTTCTTTCTTCCTTTAAGACGCTTCTTAAATGCAACCTCTTTGACCAGCCTTTAGATAAGCTGCAGAAAATTACTGTCACCTGGATAGGTCTGAAATTCTACTTGATAACATTGCCAATAGGATCTTTCACTGTTGTAGAGCTTGGTCCATTTCCTTATAAACCAAGTTTTCTGGCTCTGAATTGTATTCAGTGATCTCTATTGGAAAGCGCTGTGCAAGATAATGAGGACTGAATCTGATGCGACTTTAAAGAGCAGGTAGACAGTGTGAAGAGTATCCATGCATGGTCTCAAAAGGAAAATGGCCAAGGAATGAGGCAATGGTAGGTTGCTAGTATTTGTGAAGCGACGGTTCGGTGTCAGCTGCCACGCTCGGGAGTGGAGAGGGAAATCTGCAGGTGGAATATTGTCTTTTGTAGCACACTGCCAAAAATGTGTCCTATTGCACTTCACTTTCTGAACTGTGAGGTCTCTGAACATATTTATCCGATCAGCACCTATCTCCCCCATTAGTCTGACCCATTTGTTCAGATCATATTTCCAATAAATTGCAGTTCATAGGCCATGCCTTTAGGTGAAATGCCCAGATATGAATACCTCCTGATAGATTGAAAAAAAGATTCTGGATCTCCCAAGGTGCATGAGCACAAGGCTCCTATTTTAGCTGCCTGATTCCTTTAACCCTTCCCCCATCCCATGCTGCACTCCAGCTTCTCTTGTGAAAGCTTTAAGGCACTCTGTAATAGAGGTTCATGGATACTGGCATCTTTCAGTCACTTATCCAAGCAGTAATTATCTAGATGGGAGTTTGGAGATTCCAAATTTATTACCTTCCATTTCTGAATTTGATAGTGAATGATCAGCCATGATCTCAGAATGGCGGTGCAGACTCAAGGGGCCGAATGGTCTACTTCTGCACCTATTGTCTATTGTCTATTGTCTATTGAATTTAAACTGACTTCTTTTTGTTACATACTATGACCAAATTTTAATGCTGTTATTCTTTGCTAAATTAAGTATAGCGTATGACAATATTTCAAAATTTGGGATTAAAAAATAGTAATGCACTATTAATCTTTTCACCCTAAGTATCCACTTACTGCCTTAATTTTCTGAATTGAGAGATGTGCCTCTTCACTCACCGTATCTAATGACCGAAAGTGTTGAAAATCAATTCACGTTAAATCATTTCACATGAATACATTTATTTACAAAGCATATGGTATTCCTATAAAACCACCTCCCACTGGCATTTCCAACGCCTGCCTGAATACAGTTGTTTTGTCCCATCTGCTGGGAAAAGCTGCCCAGTGGCTAGTTGTGGAAGAGCTGGTGAGTGACACAGTTAAAGAGTTCAAGGCACAGGAAGCTGAATGTGGGGGAGTGGATATGTTCCAAAGCCTTCAGCGTTCCATAAACCTGTGATGTGCATGAACTGTGCACTTCAGATTAAGCATGTAAGGTGATACTGTCCTCCCACAGGGAAGGAGGCAACACTGTTATGGTAACAGTTTAGAACAGCTAAAGTGTAACCCATAGTGATAGCTTCTGTGTGACATCATCGTGATTGCTGAGAAAGAACGCGTTGAGTGGAAAAGGGAGCTCATGTTTCCACACTTGCCAGAACAGAATTGAAACCAGTGGGATTTACATTGTCCACTGGTGATCCTTATTTGCTTGTTTTCCATCTGCAAACCAGAGCGCAGGCAGGTGTTGGCCTGTGAACTGTCGCTTCCACGTTAACCCCAGAGAGAGGGAGGTAGATTGGTGGCTACGAGGTAGACCACGTTTCACTTAGGGTGTGTGGAATAGGGCATCCAGGAGCAAGATATGCCAGCGAGTCGCATGGTGTTGCAGCAACAACCTTGCACTCAACGACGAAGGGTCTTGGCCCGAAACGTCAACAGTGCTTCTCCCTATAGATGCTGCCTGGCCTGCTGTGTTCCACCAGCATTTTGTGTGTGTTGTTTGAATTTCCAGCATCTGCAGATTTCCTCGTGTTTGACCTTGCACTCTACGTTAGCAAGACCAAAGAGCTGATTGTGGGCTTCAGAAAGGGTAGGATGAGGGAACACAAACCAATCCTCATAGAGGTGTACCGCATATGTTAATCAAAATGGCTCCTTTGTTAAAGGTAAAACTGCTTCTTTGTTATGCTAACTGGTGAGGGAGTGTTGTCTGGCAGAGCATTGTCGAAGCTTCTCACAGTCTGTTTAGGTTTAGAGTTGGTGATAACGGAGATTGTATTTATTTGTTAACCAATGGGGTTGGATGTCATCTTTTTCTTGTGGGTCTGGGAGCTGGGATTTCGCGGTCTTTTCGAGAGTCGGGGAAAGGAGATGCCGAAGAAGGTGGACGTGTGCCACACTGCTCGGTTGACCACTTTGGGTGGTCCCAGGTGCGAGGTCGTGGAGGTTAGAGGGGAGTGAAGATGGGCCGAATGGTTCGATGGTTGAGCTCCAACGATGTGCACTAAATTGACTGAACTCTGATAAGTTTTAGCACCTTTTACTTTATTTTCTTTTCCTTCATATGTACTGTATCATTAGTAATCACTTAGTTCTAGTAAAATCCTTAGAGTGTATTCTATAACCGTATCTGGTGTGAGCTTGATATTGTGTGTGCGACGCTGTGTTAACTTGCTTTCCACAGCACCTGCGTATACGGGAGGCGGGGTTGGAGAGTGGCTGGAATTTTCCCCCTAGACATATACCAGCCTGTCGTGTAAGCATTACAGAGCGATCAGACGTGGAGAGAGTGAGCAGTTTCAAGTTCCTGGGTGTTAATATCTCTGAGGACCTAATCTAGTCACAACATTTTGATGCAGCTGTAAAGAAGGCAAGACAGCGGATATACTGTCTTTCATCAGGAGTTTGAGGAGATTCAATTTGTCACCTAAAACTCTTGAAAACTCCTACAGATGTACCATGGAGAACATTCTAACTGGCTGCATCACTGTCTGGTATGGGGTGGGGGTGGGTGGGTGGCTGCTTCATATGATCAAAGTAAGTTGCAGAAGGTCTTAAAATTAATTAGCTCCATCATGGGTACTAGTCTCCATAATATCCAAAATATCTTCAAGAAACGGTGAGTCAGGAAGGCAGTATCCATCATTAAGGACCCCCATCACCCAGGACATGCCATCTTCTCATTGTTACCGTCAGGAAGGAGACTTCCGGGTTTTGTGGTTTTAAAGTCAAAGCTCTTATGGATTTCTTGGGACTAAAAATTCACCAGATATTTGACTCATTGGAGTCTTGGGAGAAAACTGATAGAAGTTTATATAATTATGAGAGGCAAAGATAGGGTAGACAGACAGAATCTTCCTCCCAAGGCAGAAACATCAAAAACTTCAGCATGCGAAGGGGAAGTTTAAAGGGGGATGTGTGGGGCAAATTTTAGTTTTACACTGAGTGGTGGGTCCCTGGAGCATGCTTCAGGGGTGGAAGTAGAAGCAGATACAAGGGGTATTCAAGAGACTTTTCAATGGGCCTATAAGCATACAGGGAATGAAGGTGCAGGCAAAAAGGATTAGTTTAATTTGGCGTCATGCTTGGCGCAGTTGTTGGGGTTGAAAGGCCTGTTCCTGTTCTGTTCTCCGTTCTCTGTTCTTTATTTGTGGATCTGTGGCGCCATATGATGATCATACCTTGTTTTATAGGTAATTGCTGTTTAATCCAGGGTACAAACCCAGCAGTTTTCAGAAAGCTGCCAGTGTGGAGCGAGTGTTGAATGTTGCGATTTAACGATTAGAAGGGAACTTAAGGGGAATGAAGGTAAGTAACACACAAGTTGTGAGGAGTGAGGATACCATAGCATACCCCTCTTCCTGATCACCTTGCTGCCAGCCTGCTGACTTTCTGCTGCCTGTACATTTTCTTGATCATGGAACTTTGGTTCGGACTGGCTTTGTGACTCATTTCTGTGGGCTTATGCATTTCATTTAATAGCCATGTTATAGCCCGGGGAAAAGAACACACTCAGGACAACAACTACTTTTTCGGGTTTTAATTCCTTTATCTGTTGTAGATGTTTAAGTGCCAGAAGAGGGTCTTAAAATAAAATGAATGACTTTACAATCGACCAATTTGCATATGCAGTATGAAAATACAAAGGAAATCGCACAAAACTAACGCAGTACTAACATGGTACTAATACAGTAGTGGCAATTCTACTTGGCTGGTGAGGAACTTACTCGTGAAAATCTTTCCTCACCAAGCCCAGTACCTCTGGGGGGACTTGATTCCACTGCCCTACCAGCTTCGGCAGCAGAAAGCAAAATGGTCTTCCTGCTATCCCGTGCGTGTGTAATGACGTCACCATCTCCACTTAAAGGCACAGACAACTGTTCTAGTATTACCTGGATGAATGCCTGAGCACACTTTTTAACGATAATGAATAGCATTCAATGATCACCCGGTTACAGCCGGATAACTTCTTGCAGTGGTTCAGATGAAGGGGGCATATAATGAGGGAATTGTGACTGATGTTCGCCCATACAAAGTACCAGGTGTCATTGTACACCAGCTACAAATGCAGGATGGGAGTCAATCTATATTTGGTTCAGGAATTCATACTCGAGTAGGCTTACATGAGGCATGTGGAGGGCAACGTGCAGGCGGGCAAGACCTCCTATGTCTAAGTAAGTCTGCAATACGCAGAACTGTGGAATGGTGTAGAAAGTCTCAGTAACCCTCTACCAGAAGGCAGTAGGCCACTGTGAACCTCAAGAAGTTGCTTATGTCTTTTAGCAACTTTTGGAGAGGAACCAGGCGTTCCAAAAGGTTCAGAGTTAGTTTTCACTGACGATGTACAGTAGTCCCTGTCTTGCTCTGAGGTTATAGTTGGAAAATTTCAGTCACCACTTCTCAAGCAGTGACCCTTGTGGGACTGGAGAGAAGGATATTACTTTCTTTGAACCCTCAGTGGATCGGGTGCTTTCCTCCACCTCCCTCTTCCATCAAACTGGTTCTGCTCTGTGTGGTCTCGCTTCATTCCACCACTTAGATTCAGCCCCCGTAAGGAACCTGATTCAGCACAAGCTTCTAAATCACCAATAAAATCACTTTAGGATGCCCAGATCATTCTAAGTAGCATATTAAAACTTCAGCCAAGTGCAGGAAAGCTCTGAAACCGTGTACAATTGCACCAGGAGCCAACAATAATTCAGCAGCTAACCTGAGAGAAATTCACGAGCCTTTTAAATAGTTCTGATATGGAGGTCTTTGATTCCATTTAATGCCTTGTGGAGTTAAGACTGGTGTGTGGAATTTGGGAATAGCAGCGCTGGTAAGGGGAGATTTAATCAAAACATTTTAAATTATTGGAGGCCCCGACAGGGTGAACCGAAGAGATGTATTTCTTTTAAAAGGAAGGTTGGTTATCAGGTGGTAATAAGTAGAAGATTAGAGAGGGATTGAGGAAAATCTGTTTCACCCGATGGAGGTGGTGGTCTGGAACATGCAGCCTGATAGTCACAGCACAGTAACAGAACCTGTGGTCTCCCGTATCCAGGCTGACAACCGAGTAGCCACCTACACTCAGTGGCTACCTCATTAACTACCTCCTGTAAAGCCGTTGAGTGTATGCCCATGATCTACTGCTAGCCCATCCACTTCAAGGTTCGACATATTGAGTGTTCAGAGATGCTGTTCTTCCGCACGTCACTATTGTAAAACGTGGTTATTTGAGTTACTGTCACCTTCCTGTCAGCTGGAATCAGTCTGGCCATTCTCCGCTGACCTCTCACTAACGAGGCGGTTTCACCCACAGAACCTCTACTCACTGAATTTATTTTCTTTTTGTTTTTGCACCATTCTCTGTGAATGCTAGAAAATGTTGTGTGTGAAAATTCCAGGAGATCATCTTCTCCAGGAGAAAATTCCAGGTTTTCATCAGGGAACGACTGCGCAAGTGCGTGGATGTCGGCGAGTTAGACCAGCGGGAAGGATTTAAAAAGAAGACAGCTTTATAGGGTGGGTGACAGAGTAGAGGGAAACATGCCCTCTAATGCCCTTCACAGACAACATGGGTTGTGTGGAGAGGGGAAACTTGCAGCTTGCTGGGCAACTGCTGGTCTTCCATATAAAAAAAATCTTGTCCAGGCTTGCACCCTGTGAACTTTCCAATGGGCAAATCCATGGTCTAACGAGACTAATGGAGGCCTACAAGAGGGAGACAAAGTAGGAGGGCTTTGGTTCAATGGGGCTTAGTCGATAACGGGTCAAAGCGAGGTAAGCTACTTGTGAGGAATAGGAAGTATGTATGTGTTCTCTACTGGGTGTCAGATATGGGGTGTCTGGGTGACTCCCAGCCTTCCAGATGGCCACATCTGCGCCAGGTGTGTCGAGCTGCAGCTCCTTAGGGACCGGGTTAAGGAACTGGAGATGCAGCTCGATGACCTTCATCTGGTCAAGGAGAGTGAGGAGGTGATAGAGAGGAGCTATTGGCAGGTAGTCACGCTGGGGCCTCGGGAGACAGATAAGTGGGTAACAGTCAGGAGAGGGAAGGACAAGAGTCAGATATGAGAGAGTACTCCTGTGGCTGTCTCCCTTAACAATAAGTACTCCTGTTTGAATACTGTTGGGGGAGGGAGAACTACCAGGGGGAAGCAACAGTGGCCGTGCCTCTGGCACAGAGTCCGGCCCTGTGGCTCAGAAGGGAAGGGAAGAGGAAGGAAGTAGTGACAGGGGACTCTATACGGGGTCAGACAGGCAATTCTGTGGATGCAGGAAAGAAACATGGATGGTAGTTTGCCTCTCAGATACCAGGGTCTGGAATGTTTCTGATTATGTCCATGATATTCTGAAGTGGGAAGGTGAACAGCCAGAGGTCGTGGTACATATTGGTACCAATGACACAGGTAGGAAAAGGGAGGAGGTCCTGAAAACAGACTACAGGGAGTTAGGAAAGAAGCTGAGAAGCAGGATCACAAAGGTAGTAATCTCGGGATCACTGCCTGTGCCATGCAACAGTGAATGTAGGAATAGCGTGAGGTGGAGGATAAATGCGTGGCTGAGCGATTGGAGCAGGGGCAGGGATTCAGATTTCTGGATCATTGGGACCTCTTTTGGGGCAGGTGTGACCTGTATAAAAAGGACGGGTTGCACCTGAATCCGAGGGAACCTAATATACTGGCAGGGAGGTTTGCTGAGGCTACTGGGGAGAGTTTGAACTATAATTGCTGGGGGGTGGGAAGAGATGGAGCAAGGGGCTGTTGAATCACAAATAGAGAAAGCTTGTAGGCAGTGTGAGAGGGAAGATAGGCAGGTTTGAGATGATGGTTCGAGATGTGTTTATCTTAATTCAAGAAGCATATGAACAAAGCGGATGAGCTTAGAGCATGGATCAGCACTTGGAGCTATGATGTTGTGGACTTTAGAGATTTGGATGACTCAGGGGCAGGAATGGTTACTTAGAGTGCCAGGCTTTAGATGTTTCAGAAAGGACAGGGAGAGAGGCAAAAGAGGTGGGGTGTGACACTGTTGATCAGAGATAGTGTCACAGCTGCAGAAAAGGAGGAAATCATGGAGGGATTGTCTACTGAGTCTCTGTGGGTGGAAGTTGGGAACAGGAAGGGGTCAATAAGTCTACTGGGTGTTTTTTATAGACCATCCAATAGTAACAGGGACATTGAGGAGCAGATAGGGAGACAGATTCTGGAAAGGTGTAATGATAATTTCTCAAGTAAGTACTAATTTCTGAAGTAAGTATATGTTTGGCAGAGCATTGTGGGCTGAAGGGCCTGTATTGTGCTGTACGTTTTCTCTGTTTCTAAGAAGCAATGAGATTAGTCTATATAGTGCAAATTCAGGAGAGGTAACCAAAGTTACAGGGTCATTGTGGTGGGAGATTTTAATTTCCCAAATATGGATTGGTATCTCCCTAGAGCAAGGTGTTTACATAGGGTAGAGTTTGTTAGCTGTGTTCAGGAAGGTTTCTTGACACAATATGTAGATAAGCCTATAAGAGGAGAGAGGCTGTACTTTATATTGGGAAATGAACCTGGTCAGGTGTCAGGTCTCTCAGTGGGAGAGCACCTTGGAGTAGTGATTGTAATTCTCTCTCCTTTAGCATAGCATTGGAGAGGGATAGGAACAGACAAGTTAGGAAAGCATTTAATTGGATAAGGGGAAATATGAAGCTATCAGGCAGGAACTTGGAAGCATAAACTGGAAACAGATGTTCTCAGGGAAATGTACGGCAGAAATGTGGCAAATGTTCAGGGGATATTTGCATGATGTTCTGGATAGGTACATTCAGATGAGACAGGGAAAGGATGGTAAAGTACAGGAACCGTGGCGTACAAAGGCTTTTGAAAATCTAGTCAAGAAGAAAGGAAAAGCTTACAAAAGGTTCAAAAAACCATAGAGATAATAGAGATCTAGAAAATTATAAGGCTAGCAGGAAGGAGCTTAAGAATGAAATTTGGAGAGCCAGAAGGGGCCATGAGAAGGCCTTGGCAAGCAGGATTAAGGAAAACCCCAAGGCATTCTACAAGCATGTGAAAAGCAAGGGGATAAGGTGTGAGACAATAGGACCAATCAGCTGTGACAGTGGAAAAGTGTGTATGGAACCGGAGGAGGTAGCGGGAGTACTTAATGAATACTTTGCTTCAATGTTCATAACAGAAAAGGATCTTGGCAATTGAAGGGTTGACTTACAGCAGATTGAAAAGCTTGAGCATATAGACATTAAGGAAGAGGACATTAAGAAAGCATCATGTTGGATAAGTCACTGGGACCGGATGAGATATACCCCAGGCTATTGTGGGAGATGAGGGAGGAGACTGCTGATCCTCTGGCAATGATCTTTTTGTATCATCAATGGGGAGAGGAGAGATTCTGGAGGACTGAACGGTTGCAGATGTTGTTCTCTTATTCAAGAAAGGCAGTAGGATAGCCCAGGAAATTATAGACCAGTGAGTCTTACTTCAGTGGTTGATCAGCTGATGGAGAAGATCCTGAGAGATAGGATTTATGAACATTTGGAGAGGCATAATATGATTAGGAATAGTCAGCATGGCTTTGTCAAAGGCAGGTCGTGCCTTACGAGCCTGATGGAATATTTTGAGGATGTGCCTAAACACATTGATGAAGGTAGAGCCATAGATTTAGTGTATATGGATTTCAGCAAGGCATTTGCTAAGGTACCCCATGCAAGGCTTATTGAGAAAGTAAGGAGGCAGGGGACATTGCTTTGTGCATCCAGAACTGGTTTGCTCTCAAAGGCAAAGAGTAGTTGTAAACAGGTCATATTCTGCATGGAGGTCAGTCACCAGTAAAGCGCCTCAGGGATCTGTTCTGGGACCCCTTCTCTTTGTTATTTTTATAAATGACCTGGATGAGGAAGTGGAGGAATGGGTTAGTAAATTTGCTGATGACACAAAGGTTGGGGGTGTTGTGGAGAGGGCTGTCAGAGTTTACAGTGGGACATTGATAGGATGCAGAAATGGGCTGCCAAGTGGCAGATGGAGTTCAACCCAGATTACTGTGAAGTGGCTCATTTTGGTAGGTCAAATATGATGGCAGAATATAGTATTAATGGTAAGACTCTTGGTAGTGTGGAGGATCAGAGGGATCTTGGGGTCTGAGTCCATAGGACACTCAATGCTGCTGCACAGGTTGACTGTGGTTAAGAAAGCATACGGTGCATTGGCCTTCATCAATCATGGGATTGAGTTCAAGAGCCAAGAGGTAATGTTGCAGCTGTATAGGACCCTGGTTAGACCCCACTTGGAGTGCTGTGCTCAGTTCTGGTCGCCTCACTACAGGAAAGATGTTTAAACTATAGTAAGGGTGCAGAGGAGATTTACAAGGATGTTGTCTAGATTGGGGAGCATGCCCTATGAGTATAGGGTGAGTGAACTCGGCCTTTTCTCTTTGGAACGACGGAGGATGAGAGGTGACCTGATCGAGGTGTACAAGATAATGAGCGGCATTGATCCTGTGGATAGTCAGAGGCTTTTTCCCAGGGCTGAAATGGCTTGCACAAGAGGACACAGGTTTAAGGTGCTTGGAAATATGTACAGGAGATATCGGAATAAGTATTTTATGCAGAGGGCGGTGGATTAGGCTGCTGGCGACAGTGGTGGAGGCGGATGCGATAGGGTTTTTTAAGAGACTCCTGGATAGGTACATGGAGCTTAGAAAAATAGAGGGCTATGGTAACCCTTGGTAATTTCTAAAGTAAGTACATTTTCAGCACAGCATAGTGGGCTGAAGGGCCTGTATTGTGCTGTAGGTTTTCTATGTCTATTCTATGTCAATATCAGCGGCTTCAGATATTCTTAAACCGTTCTGTCTGGCACCAGCAATTATTCCATTGTCAAAGTCACTTAGATCACATTTGTTCCCCACTCTGACATTGAATCTCTTGACCATGTCTGCGTGCTTTAATGCATTGAGTAGCTGCCACATAATTAGCTAATTAGATTTTTGCATTATTGAGCCTACAGATGTACCTAATAAAATGGCAACAGAGTGTATCCCAATCCCATTTAGCAGCACTGAGTCCATAGACTACTATGCTTTGGAGATGCTTCTTAAATGTCAAAAGAGTTGGAACTCTATCATTCTGAATCCCATTTTACTTTCTCTTTTGTCTGTATGACCAAATTCAGCTGGAGAAGTATTTTTTCCCTGCATCTTCATCTCTACCATTCTCCCTATGGAAACAGGAAGTTTGGCTGAGGAGTTGGGCCATGCCAAGTACTGGGTGGGCAATGGGAAAGAAGGTTCCAGAGAAAACAGAGCAAGAGGAGTCGAACTCACAGGGCAAACGATGCACCCCTTGTTTGTGTTTTTTCCATGACTGCTTTGCCCGACTGCAGAGGCCGGAACTCGTATTTGAGCTTTAATATCGACTAAACACTAAAAGAGTCGCTCTTTCACTCCACTTAATGTAGTTGTGCTTGATCAACTGGAACTGGGCTAAAGGAGAGAACGTTATTGTGGGAAACTAACAGACTAACCACCTTCTTGGCAGGATACGTCTGTAAAGGGTTTGCCTATTTCCTTTCCTTCTACACTATGAGAACAAATATCATTCAGAGTGCTTTCTACCATGATGTTGGATAATGTCAAAGCTGCTGCTAATTGTATTAAGCTGTTCACCTCCGTGGTTTCACAGAACAACAATGCCCCTTTAAGGTGCAAGTGAGAAGAATGTACAAGCTGTTTTCTCTGCATCCCTTCATTTAACTTTATTTTAAATCATTCATCAACTTTTTTTCCCCCTTTTTGTAATCACTGCTGAAATCATACTCTCTTAATATAAGAATGTTTCTGATTTATTTTTCTTTCTTCTGGCAGAAATCCGGGAGGGCTCAAAACCCTGAGCAAAGCTCCAGACATCTGTATAAACAGAACGTGCTCCAGTGTAATGGAGCGATTGACTGTCGACAACACTTGAGAGATGTATTGCACATCAACAGGCAGCGAGTCTGTTTTGTTGCAAGCGTCGTTATAAAACCAAGTTATTTTAACTCCCTTTATTAATGTAGGTTAACAATACAAAAACAATAATAACTTTTCACTGTTGTTTGCACAGTGCAGTCATTTATTGAAAGGCTGTAAAGGTTTAAATTCAAGGCAGCACTTTTCTCATTCATACTGATTCATCACAATGCAAAACTAGGACAGGGTCATAATACTTCTATAAAAATAACTAGTTTTTATTCTACATTAAAAATTATACTACTACATTTAGGTGGGAGTCTAGTCAAAACTCAAAGTTTAGGAATGCTTTGCCTTTTTAAAAGGACTGTCTATGTACAAATTGTAATGGAAATGTATCTGGTCTTTCAGGACCCCATCTTACTTGGAATTGTCAAAATGTTTTCTCATCTAACAATTTGAGTCACTACTTTTGTTTCACTTTCCGTTTTCCTGACTTTTATTCTTCTGGTATGTGTTCTGTTGAATTATGGTTCTCCTTGGGAGCTGCCACCTTGGTTGGCTGGCTATTTTTCACATGTAAGCCTAGACCGTGTACATTGGCAGGTCACTCGACCGTGGTGAGGATCAAAGCCAATCTGGGCTTCTCTTGCACTAGCTGAAGGGATGCTCCCTTTTTCCTTCTCACGGAGGGTGAGGAGAAAAATTATTTTCACACAGAGTAGTAAATCACTGGAATTCACTACCTAAGGACTCAATCACGGAGTATATTCAAGATAGGGATCAAAAGATTTTTAGATATTTTGTGTATTAGGGAATATGGTCTTAGTGCCAGAAAGTGGTGATGCAGTAGAAGATTAGCCATGATCTTATTAAATATCAGAGCAGGAACTAGGGGCTTAATAACTTACTCTTGTTTCTGGGTGGGCAGGGGTGTAGTCTTTTAGGTAACATAAACTCATACTAATAACTTGGCCCAACATGGATATGCAGCCATAATTTGCTTCAGAATTTTCACTTTTCACCTTGCAGTGTTTTCCAAGTTGCACAAAGTTCTGCTGAAACTTTAAAAGACGCCTGTGGTAACTTTATCTGTGCAGCAGAGTCCCAGAGACAGACCACATGAGAACGCACTATGTCCATGCTGACCAGAGGGCACCCATTTGCAATTAATACCATCTTCTGGAGTTTGCCCTGTAGTCTTCTATACTGAGGTGATTGAAGTGCTCCCAAAGACATTGTTTTAGATGCTGTCCGCATATCTGCTTTTATCACTCTTTCATGTGGTGTATTGGCTCCGCCCCAACCTCCAAGTGAAAATAAGTCCCCATAAGATCCCCTCTAAATGTTTCCCCCTTCTCCTAAATTGTGGCCTCTATCCCTTGCTTCGGATACTGGGAATAGTTATCTATACTCTCATGATTTTATGTACCTCCTGTCAATGTGTCCCTCTTAACCACGTCCACTCCAGCCTGCCACCCAGCTACGTCACTGGGAGCACCCTCAACAAATGAGACAAAGCAATGGTAGTTTGTAATTGATAAACTGTTCTGTTCCAATGTTTGCCTTATTATTTATTTCTATAGAGATACAAGGAACAGGCCCTTCCAGCCCAGCAGGCCCCGTTGCCCAGCAACCCCACCTACTTAACTCGGGCCTAAACACAGAACCATTTACAGTACAATGACTGATTAACTTACTAACCAGTACATCTTTGGAATGTGGGAAGAAACTGGAGCACCCAGAGGAAACCCTTGTATTTGTACAAATTTCTTACAGATGCTGTCAGAATTGAACTCTGAACTCCAGCACCCCAAGCTGTAATAGTGTTGTGATAACCAGTATGCCAGCTGGTGGTGCAGTGGCATCAGCCCTGGACTTCGAGGTGGATGGTCTTGAGTTTGACTGTGGCCGACTCCTGACCTAGGCAGTAGTATCTGTGTGGAAGAAAGCAGTATCTGTATCTCGCCATGAAAACCATATGGACAACTACACTGTCCATAGCATTGTTGACGACAACTCAATGGCCTCAACAACAAACCGCTATGCTACCGTAACACCCCGCGGCAGTGGCTGCTGAGAGAAGGCCATGCGTTGTGTTTCCATGTACCTTCCTCCCTGGAGGGCAATCGTATTGTCAAATTGGCCTCTTCAATGGGATACCTAGTGTCAGTGGCAATGGCAGATGGTGACAAAGCAGTGCCTATTTCAAGCTGAGTGATCAATTTTAACATAGAACCTAGAACAGTACAGCATAGGACAGGCCCTTCAGCCCATAAAGGGTCAGTACTCTTCCTTTAACTTACTCCAAGTTCAATCTGACTCTTCGGTCCAACATAGCCCTCCTTTTTTTTTTATTCATGTGCTTATCTAAGAGTCTCATAAACGTCCTATATGTATTTGTCCCTAGCACCACGCATTGCCGTGGGTTCCAAGCACCTAACACATTCTCTGACATCTCCCCTCTGAACTTTCCTCCAACCATCTTAAAAATCTGTCCTATTCCTTCTTCTTTATGAAGAAGAAGGAGTAACACACACAAAATGCTTCAGGTTTTCTCTTGTTTGTGATGAAGAAGAAGGAACCTGATGGGAGAAGATAGCAGACCATGGAGTAAAGGAGAATAGGCAAGGAACTAGAGGGAGTTGACGGGCAGGTCACGAGGGCGAGGAGGGGAAGAGAACGGGTAAGAGGATCACTACAATGAGGCTCTCTCTTTCCTTCTGTGAGACTACATCTGTATAATGGACAAAGGTCTTGTCTGATCAGGGACATAGGCCCTCTTAAGATAGCTACACATCTTCTTCACCTTTAACCACCCATGCTGATACCACCCATCACTTCATTGATGGGTGGTGTCCTCTAGACTACGTACACTACTTCACAATCAATCATCAGAGCGTAAGAACAGGATACATGAGACAGCAGAAGGAGAAGGCTATTTGGCCCCATTCTACCAGACCACATCGGATATTTTATCCCAATGCCATCTTTCTGTGTTATCCCTTGATTCACTTAATATCCAAAACTCTATTTCACTTTTGAATGTGATCAATGGCTGAGCCTCTGGGGTAAAATTTCCAAAGGTCTACCACCCTTAAGATGAGGTAATATTTCTTGATTCATTCATTAATGCCCAACACCTTATTTTGAGACCATAACCCACTCCTCAGAACCATCTTCTACATATCTACTCCCTAAAGCCCTCTTCATATCTTGAATATTTAGTGAAGCCATTTTCATTGTTTCAAACTGTACAGAATTGATTCCTGGTCCCTTCAATCACTCCCCCTTTGGCAGACCTCTCATTTCAGGAACCAGTCTAATAACTCTCTTCTCGTCTCCAAAACAAGTATTTTTATAGATGAGGAGCATAATTGTACTCCAGACAGTTTTTTTTTGTGTGTTTTCTTCCATGACACCAGGCACCGAGGTCTTTTTTATGAATTCGTTCAAGAGATGTGCCTTCATAGGCCGAGCCAGCGGTCAGCTGCCCTTGAGAAGGTGGCGGTGAGCTGCAGCCCTTGAGGATGGATATCACCACATTGCTGTCAGGGAGAGCGTTCCAGGATTCTGACCCCACAACAGGGAAGGAACACTGATATAATTACAAGTCGGGATGATGTATATCTTGAGGTCAAATTCTAGGTGACGGTATTTCCTATATGTTTTGTCTTGACCTTGTAGCTGGTAGAGATCGTGGGTTTGAAAGTTGCTATCTAAGGGGTCTCAGTGAGTTGCTGCAGTGCTCCTGTCACTCCCTTATTCCACATTATAAATGGTCCTATCATTCTCACTAACGGACCTTATACTTGCTCTTGTAATCTTATCCTTTTTACATACCTAGAGAAATTCTTTAGTCGAGTTATTCTTCAGTGAGTTACCTCACTGGCTTACTGTTGTACACTACTTTCCCTTTCTTTATAGCTTTCATGATCAAACTTACTAAATACTACAATACTCCCAGATTTATTGCTTTTCCTAGTAATGCTATCAGTCTTTTCAGGTTTAAAACTACCTTTAATTTCTCCAGTTATCCATTGTTCCTATTGTATCTCTGTGCTTAAATTCATTGGTCTTGAATAGCTAACAAGGTTTTAAAATGAACTTTGCTGGCTGCTGCACTTTGGCTGAACAGATAAGAAGATGGAAGGTGGTTCAGGTGGGTTGTTTTCTCAGACACAAGAACGTCTTCAGCTAATTTGACCCTGGGAGGCATGCAGTGATTAGCTGTTGCTGAGTGATTAGACAAAGAGAAAGCCATTTCAGCTGGAGCTCGTCCCACTGGGGGGGAAGGACTATACTGGGACCAATTGGCTTTGTTGGTATTTGAGGCTGATTATTCAGGGAAGACAATGTAATTGCCTTTAGTTAAAGAGCTGCACCTTGGTCACAAGCCACAATGACCACTCTGCTGATTTCTGATTGAATGACAGCTTTCTCAGAGCCATTTACGATGTGCATGTTGGTAATTTGTAATGGAATTAATCGTCTGAGTTTGAAATAAAGATGATGGATTTAGGCATGTGGCTTGGATTTAGCTACATAGAATAATATTATCAGATGCTTACTTGTAATCTCTTGATGATTTGAAGTGGAAAAGGCTCGTTCAATATTTATTTCCACATATTCATGTAATTCTATAATAATTTTAACCAAATTTTGAATGTTGTTTATTCTGTATATCTGAATTATGACATCTGTACCTAAACCTGTGCCCCAAATTACTAATCTCCATTCAGCACCCCTATTCTAGTGATGTTACCACTGACCATTGCATTTCCCCAGTCGTCCATACTACCACAGACCAACAACACATCTGTTAGTAATCCAATCTTCCAATGTCCTCATCCCACTTTGCAACCAATGATTCAAACCCTGCTTCCCCCAGCCCTAAACTTTACCATAACCTCTCTGCCTTCAGGTAACCCAATTCCCCCTTTTTCTGAACATACAAGGCTGCTTTAGTAGGGCAGGATACCTTGGGTTTTGTGTGCTTCTGAATTTTCCAACAGCAGACCCGAGCAGTCAGGATCTCGCAGGGGCCACCTATTTCAATTTGACTTCCCAGTCTCATATTGACAAGTCTATCCATGGCCTCCTCCACTGCCATGATGTTGTCAAACTCAGTTAGAGGAGCAGCGCCTCATATTCGGTTTGGGTCGCCTCCAACGTGGCATGAACGTTGATTTCTCTAACTTCCGATAATTACTTTCCTCTGTTTTTCCCTTCTCTCACCCTCCTCTTTCCATTCCCCTTTTGGGTTCTCCTCTCCCCACTTCTCTTCTTCCTTGCCCTAATGTTATGTCTGGTTCCCCATCTACCTCCCTTTATTCCATGGTTCACTGTTCTTTCCTATTAGATTCCTTCCTCTGACCATTTTCACTTATCAGTTCCCAGCTTCAAACATCATCCCTCCCCCAACAACTCACCTTCCCCCTCTCCCAGTTTCACCCATCACCTGTCAGCTTGTATTCCTCCACCTCCCCCCACCACCTTATTCTTCCTTCTTTCCAGTCCTAATGAAGTGTCTCAGCTCAGAACATTCCCCTCCATGGATGCTGCATGAGTTGCTGAGTTCCTCCAGCACTTTGTGTGTGTGTGTGCATTGCCTCAAGATTTCCAAAACCTGCAGAATCTCCTGTATCTGTGTATTCCTGCTGGTCTGCTGTGAATAGGACGACTGATGTGCCTGGGCAGTTTACAGGTATAAAGGTCATCAAGTATGCTAATCAAATACTAGATCTCACTGGACATTCAAGGCCACCTGGGACTGTTGACGGACATGGGCTCTTCACTTTGTAATTGATTTTACTTTGCTGCTGTCCTTTGGTTTAATTGTATCTGTTGCAGGACTAATGCATTGCCAGTGTCTACCAAGATGCATTCCTGTGCTGCTGTTTTCTGTTTGGTAATGCTGGTGGTCTAATTATGAGTATCACATCCAACTTTTGCAGAACTGTGTCCTACAACTCATCTCATCCAAGTACAACATATACCACCAGTATGAAAATTAAATACAAACGGCTTCAGTGTTTCTTTCACCTGACTATTGGTACATACTAGACTCTTAGCCTGATTTCACTCAGTTTGTGAATCTATTATGTTAGCCAATGTGAGTGAGAGCTTGTATTGGATATCACTGGAAAATGCATGGGGGAAGTAGAATTGATGGACAAGGAAATAGCCGACAAACTTATTGCATTGTGAACAAAGTCACCGAAGAGGAGTACTTGGTAGATATGAAGTAGTCTTTAATTCAACAAGATATTGAAATCCTTTCAGAGTAAGAGACATGCTCAACCCAAAATTACAGGAGATTTTATATGCTAAAGATCAAATGACTATTCCATATTTACAATGTATCAGCAATGCTACCTTTGAATTACATATAATTTTCACACCTCCTTCTTTGCACCTACACACCAGACAATGTTAATTGACATTTGCTTTTGATTGCTACTCTGACTTTTACTGATTTCTTTTGTCTTCCACAATGGCGATAATCAATCATTCTGTAGAAACATCAGTAAAAACCACTTTAAATTTACGAACCTGAGTGCATCCTGTCCAGAACAGAAATAAATGTATTTTGCTTCATTCTTCCTTGAGCAGTATGCCGGAAGTGTGAGAGTGTCAGGGGGCAGAAGTGAGTGCAGTTGCTATTACAAGGGAGAAGGTGTTTAGGAAGCTGACAGGTCTGACGATGAAAGATAAGTCACCTGAACCAGATGGTGTACACCCCAGGTTTCTGAAAGTGGTAACTGAAGAGATTGTGGAGTCATGAGTAATGATCTTTCAAGAATCACTATTTTCTGGCATGGCTCTGGAATACTAGAACATTGCAAAGGTCACTCCAGTTTTTCAAGAAGGGAGAGAGGCAGAAGAAACGAAATTATGGGCCAGTTAGTTAGACCTCTGTGGTTGGGAAGATGTTGGAGTCAACTGTTAAGGATAAGGTTTCAGTGTACTTGGAGGCTCACGATAAGATAAGCCGAAGTCACTATAGTTTTCTTCAGGGAAAGTCTTGCCTGAGAAATCTTTTGAAATTCTCTGAGGAAATAACAAGCAATACAGACAAAGGAGAATCAATGAATGCTGCAAACTTAGATTTTCAGAAGGCCATTGCTAAGGTGCCTCACATGAGGCTGCTTAGCGAGTTAAGAGCCCATGATTTCAGGTAAGATACTAGCATGGATAAAGCATTTGTCCATTGGCAGGAGACAAAGAGTGGGAATAAAGGAAGCCTTTTCTGGCTGGCTGCCAGCGTCTAGGGTGCTTCACAAGAGTCAGAGTTAGGACTGCTTTTAATGTTGTAGGTCAATGATTTGGATGATGGAATTGATGGCCTTGTAACTATGTTTGTGGCAATATGATGATGGGTGGAGGGGCAAGTGATGTTGAGGAAGCAGGGTATCTACAAAAGGATTTAGACAGTTTAGGAGAATGGACAAAGAAGTGGCAGATGGAATACAACATCAGGTGTGTATGGTCATGTACTTTGGCAGAAAGAATAAAAGCACAGACAATTTTCTAAACCAGGAGAAAACTAAAAAATCTGAGGTGCGAAGGGTCTTGGGAGTCCTCATGCAGGATTCCCTAAAAGTTAATGAGCAGTTGAATTGATGTTGAGGAAGGCAAATGCAATGTTAGCATTCAGTCTGAGAGGATTAGAATATAAAAACAAGGATGTAATGCTAAGGCTTTATAAGGCACATCGTGAACAGTTTTGGGTCCTTATCTAAGAAAGGATATTCTGATATTGGAGAGAGTTCAAAGGAGTTTCATGAAAATGATTCTGGGATTAAAAGGCTTATCATATGAGGAGCATTTGAAGGCTCTGGAGCTGAACTAGCTGGAATTTAGAAGAATGGGTGGCTGTCTGTCATTGAAACCCATGGAATGTTGAAAGGCCTAGATCAGGGGTCGGCAACCCGAGGCTCCAGAGCCGCATGCGACTCTTTCAACTCTGTGCTGCGGCTCCCCGTGGCTTTGGAAGATAAATGAGTATTTAATTAAAATGTATTTTATGTTAGTTTGTTAGTTTTTGAAATGTAATTCTAAATTTGAAGATTATGGTGATCTTGTACAATCTAAATAAAACGTTGCGGCGACCCATTTCCTGGCACATCCGAACCGGCTCACAATTTGCCAGCGTTCCGGCTAAGGGTGATAGCCTACGGGGGTTTGTGAGTACGTGTCTTTTGGAGCATCCGCGCCCACGGGGGGGCAGGTTGAGAGAGGCTTAAAAGCAAGGCTGTGTAGTTCGAATAAAGTTATCTTTGACTGCAGTTTAACCACTCCGTGTCGTTATTTTAGCGCTGCGTGTAGCACACTGCTACAATGTGTTTTTATCGCTATTAATATACGTCACCACTGCCAATGCCTGACACCCGCCAGTGCGTGATTTCTTTTAATTTTTCGATCCAAGGTAGGCTAACGATGTAGTAACCTTCAACCCAACGTCTTTTTTTCAGAGTTCAAAATGTTTTTGTTGTATGCAGAAATGTAATTTCGTTTGCTCTGCAGGAGTTCATCGATTTCATAAATGCAACACATTATAGCTTGTTTATACATAGTATAAAGGCAAAAAAAAACCGTTATATGCAGTGTTATTTCATTTTAAATGTCAAACGGGTTTTGTGGCTCCCAGTGTTTTCTTTTTTGTGGGAAGCGGGTCCATATGGCTCTTTCAGTGGTAAGGGTTGCCGACCCCTGGCCTAGATAGAGTGATGTGGACAGAAGAGGGGAATCTAGGACCAGAGGGCACAACCTCAGAATAGAGGGATGTCCATTTAGAACAGAGATGAGGAGGAGTTTCTTTAGCCAAAGGGTAGTGAATCTGCGGAGGCCACGTGATTATAGATAGATATTTTATTGATTCCAAAGGAAATTACAGTGTCACAGTAGCATTGCAAACACACAGATATATAAATATACAAATATTAGAAGAAAAGTGTGAAAGAATAAAAAATAAGTTATCTCTAACGGTCTAACAGGAGGGGATCAACACTTTCCTGGCTATAGGTTGACTCATTATACAGCCCAATGGCCGAGGGTAAGAATGACCTCATTTAGTGCTTTTTGGTGCAGTGCAGTTGTCTTAGTCTATTTCTAAAGGTACTGTTCAGTCAAGGTGGCATGCAGAGTGTGAGAAACGTTGTCCAGAACTGTCAGAATTTTCCATCAGGTCCTTTGTTCTGCCATAGCCTCCAGTGTATCCAGTCTGACTCCTATAAAAGAACCAGCTTTTCTAATCAGTTTATTGACAATCACCTGTGTTGATGCCATTGCTCCAGCATACCACCAAATAGAATGTTAAACATGGAGGTTGATAGATGTTTTATAAGTCAGGGAATGCAAGGTTATGGGGAGAAGGCTGGAGAATGGGATTGAGAGGGAAGTGGATCGGCCGTCATCAAATGATGGAGCAGACTCAATGGGCCCAGTGGCCTAATTCTGCTCCTATGTCTTATGGTCTCATGCAGTATGGCTGTCTGGACAATAGCAGTAGAGACTTCAATGTGTCGGGGAGAAGGAGGGGTGTGGTGATACCAGGCATGCTAATCCATCGGTGCCAATGAAGCTCTAATGCAAGGGTTCCCAACTTTTTTTATGCCGTGGATCAATACCATTAAGCAAAGGGTCTGTGGTTCCCAAGATGGGAACCCCTGCTCTAAGGTCTTTAGGGATGTGATCAAGCCAAATCTAATTGTGTATAAGTGTTGACAGGAAGACCAACTGTAGAAATAAGGAACAATGGAATTTGGCAAAGGATTTTGTTTTAAATCACAGTCTGGGAGGATAGTCTGCACTATCCCAGAGGCCTGAAGATCAATAGAAATTGCCATTGGGTCCCATCTGAGGAGTTACCCATGATATCCCAAAGGTTACTCACCTTGAGGTGAAGGTCCTGATTGGGGTGAGGTGTGGAAGGAAGGCTCTGGAGTGAGCAGTAGAGACAATAGTGGTGGAGGAAGGAGGAAAGGAAAGTAACTGAGTGATCAGGAGCGAAGTGGGGGAACATTCCTTCTTTAAGTTCCATTGATCTCAGACCAACTTTTCCTGCAGAATCCTGCACAGAGAAAGCCCGGCTCCTCACTGGAATCTCGTTTTGACAAGGGGCTTAAAGCTGTGCTCCTTGGGCTCCACGAACCAGGATTTGCACAGAATATGTGCTGGCTAACTCGCGGCCATTTGAAATGCTCTGCCCCCATTATGCAACTGAAAGCTGTGCTCCTCGCTTCATCTACTCGAACATTTTCAAGGCTTCAATCTGCTGAATGCCAATGAAGATGTATTTCTTTAAATAAAGAAGTAATATTAAAATCGCAAAGCAAAAGTAAATATGGACTAAAAGAGCGTTCGGCAAACTGCCCCAGCTGTTGAAATGAAGAACACATGTAACAGATGTAGCTCATTAAAGTCTCACAGATCTGCTGCACAGCAGAAACTCAGATGTAACCCAGCTCTGGTTAGACACTTCAACCAAAATATTCGGCATCACTGTTATGAAATGCAGCGTGCAGAACTGAAAACACCCTTTTCCTCAGTGGAGCAAGAATACCCTCAAGAGAATAGACCAGGGTCTGGATAGAACTCTCATTGCATCACTGCCCTGATCACCTCAAGAATATTTGGAGCTTGATTCTATTTGCTTAGCTTTACTCTCAAAGGTGCCTCATCAAAAGGGATCGACTCCTTTTGATTTGGCTCCAACGTTCCAGTCCTGTCTGTGGTGATGGGATGAGACCAGGGGAAATGGGAGTGAGCATTTTTATGTGATTACATAGTGGATAACATTTTTCAGGTGACAGTTCCTCTTTCCTTTCCTTTCATGCTTTGGTGGTGTGCTGCTGAGATTATCGCTCATGTGCAGCATGCTATTAGACTGTCATAAGATATTTTGCATTGCTTCCTGTGCTCTGAATCTCTAGATTGCTAAAATATGTCAGCCACGATATATTCTCAAGGATCTTCAGAGGTAAGATGGTATACAGCAGACGCCAAATTCACCACCTCACTGCTAAGTTCAGAAGTGTCTCCACAAATGCTCTGTGCCAGTGGAGTGTTTAATATCATAGTCCAAGTGGGAAAAGGAGAGATATAATGAAATAAAAACTTATTATGCTGTCATTTTTGATCATTGCTCAGGCCCACCACTTTGAGTCCTTCTGATTGGATGGGCTCACATATTGTTTTGCTGAGAAGCAAGTGAATTGATTAGTTATCAATATTGTTAAATTTCTAGCAGATAAGTCCATAGCTAATTGTCAGTGATGGATATATACCAGATGTTCATATGTACCTCTGAAAGAGGATTAATTTTCCCTCGTGTCTTGATGTTTTATTTATGTTTTAATCTTCCAGTCTCCCTTATACTACTCTTCTGTAAACTTATGATGTGTGAAGAAATCTCAAGATTATGCTGTTTGAAAAGGTTGTTGCCAAAGAACAATGCATTGACGTGACCCTAGAGCATGTTAGCTACTGAATTAATTCTCTATCCCTCTCGCCGTACCCCCTCACCTGGCTTCGCCTATCACCTGCCAGCTTGTACTCCTTCCTTTCCCCGAACCTCCTTTCCCTTTCCCTTCTCTTCCTGATGAAGGACCTTGGCCTGAAATGTCAACGGTTTATTCCTCTCCATAAATGCTGCCTGATCTGAGTTTCTCCAGCATTTTGTGCATGTTGCTCTGGATTTCCAGCATCTGCAGAATCCCTTATGTTTACTCTATCCTATTACTGCCAAATCTGAGTTCCCCTTGAGGAAATGAGGGTGGGCCTTTTTCTTAAAATGATGTAAGAAGCTCCTCATTTAAAACCCATTTTATAATTACGTAAGCTTGCAGATGGTTTGCTTTCTGCTCCTTCCAATTTACTAAATTATATTCAAAATGACAAATATAATATTTAAAAAATACCTATATTTGTTTTACCATGGATCCAACCTCCTGTATCTAATAAAATGACCACAGAGTGTATGTTGGTGGTCTTCTGCACATCCGCTTCAAGGTTCAACATGTGCATTCAGAGATGCTCTTCTGCACACCACTGTTGCAATGTGTGATTATTTGAATTATTGTTGCTTAAACAAGTCTGACCATTCTTCTCTGACCTCTCTCACTAATAAGGCATTTTAGCTCAGACAGCTACCACTGATTAGATGTTTTTTTTTGTTTTTCACAACATTCTGTATAAAATCTAGATCAGGGTTTCCTAATTTGGGGTCCAGAACCCCTCGGTTAATGGTAAGGCTTCATAACATAAAAAAAGGTTGGGAACACTTGCTCTAGAGACTGGTGTGTGAAAATCCCAGATCAGCAGTTTCTGAAATGTGTCTGGCACTTACAATCATTCCACGTCCTGATGATGGGTCTCGGCCTGAAACGTCAACTGTTTATTAATTTCCATAGATGCTGCCTGACCTGCAGAGTTCCTCCAGCAGTGTGCGTGTTGCTTTGGATTTCCAGCATCTGCAGACTTTATCGTGTTTATGATGTTCCATGTTCAAAGTCATTTGGCTCACATTTCTTCCCCATTCCGATGTCTGGTCCAAACAGTAACAGAACCTCTTGACTATGCTTTTATGCTTTGAGTTGCTGCTACATGATTGGCTAATTAGATATTTGCATTAACAAGCAGGTATACCTAATAAAATGGCCACTGAGTAAATAATTAATGTTTTGCATATAACTTTTCATGTCTGTTGGGTAGTATATGTATGCATGTTAAAATTATCAGCAAATATACATGTCTAAAAGAGTCTGTCATGGAACTTGATATTGAGAGAACTGATTCTTTTTATTTCAGGTTATTAAACTTTGGAAGTACATTTTCATATATGAAGAACCTTTTTGGGAATTCACTCACGCCAAAGCACACCAGAGTATTCACCAAGAAAAAGTGTTTTGTTTGGCCAGTGGTTGGAGTGGGGGATGGGGTGATTATTTCTTGCCATTTATTAATAATTAAAGAGCACATTCCAATGCTGTCTTTGTTACACAAACACTGGAGATGGGGATGAAATTGTAAAGATGCTAGTGAAATACAACAGAGTTGGCAGGTAGAACTGGGGTGAAGGGTTATCTATTCAACATGCATGACTAATTTTAGCAGATTACATACTTTAGTCTGAAGTTTAGAAAATGACCCTCAACTGCAAATAATTTACCTTTTCTGACTTTTTCATCAAATGGCTGCCCTAAGTAGGCTACTTTCCCATGTTTTAAACTAGAAACAGACCTTCCAAGGTAGCGGTTTAGGGAAATTGGTGCAAGAGATTATGAAATAAGAGTTTTGATTGAAATTGGCAAGACAATATAATCCTTAGCTTCCTTTCAGGAGATGAGGGGCCAGCAGCAATGCAACCAAGGCTTGGGGTGAGGTCAAACATTTTGTTTTTGAACAAAGCAAGGTTTGCTTACTGCTGAGGAAAGTTGGTTAAAAGTATCCATCTCCTTCAATCAGCAACAACCTGAATGTAACTTTTTAAAACATTTGTGGTTCCTGCGAGCTGCTTGTGGAATGTAGTAATTGTGCACTGGAGTCCTGATTGGGTTTTGCTGTTAAAACCTCCTCAGAAAAGTTTGTGTTGTGAGTCCATTGGGACCTACTATTTCTTTCCTTTTTCATTGGGGAATAGTGTGAATAAGAGTTATTCTTTGGACTCTTGAGGCTATAATCCACACATTTATGATATTTTTCTTACAATAAGTTCTTGCTGTTATGATGTATCTTACAAACTGTTCAAAAGACATATTTTTTAATGGAATAGTCAAGTGTCTACCTCCCACTTTCTTCCTCGTGGACCTCATGCACCTTCCTTCATGATCCAAGCATGAAACCTATGAGTCTCTGCTAGCTTCGTTGTGTATCACTGGCTTCAAGCAAATTATGGATAATTTTTGGTATTGGTTTATTATTGTCACATGTACCATGATGTAGTGAAAAGCTTGTCTTGCATACTCTCTGTACTAGATTGGTTAGCCAATTAGAAGGCAGAGAGCTGGGATAAATCATTACACAGGGCATTGAGCTAGAATAAGGTAAAACAATGACAATGCACAATAAAGTATAACATCTATCCAAGATGTTAAATAATAAAGTACAAAGTCATAAAGGGGCAGACTGTAAGGCCACATGTTCATCTTATCGTACAAGAGGTCTGTTCAAGAGTCTGCTAATAGTGGGATAAAAGCTGTCCTTGAGCCTGGAGGTATGTACTTCCAGCTTCTGTATTTTCTGCCCCATGGGAGAGGGGAGAAGTGAGAACGAGGTCTTTGATTACGTGAAACAGAGTCTGTGGAGGGGAGGCTGGTACCCATGACGTGCTGAGCTCTGTCTCTGCAGTTTCTCAAGGCCGTGTGCAGAGCAGTGGGTCGCTTTCTGTTTGTCTTTCTTTGCTAATTTTTCTTTGAATGTTTTTCTGTAAATGGAATCGTAGATATTCTTGGGTGAGCTGACTTGGCTGAGACAACCTCTTGACAGTGTGTGGGAGTGGTATCATGTAGGCTGCTCTGGCTTTCAAAGCATTATGTTGTGCTTAATTCATTGTTTACTGACAGCCTTTGAAACCCACCCACTCTTATTCAATTGTTGCATTTAAACTACTACTAAATGATCACTTATTCAAGTGAAACATAACCTTTGAAAATAAAACCTTACAAAACTCTTATGCTGTACTTTTTATGGAGTTGTAATTTCAAA
Organism: Hypanus sabinus; assembly: GCF_030144855.1. Classification (NCBI taxonomy): domain Eukaryota; kingdom Metazoa; phylum Chordata; class Chondrichthyes; order Myliobatiformes; family Dasyatidae; genus Hypanus; species Hypanus sabinus. The sequence goes on from NC_082707.1 coordinate 175,684,057, forward strand.
TTTATAGTGTAATGCTATTGTGAGTTGAAATAACATTTCATTAATCTATGGAAAGAGAAAAATGAGTTAACATTTGAAGATGCAAGATGAGAACTCTCCCACGTGCTGTCTGGCCTCCTGAGTGTTTCCAACATTTTTCGTTTTTGTTTCAATTTTCCAGCATCTGCAGTATTCTGTGTGTCATATCTTTCGTGTGGAGAGCCAGTGTTGGATGAGTAAAGAAATAAAAGAAGGCATCAAACTAAAAGCTTAAGCACACAAATTTGCCAAGAATAGTGGGAAACCACTATTGAGAAAACTTTAAAAAGCAACTGAGAACCATGACAGAAGCAGTATGGAAAGTGAAGATGATTCAGTGGAGTTCTTTGAAGATATAAGGAGCACAGTTAACAGGAGGGAATAGGTGAATATTGCATACTTGGATTTCCAGAAAACATTTGATAATGTGCCACAAAAAATTAATCATAAGGATGTATAGAGTTGGGGGTAATGAGTTAGCAAGGATAGAGGATTGGTTAGCCAACAGGAGGCAGAGTTGGCATAACTGGCAGAGAGTGGAGTTCCACAGAGGTTAATGCTTGGCCTGTAACAGTTCAAATGTAAATTAACAACTAGAAAAGGGTCTGAGTGTAGCACATCTAAATTTGCTGATGACACTAAATAGAGTGGAAAAGGAAACTGTGCAAAAGATGCATAGAGTCTGCAGAGAGATTTAGAAAGGTGCAGGGAGTGGGCAGGGGGCTGGCAAATGGAATGGTAATTGCAAGGACGTCAACTTTGAAAGGAAAATATATCAGATTATTTAAATGGTGGAAGGTTGCAACATGCTGTTGTGCATCAAGACTTGAGAGTGCTTGTGCATGAACCATAAATGCTTGGTTTGCAGGTGCAACAGGTTATCAAAAAGGCAAATGAAATGTTAGCCTTCACTACTGGAGGAATTGAATTTAAGAACAAAGAAGTTGTGCTGCAACTCTATTATGTACTGTGTACATTTCTGGTCTCCTTACTTGAGGAAAGACATACAGACTTTGGAAGCAGTGCAGAGAAAGTTTACCGTTTTGATTCTGGAGATGACGGATTTAGCTTGTGAGGTGAGATTGAGTTGCCTGGGACTATACTTGCTGGAATTCAGAAGAATGAGAGTGGATCTTATAGAAACATATAGAATTATGAAAGGGATAGATAAGGGCAGGAAAGTTGTTTTCACTGGTAAGTGAACCTAGAACTAGAGAACATAGCCTCAAGTTTGATGGAATAAATCTAGGGCGGAGATGAGGAGAAGCTGTTTATCCCAGAGAATGGTGACTCTGTGGAATTCTCTGCCCTGGGAAGTAGTGGATGCTACCTCATTAAGACAGTTAGGTAGATTTTTGCAGAGTAGGGAAATGAAGACATATGGGGAAAAGGCAGGAAGTTGGAGATGAAATCAGTCATGACCTTACTGAATGATGAGTAGTCTCAACAAGCCAGGTGGTCTACTCCTGTTCCTATTTCTTATGTTCTTATGCATTCATTTTCATAAGCAAATAATGAATACTAATCTCTTAATCTAAGCTCAGCACATCGAGGTCAGATAACCACCGGGTTCCTCTGCTTTGCAGTTTTTCTAACAAAATGGATTTGCTTTATTGTTCGTCAGAAGATTGGGAAAGGAAGAGGCTCACCTCATGCTTTTGCTGTTACACAATTTTTTCAGAGTATTGGCAGCTAGGTCATGATCTTGTTAGCCATCTTTTGACAATTCTACTGGGTAGAATTAAGCCAAAATATTTTTCTAGCTCTGTAAGTAGCTCTGTTAGCCATCCCTTAATCTTCAACATCCCAGGGAATACAAAACAAGCTTGTGTAACAAATTTCAAATGCTAAAAAATGTTCCCAATGAAAACATTTTTTTGAACTTGCACCAGTACCTTTTGTGATGTTGAAGCCTCCATTATAACTTAAATCTGCAGTCACTATTTCAATAAGGTAGACAGAAAAACCATTAACAGATTCTACAACAAGCAAAAAAAAATAGTTGTGTGTGCTCTTCACAGTAACTTGTCCCCATCCTGTCTTTTCCATAGAAATAACTTCTCTTCCAGTTTTTTACAAAAGGATGACAAATGCTCATACCATCGAATTTAATCAACATCTTGTTTGGATTCAGCATGGTTTCCTTGGTAGAACACTGGAACCTAGAACGACAGCTCAGTACATACCCTTCAGTTCATGATGTTGTGCTAACCCTTTTAAAAATCCTACTCTAAGATCAATCTACCCTTTCCTTCTTACATAGGTCTCAATTTTGCTATCATCATGTACCTATTTAAAAGTCTCTAAAAAGCCACTAATGTATCTGGCTCTTCCACCACTTCTGGCAGCATGTTCCGTACATTTACCATTCTCTTGTAAAAATCCTACCTCTGACGTCCTTATACTTTTGTCCAAACACCTTAATGTTATACCCCCTTGTGTTATTCTTTTCCACCTCGAGAAATATCCCTGGCCATCCACTTTAATTATGCCCCTTGTCATCTTGTACATCTTTACCAAGTCACCTCCCATCCTCCTCTCCAAAAGGAAAAGCCCTAGCTCGCTCAACCTAAACTCAAGGCATGCCCTCTAATCCAGGCAGAATCCTGATAAATTTCCTGCGCACCCTCTCAATCCTTCCTGTAATGAGGCAACCAGAACTGCAACCAATATTCCAAGTGCGTCCAGCAGAGTTTTATAGTGCTGCAACGTTATGTCATGGAGTTTGAACTCAATGCCCTGACTAATGAAGCCCAAAATACCACATGTCTTCTTAACCACCTTAAAAAATTACCTGAAACTTTGAGGGACATGAACCCCATGATCCCTCTGTTCCTCCAAATCGTTAAGAATCCTATCTTCAACACTGTGTTCTGCCTTCAAGTTCGACCTCCCAAAGTTCCACTTCACACTTTTCTGAGTTGATCTCCAATTGTGACTTCTTAGCCCGGCTCTGCATCCTGCCAATGTCCTGCTGTAGCCAACGGCAACCTTCTATACTATCCACAGCACCACCAACCTTTGTGTGCTTTGCAGACTTACAAACCACCCATTCACTTCTTCATCTGAGTCATTTATAAAAATCACAGAAAGCAGGGGTACCAGAACAGATTCCTACAGAATACCACTGGTCGCCAAACTCCAGGCAGAATATGCCCCATCTACAACCACTGTCTGCCTTCTATGGGCAAGCTAATTCTGAATCCACACAGCCAAGTTTCTCTGGATCCAATGCCTTCTGACTTTCTGAATAAGCCCATCATGGTGACTTTCACCAAATACCCTACTAAAATCTGTATACACCACATCCACTGCCGTCCCTTCATCAATATGCTTTGTTACTTCCTCAAAAATTTGATCAGGCTTATGATGAACCACTTGCCCTTCAAAAGTCAAGTTGAGTCACGGTTGTGGAGGCCCCCCCTCCAGTCGAGCCTCGGGCTTGCTTTCTGAGGTCGGTGGTGGAGGCCTCACTTCTGGCAGCTGTGGATGGCCACCAACAAGGCTCCACGATGGTCATTCCGGGGTTTGAGTACAGAGACGAAATTAAGAACCTGGTGGCATGGTGCGAAGACAATAACTTATCCCTCAACGTCAGCAAGACGAAGGAATTGGTTGTTGACTTCCAAAGGAGTAGCGGACCACACAACCCCATCTACATCGGTGGTGCGCAGGTGGAACAGGTCAAAAGCTTTAAGTTCCTCGGGGTGAATATCACAAATGACCTGACTTAGTCTAACCAACCAGAGTCCACTGCCAAGAAGGCCCACCAGCGCCTTTACTTCCTGAGAAAGCTGAAGAAATTTGGCCTGTCCCCTAAAACCCTCACTAATTTTTATAGATGCACCATAGAAAGCATTCTTCCAGGGTGCATCACAACCTGGTATGGAAGTTGTCCTGCACCACCAACCTTTGTGTGCTTTGCAGACTTACAAACCACCCATTCACTTCTTCATCTGAGTCATTTATAAAAATCACAGAAAGCAGGGGTACCAGAACAGATTCCTACAGAATACCACTGGTCGCCAAACTCCAGGCAGAATATGCCCCATCTACAGCCACTGTCTGCCTTCTATGGGCAAGCTAATTCTGAATCCACACAGCCAAGTTTCTCTGGATCCAATGCCTTCTGACCGGAAGAAGCTGCAGAAGATCATGAACATAGCCCAGCACATCACACAAACCAATCTTCCATCCTTGGACTCACTTTACACCGCACGCTGTCGGAGCAGTGCTGCCAGGATAATCAAGGACAAGACCCACCCAGCCAACACACCTTTTGTCCCTCTTCTCTCTGGGAGAAGGTTCAGGAGCTTGAAGATTCGTACGGCCAGATTTGGGAACAGCTTCTTTCCAACTGTGATAAGATTGCTGAATGGATCCCGACCCGGATCTGGGCCGTACCTTCCAAATATTGTGACCTGTCTTTCGGGTTTTTTTGCACTACCTTACTTTCACTTTTCTATTTTCTATTTATGATTTATAATTTAAATTTTTATTGTATTTACTATTGATTTGTACTCCAGGGGGCGCGAAGCGCAGAATCAAAGATTGCTGTGATAATTGTATGCTCTAGTATCAATTGTTTGGTGACAATAAAGCAATAAAGATAAAGATAAAGACTATCTCTGATCAGACTATGATACTCAAATGTTTGTAAGTCCTACCTCTCAGAATCCTTGCCAATAATTTGCCCACCACAGACGTAGGAGTTACTGGTCTCTAATTCCCATGGTTATCCCTGTTTATCTTCCTTGAACAAAGGAATAACATTTGCCACTCTCACAGCTTCTGGCACTACCCCCGTGTTCAGTGATTGCTCTTCCCTCACTTCCTGTAGTAACCTGGGGTATATTCCATCCAACCCAGGGACTTGCCTATCCTCTTTTACAAAAATTCCAACACATCCTCTTTCTCAAAGCTGACATGTTCCAGCTTATCAACTTGTCTACACTAATCTTACATCTGTCAACATCCCTCTCACTGATGAATACTGAAGCAAAGTATTCATTAAGGACCTTCTCCACTCCAGGCATATTTCCTTTCTTTTCCCTGATTGGTCCTACCCTCACTCTAGTCATGCTCCTGTTCTTCACGTATGTGTAGAACACCTTGTTTTTCCTTAATCCTACTCACCAAGACCTTTTCACATCTCCTTCATGCTCCCATAAGTCCACACGTACTCTTTCCTGACTACCTTGTAAGACTCCTGAGTGACCCTTGCTTTCTAAACCTCAAGTATGCCTCCTTCTTCCTCTTGACTAGATGTTCCATATCTCGTCAATCATAGTTCCTTCACCCTACCATTTCTTCCCTGCTTCAGTGGGACAACTTCCACGTTTCCGTTGTGCATTTCTCTGAGGGCATAAGTTCCCAATTAATGTTCGCAAGTTCCTGTTTAATAGCATCATAATTCAGTCTCGCCCAGTTAAATACTTTCCCATACCATATGTTCCTATTCTTTTCCAAAGCTGTGCTAAAGATCAAGGAGTTGTGATCACTGTCTTTGAAATGCTCACTGATCGAGAGATCTGTCACCTGCCAAGGTTCACTGTATAGTTCTAGGTCCAATATGACCTCTCCTCTTGTTGGCTTGTCTAAAAATTGTGACAGGAATCCTTCCTGGAATCACCTAATAAATTCTGCCCCATCTGAGCCTTTTGCACTGTGGAGGTGGCAATCAGTATTAGGGAAGTTGAAATCGCCCATGACAACAACCCTGTTATTTTTGCACCTTTCCAAAATCTGCCTCCCATCTGCACCTCAGTTTCTGAGTTGCCTTTGGGAGGGTTCTATAGAATGCTCCCAATAGAGTGATTTCTCCCTTCCTGTTTCCTATTTCCACCCACACTGATTCTGCAGACAATCCCTCCAGGACATCATCCCTTTTTGCAGCTGTGATACTATCCTTGATTAGTACTGCCACTCCCCCACCTCTTTTACCCCCCTCCCCATCTCTGTTGAAGCATTCATTCCTGTTCTTGCGACAGCCAAGTCTCCATAATGACCACAGCATCGTAGTTCCATGCTCTAAATTCATCGCTCTTACTCCTGGTAGTTATATAGTCTGTTGTAGATATTTTTCCCCTCTTCCTTAAATTCTGAATGTTCGCATTTGTCTGACCTTGGCAATGGAGACTGTAGATCTAATAGGCCACCATCCACCTCAACTATAAATTATCCCAAGGAGAGTTTATCTGTACTTGACTTTGTCCAGGTTATGGATCTGTGCGGGGGGGATCAGATTCTACTGCCTGCCACACTTGGAAAATAAAATCAAATACATAATATGTATCACCTATTAGCTACAAATCAACAAAGAAAATCACAAAGATGCCAAAGTGAAAGATGTGAACTATGTAAATAAGTAACATGTTTGTACGCGTAATCAGTTACTTGTGAGAGAAAAACTTTATTTTTGAACAATGTAGGAACTGTTGAGAATTAAAGACAGTTGTTTTAGTTAGCAGGTATATGTAAAGGGATATGGAGACTGGATTAAGCTGAAAAGCAAAATACAATTGGGAAATCAATACTGCACAACTATGTAGCTCAATGAGAAAGAATCAAAGACGACTGTAATGTAATACAGATCTGAATGCAGTCTGCCAACGGCAGTTCAGCAGGTAATTGATCATCTTGCCTCCTTTTTATTATAAACGTTTTCTGCTAGATAAATCACCTTGTGTTCAAAAAATGTAAGAAAAAATAATGTTGTAATTATCAGCTACACATTCTTAATTCCCAAATGACTTGCTGGAAACTGCAAAAGAAACAGTAAAGTGCAATAAATAAGACCCATAAGTTCAAAAATCTTTAGAAGTGAGAGGTGTATTGTAAGAACAATAGCCTACATATTCAATGAAGGCACAAATCAGCAGGCAAAACACTCAGAATGGCTCTGATTACAGGGCCATATTTCTCCAGAAGATGTCTGCTGGGGCCCTAGGAGCCTACTGTGGATTTCCAATAACAAATAAGTATTAGAATTGTCTAAGTGAATGGAGATCCAGGCAATGCAGAGAGTCTAACCTTTACAATCAAACCGTGAGCCAGCCACAGCTCTCAATCCCCATTCCCAACTCAGAATGCCTGATTGCAACCTGAGGCCTAAAGTTAAGATGGCCACCGACCACCCTGCCCCCTATACTACCACTAAGTTCCATCCTTGATGCCTCAGTTTTGTAAACCTGACACTCATAGCCTAGACCTTGAACCCTCTCTTGAGGCTGCAGCAGCCTGCCATCTCAGGCTCCTTGGCCATCAGCTGGCAGGAGCTGCCCATGGGTTGCCCGTGGATTGCCAGTGCCTTTAAAATGAATGAAGCCAGAGGCCCAATGTAACAGGTGCCTGAGTCAAGTAAGGCGAAGTATAGACACCAGTTTCCCTGAGGATTCAAGTAAAGAAATAACTCTAAGCACGCAGATTATTAATTAATTCAAGGTTGTTTTTTTTTCAGAAAAGCTGCCTGAGAAGTCGAGCAAAACCTGAGCTGAAGGGGTGTCAGATGTGAGAGGTCAATTTTGAAGGGAGACTAGATAACCAGCAGTACTTTTCACCAGAGCATAAAAGGTAACAAAGTAAACATTTTTTGATAAGCTTTCATTAGGTAACATGGATAACCGCCTACTCTGCTTTTCAGCTTCCTGCTGTTTCACTTCCTTTCTGCAAACATCTGAAACATTAACAGTGAATTATTCAGTCAAGAAATGTTTGTAATTTACTCTTCAAATCAATCCTTTATCAATCATATGTATAACTTTATGCAATTTATTCCATCTCAATACAGCATTCTTGAATTACAGTGTGAAGTCTACTATTCCAATATTAGCTACTTATTGTAAATTCAGAAATCTCTTCTTTCTATCTATGCTAATGATTTTATTCTGAATGGAAACAGGAAAGCAGCTGGTTCACCTAATGATTCTGTTAAAAGTAAAATGAAAATAATTGTAATAAAAAATGTGAACAAAAGTTTAATGTGAATTCCAAGATGAACATACCTGATATTTTTTTAAAAATTCCTCAAAAACAGGAAACAAAATCAGTATGAGCAGTGTTGTATTTGAAAATGGTTCAGGTTTTTATGAAACCATTTTCTGTCTGTGCAATAGAGTGATCTTTATGCCCGAGGAGTAGTCCAAACTATTCCATTCAGAATCCACAGTGATTGTCTACCCTGCTTGGCATTGATAATTCCTATTAAATATGAGCGGAGGAAATCATTAGCTCTATTATCTATTTTATGGACAAGAAAATGTTCTTTCATTATTCGGTTCTCCTTGTGAATTCAAAAGACATCTGTATAATTTCAAAGACTGCCTCGATGAATGATTAACTGAGTTTTTCCAGATTTCCTTTTGGTTCTTTAGTACTGAGTAGTTTTTACTATTGCCTGGATAAAGCTGTCTTCGAGATAGTTCTCAGCTGACCTGAGCAAGTCTATTCATTAACCTGAAGCTGGCAGGCCAATGCACACTAAATGGACTGAATTGTTGCCTTAGCACTAAAAATTTATCAGGAAATATTTCATGGTTCTTATCATTTTTCTACTTCTGCTTTTATCTGCATTAAACCCAGGGGGGAAACTGAGTTTCTTCACGTTGTGGATTTCAGAATAATAGTAGCGCCGTCACTTGGGTCAAGTATGATATTCTCCTAAGGGGTTATTCCCTTAATGGAGAATTTCTTCATGTGACTTTGTTTAACGTGGGGAGGCTGATGGATGGGCGTCACCACACAGTCCTTGGCAGAGCAGGGTCAGGGTCCAGTGGCATGGAATGCAAGACAACGAGAGACCCTTCACTGCTGCAGCCTTCCGCCGCCCTCACTGCCATCATCTTCTGCCAGCTTCACCCCTGAGGTCCTGGTTGGATTGCTCTTTGTTTGGGATCCTCCCTCTTGACTTTACCGCAACGAGTGCCTCTACCAGGAGCTGAGATCCAGACAGCAACCTCAGGAACTCGCAGGCCTCTCCACCATGAAAAGGGTGATGATCCTCAGAGAATATTTTAGAATAATAGAACACATTCCACATATTAATCTGTGACTGAAATAATCCCAAACCATTGAGAAATGACCTGTAATCAGAATCAAATTGTAAGGGAACCATCAAATAAGGAATGGAATTGTACTTTGTTATGCATCTGTCTCTGCTGCTCTTCCACAATGCATTATTGCCCCTCTTAGCTCAAGTGAATGCTTTTTTTGCCACTAAAACATGTAGAAATTGGAAGTGGCAATGGCTGAGCATTGAAAAGGTTGTGAAAGAATCTGAACAATGGCACATTTGTAATTTACAAAAAGAATGCACATCACTTGGGGCAAGGGCAGATGGCTCAGAACATGTGTTGAGTCCAAAACTGTGAGGTAAAATAACCTCAATAAAGCTGCTGATCCCTGTGTTAGTTCAAAGGCCTTTTGTCAGAGTTGGGCTCTGACAAGTTTGGTTTGTAACAGCAGTACTCCTGAGGAAATTAAATCTACCCAAAGAAACTAAAACAAAGTTAAAAATATGCTGTGTGACACTGAGGAATATAATTTCTAGATCTCAAGGGAAAAAGTAATAAATTATGACCCTGCTAATGCCACTCATCCTATAAAAGAATAAAGTACAGAACAATGATGTTGACAATGTTCTGCTCACGGTCTCATTAAATAATTTCTTTGAAATTAGAATTAGTACTTTTTGGCAATTGCTAATAAATGAAAGGCAACTGATTTGTAAAATATGAACAAGATCAGAAATATAATTTTCTCAATGGATTAGTATTCCACCTAAGTTAGTACAACATTCAGCCTCTGATTCTTAAGTTGAAGAATGCAGGCACTGTGTTCAATCAGAAGTATGACATCCTAAAATACAATAATATTACATTGTAAAGATTTGCAGTAACATTCTTATTATGAAATCTGTTTGCTTTAAAACAAATTCCTTTCACAAATTCAGTCTTTCCAAAAGTCATTCAGAACCATAGAGTGTTTTTGTCTAATCATGTCAGATAAGTGCATGGCTGAGAAGCTGGTGCAGGGGGCAAGGCTTCAGCTTCTTGGATCATTGGGATCTCTTCTGGGGGAGGTATGACCTGTTCAAAAGTGATGGGTTGCACCTGAACCTGAGGGGGTCCAATATTCCTGCGAGCAGGTTTGTTAGATCTGTTGGAGAGGGTTTGAACTAATTTGGCCTGGGCGTGGGAACCGGAGTGATAGATCTCAGAATAGGATGGATGGTAAAAGGTAAGGATAGTGTGCAGTCAGACTGTCAGGAAGGGCAGGCAGGTGATGGGAGCCTACAGGTGAGTATCAAAATCAAAAAGGGTAGCAAATACGGTACTCAAGGTGTGGAGTATAAGAAATAAGGTGGATGATCTTGTTGCACTATTACAGATTGCCAGGTATGATGTTGTGGCCATCACTGGATCATAGCTGAAGGGTGGTTGTAGTTGGGAGCAGAATGTCCAAGGGTACACATTGTATCGGAGGGATAGGAAGGTAGGCAGAGGGGGTGGTGTGGCTCTGCTGGTAAAGAATGGCATCAAATCAGTAGAAAGATGTGACAGAGAATCAGAGGATGTTGAATCCTTGTGGGTTGAGTTAAGAAACTGCAAGGGTAAAAGGACCCTGATGGCAGTTATATATAGAGGCAAATATATATATCTGTGGTTCACATCCCAACAGTAGCAGGGATGTGAACCACAGATTTCAAAAGGAAATAGAAAAGTTTTGTCAAAAGGGCAATGTTATGATAGTCATGGGAGATTTTAACATGCAGGTCGATTGGGAAAATCAGGTTGGTAATGGATCTCAAGAGATTGAGTTTGTTGAATGCTTAAGAGGTGGCTTTTTAGAGCAGTTTGTCATTGAGCCATCTAGGGAATCAGCTATACTGCATCGGGTGTTGTGTAATGAACCAGAAGTGATTAGGGAGCTTAAGGTAAAATAACCCTTAGGAACCAGTGATCACAATGAGATTGAGTTCAACTTGAAATTTGATGGGGGAGAAAGTGAAGTCTGACGTATCAGTATTTCAGTGGTGTAAGGGAAATTACACTGATATGAGAGGGGAGTTGGCCAGAGTAAATTGGATGGAGCTGCTGGCAGGGATGTCAGCAGAGCAGCAATGGTGTGCATTTCTGGGAAAAATGAGGAAGGTACAGGACATGCGTATTCCAAAAGTGAAGAAATATTCAAATGACAAAATAGTACAACCATGGCTGACAAGAGAAGTCAAAGCTAATGTGAAAACAAAAGAGAGAGCATACAACAAAGCAAAAATTAGTGGGAAGATAGAGGATTGGGAAGTTTTTAAAAACTTACAGAGCAACAAAATTTATCATTATGAGGGAAAAGATGAAATATGAAAGCAAGCTAGAAAATAATATCAAAATGTAGAGTAAAAGCTTTTTCAAGTATGTCAAAAATAAAAGAGAGATGAAAGTGGATATAGGACTGCTAGAAAATGAGGCAGGAGGAATAATAACAGGGGACAAGGAAATGACAGATGAATTAAATGAGTATTTTGCATCAGTCTTCACTGTGTAAGACACTAGCAGTATGCCTGATGTTGCAGTGTGTGAAGGAAGGGAAGTGGATGCAGTTACTATTACAAGAGAGAAGGTGCTCAAAAAGCTGAAAGACCTAAAAGTACATGTCACCCAGACCAGAGGAACTGCATCCTAGGGTTCTGAAAGAGGTAGTGTTGGAAATTGTGGCAGCATTAGAAATGATCTTTCAAAGATCATTAGACGCTGGCATGGTACCAGAGAACTGGAAAATTGCAAATGTCACTCCACTCTTTAAGAAAGGAGGAAGGCAGTAGACAGGAAATTATAGACCAGTTAGCCTAACCTCAGTGGTTGGGAAGATGTTAGAGTCAATTGATAAGAATGAGGTGATGGAGTACTTGTTGACAGAGGACAAGTTAGGACAAAGTCAGCATGGTTTCTTTGAGGGGAAGTCCTGCCTGATGAATCTGTTGGAATTCTTTGAGGACATTACAAGTGAATAGATAAGAGACTGTAGTGGATGTTATATATTTGGACTTTCAGAAGGCATTTGACAAGGTGCCACACATGAGTCTGCTTACCAAATTAAGAGCTCATGGTATTACAGGGAAGTTACTAAGATGGTTAGAGCATCAGCTAATTGGAAAAAGGCAGTGAGTGGAAATAAAAGGATCCTTTTCTGGTTGGCTGCTAGTGACTAGAGGTGTTCCACCGTGGTCAGTGTTGGGACCACTTCTTTTTATGCTGTATATAAATTATATAGATGATGGAATAGATGGCTTTGTTGCCGGGTTTGCCGATAATATGAAGATTGGTGGAGGGGCAGGTACTGTTGAGGAAACAGGATGCAGAAGGACTTAGGAGAATGGGCAAAAAAATGGCAAATGAAATACAACGTTGGAAAATGCATGGTTACGCACTTTGGTAGTAGAAACAAAATTGTGGACTGTTTTCTAAACGGAGAGAAAATCCAAAAATCTGAGATGCAAAGTAAATTGGGAGTCCTTTTGCAGAACACCCTAAAGATAAACTTGCAGGTTGAGTCGGTGGTGAAGAAGGCAAATGCAATGTTAGCATTCATTTCAAGAGGTCTAGAATACAAGAGCAGGGATGTGATGCTGAGGCTTTATAAGGCACTGGAGAGGCCACACCTTGAGTATTGTGAACAGTTTTGGGCTCCTCACTTTAGAAGAGATGTGCTGGCGTTGGAGAGGGTCCAAAGGATGTTCACAAGGATGATTCCGGGAATGAAAGAGTTATCATACAAGGAACGTTTGATAGCTTTGGGTCTGTACTCGCTGGAATTTAGAAGGATGAGGTTATATGTGGTTATATATGGAAGGGGGATCTAATTGAAACCTTTTGAATTTTGAAAGGATTAGACAGAGTAGATGTGGAAAGGATGTTTCCCATGGTGGGAGAGTCCAGGACAAAAGGGCACAGCCTCAGGATAGAGGGCTTTCATTCAAAACAGAGCTGCAGAGAAATTTCTTTAGCTCAAGGATAGTGAATCTGTGGAATTTGTTACCACATGGAGCTGTGGAGGCCAGATCATTGGGAGCATTTAAGACAGAGATTGATAGGTTCTTGAGTGAACATGGCATCAAAAGTTACAGGGAGAAGGCCGGAAATGGGGTTGAGGAGGGGGGAGAGGATCAACCATGATTGAATGGTGGAGCAGACATGATAGGCTGATTGGCCTAATTCTGCTCCTATATCTTATGGTCTTGTGTCCATGATCTAAAAATGTACAGCCAATTTTCCCTTAGGAAAGTTTCACAAATAACACCAGGTAAACTGTATCAACGATGTTGGTTGTGTGAGAAATGCTGAGCTAATTTCTATGGTGTACTCCCATTCTGCCTGTAGAGAGTTCTACGTGATCTATTGTACCTATCATGGGGAAGCTGAAGATTTAACAGCTCTTTCCAAGTTCTCTATTTCTGGCAGTGTCCTCTCAATTCTTGGCACAGCAGATTCAGGGATAAGAGTACTAAAAGCTGCACTGGTTTTAATCTTATTTGCTGCAATTGTGCCAGTTACTGTCAGTGCATGAATTTGGCCATATGCTGAAGTTAAGTAAAGTCAGTACTTGTTAACGCAAACACAAGGAAATCTGCAGATGCTGGAAATTCAAGCAACACACACAAAATGCTGGTGGAACGCAGCAGGCCAGGCAGCATCTATAGGACAAAGTACAGTTGTCATTTTGGGCCGAGACCTTTTGTAAGGACTAACTGAAAGAAGTGATAGTAAGAAATTTGAAAGTAGGAGGGGGAGGGGAGATCTGAAATGATAGGAAAAGACAGGAGGGGGAGGGATGAAGCTAAGAGCTGGGAAGTTGATTGGCAAAAGGGATACAGAGCTGGAGAAGGGAAAGGATCATGGGACGGGAGGCCTAGGGAGAAAGAAAGGGGCAGGGGAGCACCAGTGGGAGATGGAGAGCAGGCAAAGAATGATTGTGTCCTTGTTAATACAGATCCATGTTATATTAATAATAAGTTCAATCGTATTTAAATTACCAGAGCTACAGGGAGATGGAGTGAAAGAACATGTGGGGAATGGCAACAAAGCAAAGTTTTAATGAGCTATCAGTCAGTCCAGTTTGATACTAGCAAAGCTGAATTAGGGATGATTCTGGGAATTGTTTGGTTGGCTTGTTTACCCTACAGCTTTGGTAGGATAAATCAGGCTATATCTATGTTTCAGTGGTTGACTGGTTAGCTGCTTTGATAGCCTCGGTATTTCTCACTGGCCATTGTGCTGACCATACCCAACTTCCAGTGCTGTTTGTGTAAATTCTCCCTGTAACTACGTGGGCTTCCCTGGGTGTTCTAGTTTTCTTCTATATTTGGAAGATCTGTTGGTTGGAGGGTTAACAGGCCAGTGTAAATTGCCCCTACTGCATAGTTGAGTGACAGAATGATTGGTTTGGACTTGGTCAATGTTTCCACACTCTATCTCTTTCTCTATAACAACACATTTGCCCATACTTCTGGATCTGTGAAAAGTATCCGGTATTATTCAGCTGAAATATTGCTGGAAGTTTAAGAAATTCAAATATTAGAAGTTTCTCGTGAATCTTAGGGGACTAGGAGGTGACTTCCAGCTCCCTCCCTCCAGTCCTCACCCATATCCGCACCCTTTCATTCCAGAGCAGCTGTGTGATCGCCGCTTTTCAAATTCCAGAATCTTGTTGGAACGAGTGGTGTGAAAGTGATTGTTATTACAATTATTTTTCCATGGATGGATTAAATTTAAGCCGTTGCTTTTCAAAATATTATGGACATTACCCATAAGCTCTTGTTCTAGTTCACTGAACAGGAATAGAGGAAAGCAGAACCCTTTCCTTTATGGAAAGATAGGATCCTGATTGAGATTTTGCAGATTGTGATGGCTGCTTGCTGGTGAGATCCCAATGAATAATAAACACAAGAGATTTTGCAGATGTTGGAAATCCAGTTACCCACACAAAATGCTGGAGGAATTCAGCAGGTCAGGCAGCACTTATGGAGAAGAATAAACAGTCCACATTTCGCGTCGACTCTTTATTTCTTTTCCATAGATGCTGGTTGATCCACTGGGTTCCTCCAGCGTTTTGTGTGTGTTCTAACGAATAGTAAAACTGGTTGTTCAATCAAAAACTGTCCTGGAGCAAAACAAAAGCATTTCTGAACTCCAGCATTTTGTGACTGTAGTTAAATTCGATAAAGGAAAATTGTGATCCAACGAATGAGCAGTTTCTGATGGAGTTCACTGTTTATAGAAACACATTTTCTCTTAAATCAACCAAAGCAATGCGAATGATTGTTTAATTTTAAATGCAAATTGTTTCTGTGATTTTTATACTGATTTTAAAATCATCATTTTGGAAGCTGATCTCAACAAATGATCAAAATAAAGTTTTCCTTGGGTGTGTTGGTTGTTAATGCAAACAACACATTTCACTGTTTCGATGTACATGTGATAGCTAAATCGGAATATTGAATTTATTATTATTGACGTATGTCATGAAATTTGTTTTCTGGAGGTAGAACTGTGAAAGGCATAAAAAACTACCGAGATATAATAACAAAAAACAGTGCAAAATTGGGAATAGCGATGTAATGTTCATGGATCATTCAGAAATCTGATGGGGAAGAAGAGATTCCTTAAAGTGCTGAGTGTGGATATTCAGGCTCCTGTACCTCCAGTGGTAATGAGGAGAAGGCATGACCCAAATGGTGAACGTCTGTAATGATGAAGGACCTCCCTTCTGAAGATATCCCCAATGGTGGGGTGGTTTGTGCCCTTGATGGAGAAGGCCGAGCGTACAACTCTTTGGGCAGCCCTCTTTCAGTCCTGCTCATTGGAGCCTCTATACAAGGTGGTGGTGCAGCCAGTTAGAATGCTCAGCATCATACATCTGTAGAAATTTGGTGATGTTCCAAATTCCACAAAGTAGAGCTGCCGGCGTGCCTTGTTCGTGATTGCATCAGTATGTTCAAGATACCACTGGTGAACCATGGCGATGCGTTGCTGGTTGCTTACAAAACTTCTAACTATACCTCTTCCAAATTACTTTCACTGAAATCTGCAGCCTGTAATTTCCCTTTAAGCAACGTAGTTTTGAACTGTCTTAATTTCACGATCTTTTGATGGACTTGGCGGATTTAACTCTCAAGCACGCAGGTACTGCTTCTTCAAATGGACAAATGTGCATCACAATAGCTGGAAGAGAGGGAGGACTCCAAGCCAGATTGAGACATCAAGGAATACAAGTTCCTTTACTCAGCATTTTGTTAGGGAATGTTGGAGAACAAAATTGAGGATCTATGGGTAAGATTGTCGTATGGAAGGGGAATGAGGAATTACTGTGTTGTGTGTTTCACGGAGACTCACTTTGGTCTCACCAGGTATGTCACTAAGACCGGAAGGCTTCTTGATACATAGGGATGGACTGGACTGGTGATTTACAGATTGCTGATCTGGTGGGGACGGTGTTTCATGATAAACTCTGTGGTGCAGGAGTTTTGTCACACTCTTATTCTACTTAACAAGAGCAATCCTGACCACAGTGTACATGTCGTCAAGAGCCAACATTAATTAGGTACTTGAGATATTGAATGCTGCAATTACCAAACTAGAAACATTCCACCATGCACATTCCAAATCGTATTCAGGGGCTTCAATCAGGCTTGCTTGAAGAAGTCTCTGCCCTATTATCATCATCATGTAACCTGTAGCACCAGGGATTCTAACACACCCTTAACAATTGTTATGTTATGATTAGGAAGGCCAACTTTTCCATGCCTAGTAAGTACTTTGGGATATCTGATCTCTTGGCTGTCCTTCTCCTATCTGCATATAGGCAGAGGCTAAAGAGCAAGGCTCAAAAGGTAAGGACACCAAAGAGGTGGCCATGGGAGGCAGAAGCTATGGGATTGCTTCAAGTCAATGGACTACGTTATGTTCAAGGACTTATTAGAAGATCTGATGAATACACCACAGCAGTCACAGACTTTATCAAAGCAGTTGTAGACAAGTGTGCCCCCCACAAAATCATTCAGTCTTCCCCAACCAGAATCTCTGGACAAACCATGAAATCTGCAATCTGCTGAGGGCCAGATCAGTGACATTCAAGTGTGATGATCATGTTAGACACAAGAGATCCAGGTACAATCTCCATGTGTATCACATGAGAAGTGGCAACTCCAGACCAAACTTGAATCACTGAAGGATGCTCAACAGGTGTGGCAGGGCTTGAATGCTATCACCTCTTACAAAGTGAGGCCAGTCGACGTAGGTGGCAACATGGCATTACTCCCAGATAAGTCCAATGCCTTCTATGCACACTTTGACTGTCAAAACTTGGAGAAACTTATTCAAACTCCCACCGCCCGATGACCTTGTGGTTTCAGTCTCTGAGGCTGATATAAGAGCATCCTTCAGGAGGGTAAAACTACGGAAAGAATCTGGTTCAGGTGGGGTACCTGGCCAAGTACTAAAAACCTGTGCTGATCAACTGGCAGGAGTGTTCACCGATATCTTTAACCTCTCCCTTTGGCTGTCTGAGGTACTCGCCTTCTCAAGCAGCTTCAGTGATAGCTGCCTCAATTATATCATCCAGCAACACTTACATCCACTGTGATAAAGTGCTTTGAGAAGTTAATGATAAAGCATATCGACTGTTGCCTGAGAAACAACCTGGATCTGCCTGAATTTGACTACCACCACAAAAGGTCCACAGGCTCTTCACTCAACCCTAGAATATCTGGACAGAGAAGATGCATATATCAGGATACTCTGCATTGACTACAGCTTGGCATTCAATATTATCGTCCCTTCAAAACTAATCAGGACCTTGGCATTAATACCTCCTTGTGCAATTAGATCTTCAATATCCTCACTTGCCGATCCCAGTCAGTTCGGATTGGCAACAGCATCTCCTCCACAATCTCCATCTTCACAACTGCACCACAAGGCTGTGTGCTTAGCCCCCTGCTCTACTCACTTTATACTTATAACAATGAGGCACAGCCCCAATGCCATATTCAAGTTTGCTGATGACACCACCGTCATTTGCATAATCAAAGGTGGTGACGAATCAGCATGTGGGAGGGAGACTGAAAATCTAACTGAGTGGCGCCATAACAACAACCTCTGGCTCAGCGTCAGCAAGACCAAGGAGCTGATTATAGACTTCAGGAGGAGAAAACCCATGGTCCATGGGGCATCAGAGGTGTAGAGGGTCTGCAACTTTAAATTCCTTGGTAGTATCAGTTCAGAGGACTGTTCCAGTTCCAGCACCAAAGTAACTGTACGAAGAAAGCACGACAGCGCCTCTACCTTCTTCGATGTTTGCAAAGATTCTGCATGTCATCTAAAACTTTGACAAACTTCTATAGGTGTGTGGTGGAGAATATATTGACTGGTTGTTTCACAGCCTGGTATGGAAACACCAATGCACTTGAATGGAAAATTCTACACAAAGTCATTGATACGGCCCAGTGCATCACAGATAAAGCCCTCCCCACCAGTGGGCACATCAACACAGAGTGCTTTTGCAGGAAAGCTGCATCCATCATCAAGGATCCCCACCACCCAAATCATGTTCTCTTCTTGCAACAGGAAGAAGCTACAGGAACCTTAGGATCCTCACCATCAGCTTCAGGAATAGTTATTACTCCTCAACCATCAGACTCCTGAACCAGAGGGGATAACTTCATTCGCCCCATCACTGAACTGTTCCCAAATCTGATGGACTCACTTTAAATGACCAGGTTCCTGATATTGATTGCTTATTTATTTACTACTAGGATTACTATTTCTTTTTTCTTTTGTATATGCATGGCTTGTTGTCTTTTGCACATTGGTTGTTTGCCTGTCCTGTTGGGTATGGCCTTTCGTGGATTCTATTGTTTCTTGGATTACTGTGTATGCCCCTAAGAAAATGAACCTCAGCATTATACATAGTGAAATACTGTATATGTGCTTTGATACAATTACACACTTTGAACATTGTTGGGCCTAGAATAGATCCTCTGAAGGAGAGAAAGGAAAAGAAGGGGGTCGAGATGGAGATTGGAAGATGACATGAAGGCTTCAAATGCTAGAAGTTGATAATGGAGAGATGAAGAGCAGTTGGAACCAGACAGGGGTGGGGATCTGGTCGGCTAAGTGTGTTGGGTGAATAGAACCAGGATGGAAAGAGCGCCATAACTGAGTGATGGATAGAGGATTTAGGAAAGGAAGCAAAAATTGGCCGGTAGATCAGAAAGGGGGCCAGAGGAGGTAAGTGCTACCTGAAATTGGAAAATACGGCATTGTAGATCACCAGAGAGGAACAAGAGACTTCAGATTCTAGCACCTGATGTCTCTGGTGAATCCTACTTAGGTTAGCCACAGCCATCGGTATCCTTTTATAATTAACCATAAAAATCAGTGGCATCTCGGATCTAATTGGCAACATATGGCTTTGATATTCAGATACGGCTTACAGCTTACTTTACAAATCTGAACCTTTAAGCCTCAGCAACATGCTTGTCTTAATTCAAAAATGGTGGAATCTATTCCAACTTCAGGTTGTAGTTATATAGTGGCAAGGAAGATGGGTACCAGCTCCTGCAGGAAATGCAAAATAGAATCCTTGTCTGCCCATTTAGATGGGTATATTCACAGCAGAGCAAACCTTTGTCCTTACTTACTCACTTTATTGTCACCAAACAATTGATACTAGAGCATACAATCATCACAGCGATATTTGATTCTGCGCTTCATACTCCCTGTAATCCAAATCCAAGCAAATATAATAAAAAATTTAAATTATAGATCATAATTAGAAAATAGAAAAGGGAAAGTAAGGTAGCGCAAGTTAGGTCCGGATATTTAGAAGGTACGGCCCAGATCCAAGGTCCTGGTATCATGGCCAAGTTATTTTTTTCAACCAGTATCATTCGTAATAGATCAGAATCAGAATCACTGACATGTGTTGTGAAATGTGATGTTTTAAGGCAGTAATACAGAGTAAGACAAAAAAAACGCTACAAGTTACAAATCTAAATACTGTAAAGGCAAATAATAGGGTAGTGTTCATGTATTCAGAAAACACATACTCAGAAAACATGTGTTTAGAATTCTGATGGCAGAAGGGAAGAAGCTGAGGCATTGTGTGGGTAATGCTGTTTGCTTTGCTGAGTGGCAAGTGCTGCAAATTGATGGTTCGCGGCAGACCAGCCTGCAATTCCACCGCTCCATCATTAGAGAGCAGCACCTATGGGAGAGGCCACCCCCAACCGAGCCTGGACACTCACTACAACACAAGCCCGAGGACTGAGGCCTACAACTGAGGTGGCACTGCTGTCTCGCCACCTGTCTAACCACCAAACGAGGGAAGCAGGCCTGTGGGAGTTGATGTCCAACAGGATCTTGCAATTGCAAAAGAAACGTTTAAGACAGTCGCTCATGGTTTCACTGCACCAGCTCTGGTGCCTCCGAGTAGCACACAGCAGCATGGTCTCCACCCAGTTTGGCTCTTCTGAATCCAACTTCTCCTGCAACCCAATGGCTTGGCTCAAATCCCTGGGCCCAGTAGCCCGGCTTGTTTCCCTCGGCCTGATAGGCTGATTCTAACCCCCCCACCCCCACCCCCCGGTCCGACGGGCTGACTTGCTTTCTCCAAACCGCTGGCTGGCTACTCCAAACAAAGAGCAGCTCACTGATGCTGTACAGGTAGTTATTGGAGTAAAGAATAGTCTTACTACACATAAAAACACCTCTAACAAGGGGAAAGAGCACCTTTAGTTGGCGCCCGAGAGGCTGCTGCGTATATATGCACCACAATCTTACCTAGCAATTAATTAAAATCACAAACACGAGAAAATCTGTAGATGCTGGAAATCCAAGCAACACATTCAAAATGCTGGAGTAACTCAGCAGGCCAGGCAGCATCTATGGAAAAGAGTACAGTTGACGTTTTGGGACAAAACCCTTCTTCAGGACTTCATCAGTAATTAAACTGATTTTATTAGAAAATGATTTATGTCATATGATACAACTATGTTAGGGAATATGCTGGAGTTACGTAAATATAGCAGATATTAATTCAAGAACCAGCCTTCAGTTTTATTTGTAAATTACAAGCCGTAAATAGAATTTAAGAGTACAGGCTAGGAGATATGGTTTACAAAATGGTAACTGTGAGTCATTTGCATATGCATCATCAAATGTTAAGACAATGGGGTTGTGCTAATTTCCCGTGCATCAACTTTGGTTTGAAGAAAATTGCACCATTGTAGATATATTCAGGGAATTTTGCAATTAGTTTGCCCCAGCCAAGATTTTTGAACATTCAGAGGTATCTCTCACTGTAGACATGCAATTCAAAGGAAGCATTGTCAGCCCAAAGTATTGAAATAAACAATTTCAATTGTAACGATTGAAACTGTATTGCATCACCTATTGATCTTAACAGTACAAAATGTGTACTTTTGAGTTTGTGGAATTCTATTGAGAGGACTTCCATGAAGGTGCTTGCTTGTTGAAATGAATGAAGACTTCTATAGCACTAGCTTCAGTGTCTCTCCAGTGCCTTTACAACAAGCACAAAGGAGATAGTTACGGTGTTTGGAGTTCATTCTTCCAATGTCAAGATGTGACAGCACCAGAAGAAGATATGAGAGAAAGATGTGAACTTGGAAAATTTAACATTGATGTCATTTTTTTTCTTCAAACCCTCTCTGCTATTCAAAATGATTGTTATATACCATCTGTCTTAAATTTATATTTCCTATGTTTTTAACTATATTATGTGGCTTGGCTTCAGCAACCATCTGTGGTAGCAAATTCCACATGATCACCATCTATAATAAGTCTGGACTGTGATGGAATAACACTTACATGCCTGGATGTGTAGGAGCTAAATGGGTATGACAGCTGGCACATGCAATTAACATACTGTCAAAGTTTCCATCTAAATCACACCTCATCCTGACTTTAAAAAATATCTATATTGCTGGATCTAAATCTTGGCAGCATTGTAGGAGTGATCTCTCAAGTATTTCAAAATGGCCATTACCAATTCCCCTAATGAATTAGGGTAGGCAAAATAATATTTTACTAATTTTGTCGCTGCTATACCCAACATTTCTTGGGCTATTTTGTTGACAAAATCATGAAGTTTACATTTATTTTCAAGCAATTGAATTTTAAAACACTGCTTGTAATTTAAACAAAATCTAACTTTATATTCATGAAATAATATATTTAAGGGTTTAAAATTATGTCGTTTGATTAAAGTTACCCATAAAAACATTCACACCAAAAATAAGTATGTCTATAAATATTACTCTTAATAATTAGGTATAGGTAATTATATATTTACTTATTTCAATGTTAAAGAAAAATACAGTATACTATACTTAATTTTTAGATTACTTTTATCCACAACAGTGGAGCAAGCAATGTATGGCTGACCATGGGAAAAGCATTAAATTTGACATCAAGACCAGCGACTTCTTGTGGTTGTTCTTGTGCCTTGTTAATACTCACAGTAAAACTAAAATGAATAGGGATATGATGTTGCTCAAAAAGAAAAGGTAGATCATTTGGGATAATCAATACCTGAGAGTGAGTTCATTTTCCCAAAAAGCATTACCAGCCACATATGATAGTGATGTTTGGACTGATAATTCTGTGCCATTCCATAGTATTGGTGGATCCAAGTTTTTGAGAAGCCATGATTGGACTTCCTTGTTGTAATTCAAGATTTAAATTTTTGAATTTTTGAATTTTAAAAAATTCAACAGGAAGATTCCAGGATCACAAACGTCTGTCACACCACCAGTTGGACAGATTGTTGGGGGAACTTTGAAAGATAGTCTTTATTCTTTGCCCGCATTGCATCATGTTTTGCTGAAGTTGCTTGGCACGCGGCCATTGGTAATTCAAATAGTACTAAGTGATAATTTGGAAAATAGCTGGCATCAGGTCATCAAGTGATGTAACAACTCATCTCAAGATTTCATTAAGTCATTCCTGTTGAGTCCATGTATCTTAATCTCCCCATCTCCTACAAGATAAATTTGAAGCAAGTTCTCTTTCACATGGATTGCCTGTCAAATGCACTCGTTCATTGGCTTTCAATATTTTTACAAAGATAGGATGCTTTAATACAAACTTTCAATTAACCTACTTTAGTAGCTCATTGAATTACTGGCAGTGTTCGATAAAAATCTCCATCTAGCATTCAGTACCATGTCACCATTATTTTACTATTGTGTCTAGGATCTTGTAATATTCAGCCGTATGCTTCAATGGTTGCTTTGTGAATAGTTGCACATTCATCCCAGACAATGTTTACAAATTTTCCTTGGCAGTTTCCCGATCAATGCTACATGTTGATGTCTCTACTTAACATTGTCAAATTTAAAAGATGTGTAAAAGCCAAATGTATGGCTGTCCCTTATATTAAAAAAAAATTAACTAGGGATAGCGATACGGTGCAGAATAAGCCTATCCGACCCTTTGAGCTGCACTGCCCAGCAACACCCGGCAACTCGATTTAACCCTAACCTAATCACAGGACAAGTTACAACAATCAATTTACCTTCCTGGTCCATCTTTGGACTGTGGGAGGAAATAGGAGGGCCCAAATAAAATCTGTGCATTTACAGACTGTACGGACTGTACATTTACGATGTACAGACTCCTTACAGTGGGGGTTGGGGTTGAACTCTGAGCTCTGGTTCCCCAGCTATAACAGTGCCACTCTAACGGCCACACTGCTGTGGTGCCGTTCCGTCGGAAGGATTGAGAACGATGCCACAGCCATCATGTTTTGTTTTTGAATTCCGGACAGAAATGGGTTAATAAGGGAAGTTTTTCCCATTCCACCAGAAGCATCTTTAAACAGAAAAAGTGAATTTTTGTCATTGTAAAAAGGCTCTGACACAGTATCTGAAGCAATTCTTTGGTAGCTTACTAAGCTTCATTCTGTCTCTCAGATCTGCTTGTCTAAATGTTTTAAATCATGGCTGTCCACCCATGGAAATCCAGTGCTCATTGTTGTTCAGGTGACTCAGAAATATTTGGATCAGGTCCACACAAATATGTAGCACCTCAAAAACAGATCTGAAAAAAAATCTCATCCATTTTGAATGGAGAAAATTGAAATGATACCTGCTTTGTGCTCTGGAGGGCATCCTATAGGGGCTTTAGAAAAACTACGCGTAATGCACATCCTTGTACTAAACCCAATTTGCATGCACCGTTTCAGATTTCTATGTTAGTTTATTACTATGCTATATGTAGTACACTCGTGCATCTTACTTAAATCTTTATGTTCAATGTGGGCTTTGGTGGCAGTGATTTCTCATCCCAAAACAATAATAATCTACACATGAGTTATTGTAATCTTTCTGGTAAGGTCCTCCCTGGTGTTGTTGTGCAGAATTTCAGGAGTTACATCCGGCACTGATGAAGCATCAATTCAAGGTAGTATGCAGCTCTTTGGAAGGTGCTCCCTTATGCTCTTTGTTGATGGAAATTGAGGGAACTGTTTTTAAGGTAGCCTTTTTAAGGTTTTCAGTTTTGCCGAAGGAATATAATGTAATCCCTGTTCACCAGTTGTGCAGCGGTTGAATGTGTAGGGCGGTGGATAGGGTGCCAATAAAACGGACTACCTTGGTTTATGTTGAGCTCCCTGATTGGTGTTCGACCTGGTTCCTTCCAAACAATTAGACTTTGCACTTTGACTGCTGTAGACAGTGGGAAGGATTTAGGATGTCAAGAGGTAAGTTCCTCATTCAGGGGTATCCAGCCCCTGGCCTGCCTTGTAGCCTAACTATATATGTTTCTGGTCCAATTAAAGTGCAGTCAGTGGTGACTTGGGCTCTTGATGTGGGGCACTTGGCAATGCTACATCTTTGTTTTTGGTTGGTATTTGTTGTTGTTGCCCATCATTGCTGATCTGCTAACACTACATGTTGCTTCTCAGTCCCTTCCTGAATGTTGTCAAGGTCTTGCTTCACGAAGGCACAGACAGTTTACTTTGCTCGGGATCCACAAATGGAATTGAAGCAAAGGCTGGCTTTCCTCCTTTCAATCTGTAAGTCTGTTCAATCTGTTTCTTCCATATTATTAACTTATTTCTTGATCAAAGTAACAGAAGCAAAAATCACAATTATTTAAAGAGGCAGTTGCTAAGAGCAAGAGGGGAGGTCATTCTGGAAATGCACAGAAGTAGTTAGGCCATGGTTTGAAGGGGGCATAGTCCTGGTAACTAGGAAGAATATGCTGTGCTGGAAAGGGTACAGAGGAGAATTTCCACAACAGGAGCACTCAGCTGTGAGAGAACTCTGAACAGGGCCATATAATTTCTTTAGACAATGTGAGGATGAGTTGAGATCTAACTGAGAGGAAGCAAAGCTCCTGGACAGCGTGGAAGGGAAGGACCTATTTCACTTGGTGGGAAGGTCAAAGGTCAATAAACAGCGGTCTCGCAAAGGGAGCACTATTTTACAAAGTAAATAAACTTTCTCAAATCCTTGCCTTGCCCCAAGTGAACTTGAAAACAGTTTAGATGGAAATGCAGAAGTTGGCCAAAGTCCTGCTGCTGTGTTGGCATAACCAGGAAAGCAACTGGAATGTTGGCCTCAGTTTTGTAAAATTTTTGAAATGTACAGTGGAGAAGGAGGTCATTCAACTCACCGTGACAACATTAGATAAAATACCACTTCTTATTTGTCAGTCTGCAGCCTTGTAGGTCACAGCAGGTCGAGAAAATTAAATGGAACCTACTTATGCCTTCCTTCTGGCATTGGAGTCCTTGGGAGAAAACACGGTTCCTCATCTCCCCTCGATCCTTCAACTTGTTGCGTTAAATCTAGTTAATATTTTACTACTAAGAGGAAAAGTTCTCCTTCATCCTGTCTTGCCCTTGTGTAATTGTATTGATGAAGTTTGTATTTGTTTTCCTTTGTCCTTTAGAAAAAAACATGCATTCCTAGGTTCCTCACTTCTTCTGTGATGCCCAATATCCCACTATGCTTCATTTGTACAGAATATTGTCTTGCCTCATCTGGAGTGCTGAATTCAGTTTTAGTCTCTGAAGCTCTGGAAGGCCACATTAGCCCTGAGGGAGTGTAATGTGGATTTGCCAGAACAATTAACTGGTTTTAGAAGTTCAAGATTTAGAAATTCAGATTATTGATTTGATGTCTTCGAAATGGTAAAGGGAATAAATTGGGTACATACAGAGGAACTATATTCTCAGGTGGGGAATCCATTATCAGAAAACCTGGAGCTTGATCAATTTAGTAGTGAAACAAAAAGGCAATTTTCACACAAAGGAGGTGGGACATTTGATATTTTCTCCCCCAATGTTATTGTTGTTTTTGAGTCAAACTGTTTTTTTTTCCCAGGTCTGAGATTCAATTAGACAAGAACATCAAGTTTTATGGGATAAAGAAGATAAAATATGAAAGAACCATCATTTAGCTCAAGGGTTCCCAACCTTTTTTTATGCCATGGACCAAATCCATTGATCAAGAGGTCCATAGACCCCAGGTTGGCTGAATGCAGAGCAGGCTGGAATGTTGAATGTGTTAATCTTGTTCCTATGTTCATTTGTTCGTGAAAATGCAGACTAGAGAGGAATCTAACTGGCTGCATCATCGTCTGGTATGACAGGAGTGGGGGGGGGAGGGGGGGCTAATGTGCAGGACTGAAGTAAGCTGCAGAGTGTTATAAAATTAGTCAGCTCCATCATGGGCACTAGCCTTTGTAATATCCAGGACATCTTCAAGGAGTGATGCCTCAAAAAGGCGGCATCCAACTTTAAGGATCCCCATCACCCAAGCCATGTCTTCTTCTCACTTTTACCATAAGGCAGGAACAATAGAAGCCTGAAAGCACCCCCTGAGTGATTTGGGAACAGCTTCTTCCCCTCTGCCACCCAACTTCTAAATGGGCATTGGACCCATGAACACTACTTCACTACTTTTTAAAATTTCTATTTTTGCACTACTTATTTAACTTTAACTAATTAATAGATAGGCCTTAATTTATGTTTTTTTCTATTATTATGCCTTACATTGTACGGCTGCCACAAAGATAGCAAATTCCATAACATATGCCAGTATAACATATAACATATGATTCTGATGTATAGCTTAAAAATTCAACCAGTTTTAATTCAACTGTCTAACCCAGCATCACTATTTTAAAGTGCCAACACTGCAAACTGTGCGAAGAGAATCCTTTATTAGGGAAGTACAGTACTGTTCTCGGGGAAGTTTAAGGCTGGTCTGCTAGATAGTACATAGAGAATTCACTCTGCCTGTGGACTTGTAGGTTGCCATTGATAATGAAGAAACTCTTAAATGTGATTTGTGACAAGAGGCACAAGAGCAATCTCCTCCCTGGAACATGATTTTAAGAGTAATATTTTAACATTAATGTGACAATAAATGGGTCATTATACCCAGCTATGGAAACAATAATCGTGGTTCAAAAGCACATCTCTCGTCCTGATGTCTCCCTGCAGTTTGTGTCCCGGAACCATTCACCAAGTACGTTTATCTTTCTTTAGTACAAAGATATTCTTTCAGTGTTGGAGTCAGATGGATATAAAAATAAGTAGCTTTCTCTAACTCAGTAAGTGCTCTTTTCACAGAGTTGGATTAGCAAGTATATATGACTGAAGTGAAATAAAAACAAATATTGAGAAAATATTAGGAAAATGTTAAAAATTCAAATAGACTAAATAGATGAACACCAGTAACAAGCTGCTCATTCATCTTGGGCTGAATGATGCTCACTTCCTCCAGCTGAAGTAAATCCCAGCTTACACGAGATGTGAATTCAGGCTCAGAGGGATGAATTGGCAAACTTTCCCTGCTATTGGAATCCAGGGGATGGTTGCAGCCTTGCTTGGATTTTCCAGAATTGTACTGTGAATTGCTTCAGATCCTGCACCAGTCAGACCTGACGGGTAGTTTAGAATTCCAGGTTAGGATGCAAAGGGAGAGGAAATATCTGTTTTTTTAAATGGTTTTGCCACAGTTGTTAAGAGTTTTAGTGTGTTTTAACTTTTTAGAAAAAATGTTTCAATTTTAATAGCATTCCAATCTGTCAAAGGTTTTTAAAATGGCTAAAATCCATGAGAAGTTTGATATAGGCAATCTTTGTCTACAGTTTTATTTCCAGTTAAAGGTTGGTCAATGTTGATTTAGAGGTGGGACTTCCTGAGCTTCACCATCTTGCTGCCAGACACAAAGATGCAGAAAGTCCTGTGAGATTGACCCTCGGTAACTGGCCCAGATCAACCCGGTGATCTCGGGCGATATGCTGGGCCCAGTAAAATCTGGCCAAAGTTTCTATTTGTGGGTCATACTATGTGCCAACTTATGCCTTAATTCATCTACTTAATACAAATTACTGCATTGAAAATAATTCATGTAACTGTTAGTGAGAAACTTGGCTTTGGCCGCTTTCATACTGGGTGATATTGCAGCCATGTTAATGGTTCAGTGAGATGCAAGAATAACTCTTAATTCTTCAGTTATTCAGAGACTCTCAGAACCAGATGAGAAGTGTAAGCCATAATGCTCTGGGCAGCATGAAGGTGAAGCAGGGATTTTATTGCCTACTATTTCCACATTAATGAAAGTAGATTTTAATATCACTCCAAATTTCTGTGTCGGCCCTAAAAGGTGTGGGTAGGGCCATCTTCAAGTAGGCAGTGCAGGTATACAAGCTGCTGAAATGATGGGCCTGATAAAACCTTAATATCAGGCCTTAGGCCTGATTTTGTTGAGATGGGAGGGCTGCAGAGAGTGAAAGGAATAGCACCTCCAGGAATAGAGATGATCCAGTATGATTCCTGTTGCCTACATTTCCACAGCTCTTTCAGTCAGCTTTAGGCCTGGAATTGACAAGCTATCTTTCTGCACTGCTTCTACTTCTGGTTTGAGTAACTACATATGCCAATCAGTGTGACAAGCAAAACTCAAAAGGAGAGGTATAGACTCTTTCTAGGATAAGCGTGGAGGGTCATGGGCCATGCTCCCTCTTTGAAAAATTACACATCAAAATACTCTGCTTCCTGAAAGTTTGACTGAGCGATCCCACATCAGATTTAGGAGGAGGGTGAACATCTCCCTCTGGATACCAATAATTTTAATGTACTGTACGTAGGAGTTTTGAAGAAGTTTTTTACCACTATGTTAACCTCTCAAGAGAGACCACTGTGGTACAATGCATAGAACCTTTAATGACAAATATAACATTCTGCTGAACAAGCTTCCGCATGATTTAATCTTCAGCTAAAAACTTTCTCAGGGGAAGCTGGACTGCTCGGAGTGTAGTTTTCAATATGTCTAATATTATGACATCAGTTGTCTGTTTTGGTAATTATTATTTCTAGCTTCGTTTTAAGATATCTGAAATGTGTTTGGTGAAAATTACAAACTTCAAAACAAACAGAAGAGAGGCAAACCCTTTAATATAAAGTGGCAAGGTTCAGAAAGCAAGCATAGGTCAATGGGTACAGCATTTAATGAATTTCAGAGAGATAATGGAAACTTAAAAAGCAATAAAATAGTGTGGAAAAACAATAAAGAAAATGAATGAACATGGCAGAATGGAAAAATACTGATGTCGTGGCTACGATTTACAGAACTCCAAGCCAGAGTAAATATCACCACTACAAGTGGAAAACTGTCTGGCTGAGCTCCACTATTAACCAATGAGCTGTTCTTTAATAAGTCTGAAAGCTGTGCGCCTCATCTATTTCCTGGCCTTTGCTGCAAAGTAAATTTCTGATGAAAATTACATTTCCATGCACTCTTCAAAGACACTTTAACAATTGTAATCCACACAGAAAACAATTGTATTTCCACTAAATATTTGCCATCACTTGAGAATTTTTTTCAGTCACTTTTTCTTTCTTCTTTCTATTTAAGTCTTAGAGCAGATGGTGCCATCAATAACCTTGCTCTTTAAGCGAGATAAAGATTTGGAATTATTCAACAGGTTGGAAATCCTTTGTTTTTTCCCAGAACTCTTAACATTCAAAGGATATATTCTTTTCGAGTGTAGCTGCTATTGTAATGCAGTAAATGTGGTGGTCAGTTTTGTGACAGATATTCACCTTCCAGGACCCGGCAGGCTTATTGCGAACCTCAGCTTTCTAGCATAGCAGCATGAGCTTTCCAAAGGCTGTGATGAAGTTAAGCTTCCAACAAATATTACTTACTCGGCTTCTTGTAAACAAGTAAGCAGTGAGGTCATGGCGGCCCATGTTTAGTCAAGGTAAGGCAATGTTAATTGCATCAAACAAGATAACACTGGCTAAATTATTTGCACCACTGTGACTCAGTTCAGAGCAGACTGATTTTGTCACTTAGCACAACAAACATGGTCACAGGTTTAGTTCATCAATCAATAGTTGGGATATTTTTGTACTCAGAATCAGCCCTCACAGCATTAATTTTGGGTGCCTGGGTTTATGATCCCCAGAAGCTTTTAGACTATCTGTGTGAATTACTTTGTCCCAATAGAGGTAATATTCCTCAATACTTATACTGTTACTCAGTGTTAGAAAGCATTGGAGATTGCTAGGAGTGATAAGGACAATGACAGAAAGAAGAGCTCAAGAATTCATTCTTTAATCTTTGGTTTCTGTGACAGATCACTCATTCATCTGCAACTTGTTGGTATGTTCTTTCAGTTCGTAAGTATTTCACTTGTATTTGGAAATCCTTTGTTGCTTATAAATCATTTTTAGTTTGGAAATCTTTTATAGATCAGAAATCCTGTGAGTTTTAGGTGTTATTAAGAGCTATTTGTCTAAAATTAACTTAATTCAGTAAAAATAAAATAAACTGTGTTTGAACTATTTCCTTCGCTGGAAGTATCCCCTCCTCAAGGAGTGTATATTGGCAGTTAGACCTTGCCATGGGGAAAGGGAAGTAAGCTAATCTTTGAAGAGCAGGATGACTAATACAATATAATCTCTGGATATTGAAGGTACACATCGACACCTCTATTGGATAGGGTTTAAAATCTTTTTTTTTTAATTTAGAGCTCTGCGGATACCATCACAATTTGTACCAACTTTGAGAAGAAGATACTAAACTTGTTCAATGTTAGGCCATGGGTTCTTTTCGGCATGCTTGTGCCTTGAAGTAAGCCATCAAGACATGAATAGAAAGCAGGCAACTCTGGTTGTGTTTGTTATACCATGAAACCGCAGAATACTTCTGCTGCATCAACAGAATTTTGTTTTGCAGATTCAGCAATTTTGAAGGGGCTGTAGACAGGAAAATGTCATGGGAAAAATACCAAGCTTATGGAATGAATGTAAATTGTAACAAACGTGTAAGCCACCCATTTTAGGGATGAGGGAAATTGTGTTCAAAGTTCGAAGAATTTTTTGTTCTCCTAGGAGAAATTCTAAAAAAGAAAAAGGACTAACTGTTTGAAAAAGGAAAAAAACAAAATGACCACAGGGCGAAAAGAAAGTCAATTTGGCGAGGAGCAGCTAGCAAAGTAAATAATGACTTTGTAGTCTACTGGGAGTTTGTGGAGCAGAAAGCAAGAGCCATGAAGAAAATCCCAGGAACCTCACAGGTTGGCAGGGCAAAGGGGAGAGAGATCATTCACAGGCGGAAATCAACTGCTCAGCATTGCAGCTGGGAGGATTAACAGTAATGTGGAAATGAGTAATCCGCTAAATCCTGGGGAAACATAACTAGGCCAAAACCAGTTTGCTGATGACACTAAATTGAGCGGAAAAGCAAATTGCACAAAAGATGTGGAGAGTCTGAAGAGAGATATAGATTCAGATTGTTATTTAAATGGTGGAAGATTGCAGCATGCTGCTGTGCAGAATGATTTGGGGGTGTTTGTGCATAAATCGTAAAAGCTTGGTTTACAGATGCAACAGGTTATCAAGAAGGCAAATGAAACGTTGAACTTCACTACTAGAGGAATTGAATTTAAGAGCAGGGAGGTTATGCCGCAACTGTACTGGGTGCTGGTGAGGCCACAGGTAGAGTACTGTGTACCGTTCTAGTCCCATTACTTGATGAAAGATATCCTGGTTTTGGAAGCAGTACAGAGGAAAATCACAAGGTTAATTTTAGAGATGGGAGATTGAATAACCTGGGACTATACTCACTGGAATTCAGAAGGATGAGAGGGGATCTAACAGATGCATATACAATTATGAAGGGGATAAATAAGATAGAGGCAGGAAAATTGTTTCCTCTAAAACTAGGGGACATAGCCTCAAGAATTGAGTGAATAGATTTAGGGCAGAGATAAGGAGAAACTGTTTTTCCCCAGAGAATAGTGAATCTGTGGAATTCTCTGCTCTGAGAAGCAGTAGATGCAGACTCGATAAATGTACACTCGGTCACCTCTTTATTAGGTACCTCATTAAGTGGCCACTGAGTGTTTGCCCATGGTCGTCTTCACCTATAACCCATTCACTTCAAGGTTCAACGTGTTGTGTATTCAGAGGTGCTCTTCTGCACACTATTTTTGTAACGTATAGTTACTTGAGTTACTGTAACCTTCCTCTCAAATTAGTCCAGCCATTCTTCTGTGACCTCTCTCATTAACAAGACATTTTTGCCCACAGAACTGCCCGGCACTGGATGTTTCTTTTTTGCACTATTCTCTGTAAACTTGAGAGACTGCTGTGTGTGAAAAACCCTGGA
This sequence comes from Hypanus sabinus, assembly GCF_030144855.1. NCBI lineage: Eukaryota > Metazoa > Chordata > Chondrichthyes > Myliobatiformes > Dasyatidae > Hypanus > Hypanus sabinus. The sequence continues at coordinate 175,716,785 of NC_082707.1, forward strand.
AATCACCATTTCCTGAGATACTCAAGTGACACCTCAATCATTCCATGGTTAGCCGTTTAGATCTCATTTCTTCCCCATTCTGTTGTTGGGTCGGTAGGACAACTGGACCTCTTGACTGTAACTGCATGTTTTTATGCACTGAGTTGCTGCCACATGATTGGCTGATTAGATATTTGCAGTAGCAAGCAGGTGTACCTAATAAAATGGCCACTGAGTGTAGCTAAGACACCAATAGATTTTTGCATAACAAGGGAATTGACGTTATGGTGGAAAGCCAGATGGGGTGAGCCCATGGCCAGATCAGTCATGACCCTATTGAGCAGCAGAATGGGCTCAACAGGACAGGTGGCCTATTTCTGCTCCTAGTTTTGATGTTGATGCACCATCAATAACTCTCGGAGATGTGAGGCGAAATATAGGCTTTTATTGGCTGGAAGAAAGAACAAGCAGCAAATGACCATTACACTACATCCTGGAGACTGAGGCCGGGGCTGTGCCTCCAATCGCCTTTATACCGGGGTCGGTGGGAGGAGCCACAGGAGCAGTCAGCAGGGGGGCGTGTCCAGACAGGTATATGTAGTTCACCACAGATGTAAAACCAGATCACTGTGTGATTGCAGAGAATGGTTGTAGACCCAGTAAATGGCTGACATAGTATCTTCACTTCAGTGTTGATCTGACTGCGCTGATTGTAAAAGATTATCCTGTTTTGTTACAGCCTGTGAGTTTTGATGTTTATTTCTTACTTCCAGCAGTATTCCTCATTTTTAATAACTTCAGGTTCATTTGTAGCAAGGGGAAAATTGTGAATTGATTCAAGCATCTGAATGTTTGAGTTGTTATCTAAGAAGTGCATTGAAGGCTAATGCCAGTAGTTACAACATTTAACTGGACACCCTGCCACCAGGTCAGGTGACAATAAATGGTCTCATGAATACATGTTTAAATAGAAAAGCAAGTCGTTCTCACGTTTTTAAAACCAGAAGTATTCCTTCAAAGTCACCCAAAACAGCCTTAAAATCAAAAAAACTGCAGATGCTGGAAACCTGATGTCTGCTTTCTGATGAAAGACCCCAGATATAAAACAGTAAATGTTTTTCCACAGAAATAAAAACAGAAAATGCTAGAAACGGTCAGCAGGTCAGGCAGAATTTATAGTGGAAGAAAAACAATCCATGTTTCTGGTCAAGCAGTCTTCATCAGAAATCATCTTATAAGGATTGTTGCCCTGAAACGTTAACCACTTTTCTTTCCACTGATGCTGCCAGACCTACTTAGTGGTTCTAATATTTCCTGTTTCTAAACCAGATCAGACTGCTGTTTAAGGTGTCCATAAAAATAGCCATGGATTCCACTCCTTATTCCATTTTGACATGTTGGTCCATGGTCTCCACTATTGTCATAATGAGGCAACTCTCAGGGTGAAGGAGCAGTACTTCAAATTCTGTCCCGGTAGCCTTCAACCCGATGGCACGACCATCAATTCCTCTAACTTCTGATCATTTCTACCCACTCACTCTCTCTCTTTTTCCGTCCTCCATTCTGGCTCCCTTTTTGCCCCTTCTCTTCTCAACTCTTGCCTATCACCTCCCTCCAATGTCCCTTCTACTTCCCTTTCTCCCATGGTCCACTCCCCTCTCCTATCAGCTTCCTTCTTCTTCAGCTCTTTAACTTTTCAACCTATCCTCTTACAGCTTCTCACTTCATTCCCCCACCCACCCTCACCTAGCTTCACCCATCACCTGCTAACTTCTATTCCTTCCCTGCTCCCACCTTCATTCTGGCTTCCATCTCCTTCCCTTTCAGTCCTGATGAAGGCTCTCGGTCCGAACCATTGACTCCCGAGCTGGTGCCTGACCTGCTAAGTTCCTCCAACATTTTGTGTGAGCTACAAAGTTTGCCTACACTTTAAAAAATAAATAGGGGTAAGCTTTTTTTGTAATCCTATTGAAGCAATGAACAAATAGTCTTCAAGTGTATATTAATAGCAAGAGGTGTCCCTTTTATGGTGGCATTTTATTATCGTCCAGGCTTTGCATATTCACTTCTGATGCAGGTCTTGAGCCAAAATGTTGGCCATCCTGTGCATCCACAGATGCTACTTGACTTGTTGAGTTTCTCCAGCAATTTTTTTAATGTTCTGAACCAGTGCAACACCACGTAGGGAGGATGTGTACGTGGCAGGAAGGCTGACTGAAGAACATTTGTTGAGCCCTCCAGTTTGCAAAGCAGGAAGCTTTAGACAGAGAAAAAAACTACATTCAGGTCATTGTCGAGGGAGCACACATGGGATTAAGATATTAAAAAGGTTCTTATTTTATAAGAAATGTGCTGTGTTAGTTATCTTTAAGGAATGAGAATGAATTGTACAATAATAATTACCATTATCATACCATTTAAGAATTGGTAATCTTAATTGAGGAAGCCTGCCTAGAGCAAGATTGAAGGTTAATTACCTTCAATTCATTACGACTGTCTTTGTGCCAATTCTATCAGTCCAGACTACTGTGAACAGCAGGATATTATTGACATCAGCTTCTGCATTTAAGATGATCAGACATGGGAGCAGAATTAGGCCATTCAGCCTATTGAGTCTGCTCTGCCATTCCATCATGGCTGATTTATTATGCAATGCCATTTTCCAGCCTTCTCCCCATATTCTTTGACACCCTGATCAACCCCCACTTTAAATACAATGACCTGGACTTCACAACATCTGTAGCAATGTTGAATCTGTTATTAAACTGTTAAAGTGACAAGACTAATGGCAAAATCAGCTACTTAAAGCAGACACTGAAAAAGCTTTCCTATGTATTTATTCATATTCTTTATTCTCTGTATCTCGTACCACTATTCTGGCTTCTCTTTCAGATCTTGAAGTGCTAAGCTGGCAGAACGGTATATGGGTTTATCTGAACTTGTCCAGGATCCTCCAAGAGGACCAAAAACTTGTAGGTTTTGGAGGCTTACGTGCCTCAATGACCCAGAGAGGTATGTTGGCTGGAGTCAGGACTTTATGCTTTGGCTCTTGGCAGGGTCACCAATGCCAAACAGGTCAAAGGGTAGAGGCCAGACTAATAGAGATCCACTGGTCCTCCAGGTTCGGCATTCGGCTCAAGGCCAACAACCCTGACTGGTCAAATAAAATCGTTACGGAAACAGCAGTGAAGATTCTTTCTACACCTGAGTGTGGTGGTATTCCTGAGTCTCCACTAAGGACTTGCATGTCTGACTGTAGTGAAAAACAAGAAGAAGCTACTGACATGATAAAGAAAGCCCAGAACACCACCAGAGATGGAGGACCTTCATTGCTGCCGTAAATGCCAGCGGCAGTAAGTATGGTACTTGTTTATTCATCGTCACAATTCTATTCCCTGGGCAAATCATTTTTAAATATTGCAAGATTATAAATCAGAAAATTTCTTCCTACATAAAATTACACCACTTATAAATTACCCATGAAGATGGCTTGGTCTTTACCTGTGTCAAAACTTGTAATACATTCACTTTGAATCTAAACATTTATACGCCCCTACAATCAAAGTGTTTTCAAAGTCTGGTTATTGCATGGAAGGAAACAATTTCATTCAGTATCGAGTCTGTATCAACTTTATGTAAAAGTTAAAGACATGGGACTGCAGATACAGAAAACTGGAGCAACACACAACACACTGGAGGAATTTGGTTTGTTAGGCAGCATCTATGGAGGGAAATTTGACAGGTGATGTTTTGCATTAAGGCTCTTCATTGGTACTCGATCCAAGTGAATGGTCTCAACACAAAACCTCAGCGTCAGTGTTCCTCCATAGATGCTGAATGATCTGTTAAGTTCCTCTAGGGCCTTGAGTGTTGCTTATGTAAAAGTTATTCAGCTAGTTCCATTTCCCCACCCTCTCTCCAAGGCCATGAGCATTTGTTCCTCTCTGGTATATATCCAGCTGTCTTTTGGAACATAACCATTAAATCTGCCTCCACAACTACCCCTGGAAGTTTATTCCAGATCATAGCCACTTTCTGTCTAGAATAGCATTTTACTTGCAAAAAAATACATTGGTTCTTTTGCCAACAACCTTCATCCTCACTCCCAAAGTTTTTGATCTTTCCCTCAATGAGGATAGTTTACCTTTAGCTGTTCGTGATTTTAACTAACTTTATCCCCTTGCACCTCTTCTGTTCCAAAGAGATCAACCCCAGCTTTTTCAGTCTAACCACTTCAGTAAAGCCTTTCATCAAATCATTTTAGAAAATGTCTTTTCTGCCCTCTCTAACACGTTTCTTGAAGCTTAGCACACAGAACCGGTGGTCACGTCAGTGTTTTAGAAATGTTTATTTTGAATCTTGGCTCCTGGACTCAGTGCTCCTTTTTATAGATCTCAGGATCTCCTCTGTTTTTAAACTACTTTCTCAATCTGCCACATCATTTTAAAGTTTGCACATGCAGCCCTGATCTCTTGGTTCTATTACCCCTTTTGGAATTATGCTCTTTAGCTTTATTGCTCTTCTCCTTTTTGCTAATAATTCCTAATAAAAAGTGAACAGAGTTTTGCAGCCAGTGGAGTTGTTCCGTCACAGTTCCAGCAGCCTGGGCTCAATTTTGATCTCTGGTGCCATTTGGGTGGAAATTACATGTTCTCTCTGTGATCACGTCCACTTCCTCCCATAACCCAAAAATGTGTGGGTCAATAGATTGATTGGCTACTATAAATTGCTGCTCATGTACATGCAAAGGTAATGGAGCGGAGTTTGAATATGAGAAGAATAAGATGGGATTAATGAGGGTTAATGTAAATGGGTGTCTTATGGTCAGTATGGACTTGGGCCAAAATTCCATGGAGTATGACTCTATTGTTCTATGACTTCACACTTGCCAACAGTACATTTTATTTTTCAGCATCTGCCCACTTCATTATTTGTCAATAACTCATCGAATTCTATTACTCTTCCCCAAAGTTCATTGTGTCATCTGCAAATTGGAATTTGTCTTCTTTACATTCAAGCTTAATTTATAGAAATATATTAAGGAAAATAGCGTTCTTAGAAACAGCCTTTGAGACAATCCACAATACATTTCCTTTCAGTCTGAAAAGCAATCTTTCACCACTGCTTTGCCTCCAGTTAGTCAATTTTCCATTCATATTGGAACACGCCTTTTGTTCCAGTTCTGAAGGCATATCTATTTTGTGGTCCCTGTTGAAATGTCTTTTGGAAGTCCATTGATACCACAGCAACAGCACTTCCCTTCCTGACCCAGTCTGCTCGTTCGTTCGTTATGTGCTGTGTCGAAAGATGTGGCTGATGATGGTTTTCCCTGGACCATGATGGTTCTCGGCAAATGTTTCTGCAGCAGTGGTTTGTTATTGCTTTCTTCTGGGCAGTGTCTTTACATGACGGGTGACTCCAGCCATTATCGATACTTCAGAGACAGTCTGCCGGGCATAACCAGGACTTATGATATGCACCAGCTGCTCATAGACCATCCAGCACTGGCTCCCATGGCTTCACATGACTCTGACTGGGGAGGGCTAAGCAGGTACTACACCTTGTCTAAGGGTGACCCGCAGGCTGGTGGAGGGAAGCATTGCCTTACTCCTCTGTTACCTCCATCCTGCCACTCTGTCTGTTACTTTGTCAAAACTCTTAACAAGTTGTTGCTTTTAACAATTCCATCTTCTGGTCCAGATGGGGTTGAGCTGTGATGTCCATTGTTGCTGCAGTTCAATTTTAGATTTTTTTTTGTTTGTGGGAAGGTTTTGGGAAGAGCACAAAGAGTTAGGGGCCAGTTTAGGACTTAGCGACAGGGAAGAGGGAGAATAAATAGAGGCAGGAGCCAGTCCATATCGCAGCAGTCAACAGTCGAAAGTCAGCGATTCTGGATGATGGGTTGGCAGGTGTTGTGAAGACCAATGCTGAGGAAACCAAGGTCCCCAGGTCAGCAAGTTCCAAGTAGGAGGTTGGTGAGCGTGGGAAACCCAAGGTCTACTGGGTATACTGTATGCTAAGTATCGGAAGTAAGTACGAGTCTGGAATTTGAGGTCAGAGCGCTCCATGGTCGAAAGTCAGCGATCCAGGAGATCGGAACAAGAGACCAGCGATTCGCATCTCTGCGTGTCTCAAGTCAGAGGTCCTTGCTGCTTGTTCTGTTCTGCTATGCTGATGCCAGAACGTGTAGTGGCACTTGCGGCTGACCCAGGAGCATCCTCATTGTTAGCGCAAATGATGTAGTTCAGTATATTTGCAATGTGCATGTGATAAAGAAATCTTAATCTGAATTCATTCTTTCCACACTCAAGCAATTGATTGCTAATTATATCCTTCATTATTTATTGCTGACGAAAGAGGTTAAACTGGAATTACTGAGCACAGCCCTGCAACATTTGTAACGTTTCACTCCTCAGCTATTATACCTTGGATCTCCAGGAGTTTGAACAATCATGGTCAGATTCTTTGCAATTTTGTTTTCCCTTTAATCCACTTAGGAACCTGAAATACATCACATCAGTCCGTTTGCAAGCAATCTAAATTTAAAGCAGGCCATTCTGATGTCTGGGTGAAAAGCTTGTTCATTCCAAGATAACAACAGTAATTAAAATCTGGAGGAAAGGATATGAAATAAAATTTCACAGATTGTTGTCTGGCAATAATTATGATTTAACATGGCATTGCAAATTCAATTACTTTTGCGCACACACACAAAATGCTGGAAGAACACAGCAGGTCGGACAGCAACTATGGAGAGGAATAAACAGTCATCGTTTTGGGCCGAGACTGGAAACGAGGAGAAAACAAGAATAAGAAAGTGGAGGGAGGGAAAGGTGATCAAGCTGTTACGCAATAGATGATAAAGACAGGCCACTCTCTTTTCTGGATATGCTTGCTCATTCTAAAAGAGCAACAATAGTAATTAAAAGCTGAGAGAATTAAACACTTGTGAAATATATTTTCAGGGAGTATTGCCTGGCAATAATTATGATTTGACATGGCATTGCAATTTAAATTACATTTCATTGAAAGTATTCCAGTCTTTTGGATAGGTGCTCAAACGTCCTGCATTACATCAGTCATCGTGTCAAGTCTTTTGAAAGGATTTTGTTTTGGTGGTTTCTGGGAGAGCAGAATGATCAGGACAGTGTGAAACTCCATGTATGACAAATTGTCAATGTCCAGGTTATATAGCCATAGTCATAAATTCATAGAATCATAACAGCACAGACACGGACACAGCCCTTCGGCCCTTCTAGTCTGTGTTGAACAATTTAAAATACCTATGCCTGTCCATCTGAATAAAAACAACTTCCACTTATATAATAACAATGCTAAATTAAATAAGAATAATCCAAGGTGCATTGCAGAGTCATGTAACAATTGTTGCTAAGGCAAGTAATGAACATAAGGAAAGATGTCCAAAACATCAGCCAAAGAGGTAGGTTTTAAAGAAATTTCCTGGAGGTAGGAAGGTTGAATATAGTGCCTCAAGAGTATAGGCCTCAGTAGTTTATAGAGTTTCAGAGTAAAAGTTTTCAGTAACTCATTTAAAATAGATTATCATATGGGAATGATAAAAAGATCAAGAGGGCAGAACTGTGGAGAAATTATAAAAGTCATTGTTTAATCTGGAGCTAAAATTTGTCGGTATGTGCAGGAGTTATGGATACTGATAGAATCACTTATCATTCCTGCTGAAAAGTCTAGAACAGATTGGTGTAAACAACTATATATTAATTTTGCAATTGTAATATTTAACCTAGATAAACATAAATTGAACCAACTATTTTGGGGGCCTGCTTCTTTTGCAGTGCGCTCAAGTAATTTGCATGTACTTCAGTTGACGTGAGACTTTGGGAATAGAATAATACAATAACATTTCAATTACCACTGACTGGGGAAAAATAAATGCAAGCTGACATATTTACTTTAGAGTTGCATTTAATTTTTATGTACAGTGCTGTAAAATAGGTCAATAAAATAACTAGCAATTTGTAAAGGTGTCGATGTTGTCACTAATCTCATTTCTCAATCACCTTTGATTTTGTTTTGCCTATGAGCTTCATTAGGAATGTGTAGTGAACTTCTAAGATGTAGCCCGTCTAGCTCAGAAAGACTGCAGTAAATAAAAATCAAAAAAAAAAACTACACACATGCTGGAAGCTGCTAAGAACGTGGCAGCTCCTGGGAGCATTTAGCAGGTCAGGCAGCATCTGTGGAAGGAGATGAAAATTAACATGTCTAGTCAAAGATCTTTGTCATCATTGGGAAAGAGAGAAATAAAAGAATTAGTATTGAGCTACCTGGGGGGTAGATAGGACATAGGAAATATCATTGTTAAGGTGAGGTAGGGCTATCTTGAAGACAATCTGTAAATGGGGTCATCTGATCAAGGGAGCATGTGAGAAGAGAGAATATGGCCCTTTGTTCATTAACCATGGAAGTAAGAACAGTTAGAGAGAGAATACAAACGGATGAATGTAACATTTGCAAAATGTAGCACTGTAGGAAATGTGGAGGTAGCCAGGCTGTGCCAGTGCAAAGGTAGATGATCATGTCTATTGTGGTGCTGAAAGAGAAGTGCGTTACCTGAAATTACAGATTTCATTATTGAGCAGAGAGTGGGCATGCTCTACCTACCCCTTCCTCAATCTTCCAGCAGCTTGATTTTAACTTGTTTTCTCTTCCAGTCCAATGAAGGGTATTTGACCTGAAAATTAAATCCTTTCTCTTTTCACATATGCTGCCTGACTTGCTGAGTGCTTTTGTTTTTAATATTACAGAAGTTCTCACCTCCAGGAGCTTTACTGACATGTTTCAAGCAATAATTTTGGCTGAGTTGCAATAAAAAAGATATGTTTTCCAAAAAGCATCTTTTAAAGAGTTAAACTGAGTACCCAGTAGAAACTTGTTTCTTAATTTGCACTTCTACAATGTAAAATATTGTGAAGTTAAAATATAAACATTGCAGCCTTTAGGGAAAAAAAATCAAATTAATGAGAGGGGAAAGAAGACAAGGAAGTGGGGGTGGGGAGGGGGATGCATTCTGACGGGATGTCTGAGGTGACTTTGGTCCTTGTGGAGCCTAAGCATCTGGTTTGAGTTAGTTCGGATGAAAAGGTGACTTTATGACTAAGCCAGCTCAGTTTTTAGAAAACTACGCTGCAAAAAGCTGAGACTCGTTGAGTGCTAGCTTTAAACCTCCTGTTTTCTGAAGGAAAAAGTTGAGTTAATCGCAATAAATTTTCTCAAGAATTTTTATGAGCTGCTGCTTGCAAACGCAGAACCATACACATTATAAAAATGCTATTACATGCTTCTAAGATTTACTTTTAAATATACAGCCTACCTTTGATGGAAAATTACTCTCTGTAGGCAACCATGAAATGTTATAGTTATTGAAGTGCTTTTTTGTTTTAGTTCATTTCTGCTGTGGTCATTAAATGTCTGTGTCTTGGATTTTTTGATTCTCAGCCAACAGCAGAACAATTTTGCCATAAAATTTACACATAGAAAAAAATCTGTTTATTTTAAATCTATCCTTGAAGTTAAATTTAAAATACCAATTAAAAACTACTGGTTAAATAAAAACAAATTCCCTGCCACAAAACAATAATTCTTTGTCATGAACTTCTTACCATTCTAGATTGCTCTGATCACTAGACTTGTTCGCTTTTTCTGCTTGTGAGCTGGATTAGCAATACTATACTGTTCAACTTGTATGAAGCGCTGCATTGAAAATGACTTAGTTGAAAAGTAAATTAAAAAAAAAAGCTTTTTAAAAAAATCTGCTGTACATATTTGTATAAAAATCCTCAGAAATGTTGGAAATCTAAAGCAGGTCAGTCATAATGTGAAAGAGAAAGCTGGAAAACATGTCAAATGGGAAGCTTGATCCAAAAACAAATTCCAATCCAACCTTTACTTGAATGCACTTCCTGCATTACTGAGCCAGGAAATTTGAAAGGGTTCCACAATGTGGACTTGCATCTTTCTATCATGCAATGCATAAGAAATTTTCAATGTGTTTGTGGATAATAAACAGCTGCAGAATGCAGTGAGCAGGTTTCACTTTAACATAACTTTGAATTTTGCTCAGACTAGCAAATTGTTGTCTTGCTACAAGCTGTTATGGGGCCATTTTTAAATGGACTTTAAGTTGTGCTAATCACATTCCAGCATGCAGGAATTAAGAACATAAAATTGCTTATAATTTGGAATTAAATTTGGCAGTCGCACACAAAGAGGCACCGATATTGGTGCTATAGGAAATGGAAAACAATTGTGTCTGCAAAGTGAGGATTAGTCATCAATGGTTGGCATTAAGATATATCCTCGGGGTAGAGTATGGGATTTTGTAAACTGCATCTGGATCCTGCTATAGCTAATTTGAAATGCTGCTACAGTTAATAGTAACAGCAAAGGAGTACATAGTCCTCTTGTCCATATGTAGGAGCATAATTAATCAATATGATGTAGAAAATATCAATGTTGATGGTGGGATTAATAAATACACAACTGGAGTGCTATGTAAAATGGAGTTATAAATGTAAATCATTATCTAAAGGAGATGAAACAAATGAAAAAGTTAGAAGTCTGCCCCACCTAATGTTGCTGGAAAATCTCAAAATTATGGTGTAAATATAAAACAAAACGACAAAATAGTATTGTTACTTCATACTGCTTCAGTAATGATCCAATATACTAAAAAATTCCCATTGTTAAATGTGCAAATTCAAATGTACTTTTGGAATACAGTACAGAAAATAATTGGATCACTGCCTTTCTACTGTGGAAATCTCCAAGATTATTCTCCAATGATATATATGCATTCAACAGCATTAAAAAATCACAAGCTATTCCTTTGGGAAAATGAAAGACATCCAGGCTTAACATTTCTGTGCTGTCATTTATACATTTATAGCTTTTGGATGTGAAAATTTAGCTTTATGTGTCCCAGTGATACAGCTCATTGATGTGGCAAAATACACAAGTTGATGGGATGGGTTTTATTCTCAAAGTTCCCTGCGCGTTGAGTTCCCAGTCTCTTGCGAGACTTTAGGCTGTGTCATAAAAGAGATGGCAGGAAAAAGGAGCTATGTTAAGTGAAAACAGCATTCCTACCTCCTGATTCATGCTTAAAATTATAAACAGAAATTGCTAGGAATTGTCAGCAGGTCATGCAGCATCCATGGTGAGAGATAAACAGAAAATTAACAGAACATGAACATTCTGATGAAGGTTCAGTAACCTGAAATTCTAATTCTGTTAGACTCTTTCTGCATAAGCCGCCTGACTTGCTGCATTTCTCCAAAATCTGCCGTTTTTTATTTCAGAAATCCAGTATTCGCAGCTTTTTATGACATTCGTAGTCATGGCCGATCTATGGACAAGCCACGGTATGAAAATTGTGGACAGGGAAAGAGCATCTGCTGAATGTGAGAGACTGAGTTTTGCGTTCACTAAGAGCAAATCTGAACATGATAAGGATGGACCATGTGGAAAATTAGTCTGCAGTAGCTCATCATCATGAACAATATGCCTGTGGGACAGACACAGAAGGAGCACTGCAGACTACATAACCATTGCCTTATCATGCCTTAGTACCTTTGGTACAGAAGGTGAGTAAAACAGAGAAGAATACATAGGGCATTTTCTTTCCATTTTGCCCAAGTATTCGTGTCTCTTTGAATTACAGCACTTTATTTAATTCTGTTCTTTTTGACCATTCTCTTTACTCTCATTGGATTTTTTTTCATTTATTCTTGAAGAGAAGAGTTTATGTTCAACAATCTCTTACTTTTCTTGTCTACCAACAAAGAAATTCCAGGATTTCTTTCATTGTTTATCCTCTCTTTCTTACCTACTGCACATTTAGGACAGTGAAGATGCCAGGCAGGATAGTGGGAAGCTCCTCTTGCTGAACCTGGGAAGGCAGGGAGACATCCTGTGTCCCGGACACCTACACTGCAAGACGTGCCTCCTGCTGCAGCTTCTAATAGAGCGTGTTAGGGAGCTGGAATGGGAACTTGATGAACTCTGGATTATTTGAGAGGCTAACGGGTTGATATACAGGGAAGTAGTCACACCTGAAGTGCAAGTCACATGAGACCGTAAGGTAGGAGGAATGGGATAGTCGGCCAGTGCATAGTGCCCCTGTGGCCTTTCACCTTTACAATAGCTATACCACCCTGGATACTGTTGTGTGGGTGACCTAGCAGAGGAAAGCCACAGTGGTCAGGTCTCTGGCACTGAGTCTGGCTCTGTGGCTCAGGAGGGAAGGGGGAGAAGAAGCAATCTGTGGTGACAGGGGATTCGTTGGTGGATGAAAATGAGATTCCCTGACGGTTTGTTGCCTCCGGGTGCCAGGATCAGAGACGTCGCAGGTTGAGTCCACAGCATTTTTAAGTGGGAGGTTGAACAGCCAAAGGGTGTGGTCCACATTGGTACCAATGACATGGGTAGGAAAGAGTTCAGGAGTTAAGTGCTAAACTAAAGGACAGGACTCCCAGGCTTGTGATCTCAGGATTGCTACGTGTGCTACGTGCTAGTGAGGTCAGAAACAGGAAGAATATACCATCTAACATGTGGCTAATGGGCTGTTTTTTAGGAGGAAGGGCTTCAGATTTTTAATCATCGGGCTCTCTTCTGTGGAAGGTGGGACCTGTACAGAGGGATTGTTTGCACCTCAACTGCGTGGCCACATTAATTGGGTTATATTGTAGACCACCCAACAATCTGCTGGGTTTAGAGGTGCAAATTTGCAGAGAGATTGCAGACTGTTGCAAGAAACACCAGTTTGTGATAGCATGTTATTATAACTTTCTACATATTGACTGTCTCCTATACTATAGAAGGGCCAGATGGGAAAGAATTTGTCAAATACCTTCAGGAAAGTTTCCTTAATCAGTACATAGATGTCCCATCTAGAGTTTGTGTGATACATGACTTTCTATTAGGGAATGATACAGGGCAGATGACAAAAGTTTGTGAAGTGAACACTTTGTGTCCAGTGATCACAGTGCCATTAGTTTCAAGTAAATATGCAAAAAAAGGTAAGTTTGGTTCTCGGGTTGAGATCCTAAATTGGAGAAAGGGCGATTTTGATGGTAGCAAAGGTGATCTGATAAGTGTGGATTAGTAGTTAGTTCTCTTGCAATGGTGTACAAAGTAAATGGGAGGCCTTCAAAAGAGAAATGTTGAGAGTACAGAGTTTACTCACATCAGAGTAAAAGGCAAGGATAATAGGTTTAAGGGACTTCGGTTTTTGAGAGATATTGAGGTCCTAGTTAAGAAAAAGGAGGTGCAAAGCAAGTACAGTATAGGTTGGTAGGTCATTTGAGTATAAGAAATGCTAAGGAAAACTTAAGAACATCAGGAGGGCTAAAGACGGTATGAGGTTTCTCTTGCATACAAGCTGAAGATGAATCCGAACGGCTTCTACCAATATATTAAGAGCTAAAGAATAGCAAGGGACAAAACTGCTCCTGTGGAAGATCAGAATGGTAAACTGTGTGTGGAGGTGAAAGACATGGGAGAGATCTAAAATGGATTTTTTGCATCTGTATTTACTCACGGGATGAACACTGAGTCTGCAGAAGTGAGGCAAAGCAGCAGTGAGGTTATGGACCCCATAGAGATGATGGAGGAGGATGTGCTTGCTGTCTTGAGGAGAATTAGGGTAGATAAATACTCATGCCTGACAAAGTGTTACCTCCGACACTGTGGGAAGCTAGCCAAAAATGCAGGGGTCCTAGCAGAGAGGTTTAAAACATCCTTAAACACAGGGAGCTGATGGGGATTGGAGGATAGTTAATGTTGTTCTGTTGTTTAGGAAAGGTTCTAAGAATAAGCCAGGAAATTATAGGCCTGTGAGCCTGACTTCAGCAGTGGGAAAGTGTTTGACAGTATTGTTAGGGACTGGACATATTATTTGGATAGACAAGGACTAATTAGGGATAGTCAACATGGCATTGTGTGTGGTAAGTCACGCCTAACCAATCTTATAGATATTTTTGAGGAGGTTACCTGGAATGTTGATGAAGGCAAGGCAGTGGATATTGTCTGTATTGACTTTAGCAAGATCCTTGACGGGGTTCTGCATGGGGGGGGGGGGGTTGGTCAAGATGGGCCAGTTGCTCGGCATCCAAGATGGGATAGAAAATTGGATTAGACATCGGCTTCAGCCAGGAGTGGAAGTAGATGGTTACCTCTCTGACTGGGGGCCTGTGACCAGTGGAGTGCCATTGTTGTTTGTCATCTGTATCTATGATCTGGATGATAATATGGCAAACTGGATCACCAAATTTGCAGATGACACCAAGATTGGTGGTGTAGTGAACAGTGAGGAAGACTATCAAAGCTTGCAGCAGGATCTGGACCAGCTGGAAAAATGGGCTGAAAATGGCAGATGGAATTCAATGCAGACAAGAGTGAAGTGTTGCATTTTTGGAGGACCTAGAGCAAGGGAAGATTTGATAGAGGTGTAAAGGGAACATGAGGGGGAGCTTCTTCATGTAGAGGGTAGTGAGAGTGGAACAAGCTGCCAGTGCAGGTGGTAGATGTGAGTTTGATTTCAACATTTAAGAGTAGGTTGGATAGGTACATTGATGGGAGTGTGGCGTGGTGGAGATGCATCTCCCCCGAAGGTGTAAGGCCCTCCTTCCCTTTACCAGCCTGCAGGTCACCCTTGGGCAAAGCATAGTACCTGTTGAGCCCCCCCGATCAGGGTGTAGTGAAGCCAGGAGAGCAAGTGGTGGATCATCATATGAGCAGAGGGTACATATTACAAATCCTGGTTATGTGACCATTGATGCCAGGCAGACAATCTCTGAAGAGTATTGATAATAGCTAGGGTCACCCGTCTTGTAAAGACACTGCCCAGACAAACCAATTGCATCGAAAAATTTGTTGAGAACTATTGTAATCATGGAAAGATCACGATCACCTATGTCACCTGAAAGAACCAATGTGGGAGGGTTATGGTCCAGATGCAGGTTGATAAGACTAGGCAGATTAATGGTTTGGCATGGACTAGATGGGCCAAAGGGCCTGTTTCTGTGCTGTAATATCCTGTGACTCTCTATGAGCAGATTTGCTTAAATACTTGGATAGGTCTTTATGTTGCTGCTAACTCTAATTGAACTAATTGTTCCCATCTGAAACTTGATTCAATTACCAAGTATGAGTTTAAGATAAAAAAAGAACTCTCTCTGCATTGTATTGGAGAAATTATCCCATTTGTGGAAGGAGGCTATGCAAGAAAGTGTTTCAAATATTGAAGTATCAAAGAACTTTCATATTTCATATGCCTGAGTTAGTCATATACAACATTAAATGCGTTTGATTTGATTTGCATACAATGATTCACTTGTTATCATTTTTTATTAGCAAGGATTCTGTGGGAAATTTTCAATGTGAATAATTACAGGCTCCATGTAGGTTATTTGCCGTGCAATCAAAGTGCCCTCCAAGAGGGAATCTTGTCCCCCTGCTTAAGTACAGTGTTCAGTGTTATAGCTTCGGTGTCTTCTGCACACAGTTAAGACTGCTTGGTAAAGGACAGTGTTTATGAGTAAACTACCAAATTCTATTTCAAAACTAAATTGATGTTGACTGCAGTCTATTTTAATGAGCTCCGGATGTCTGTACTCTGAATGGCACAGAAAGGAAAAGTGGTTGAATTAACTAGAATTGAGTTTCAATTTGACAATTACATTGCCCCCTTTGGTTATCAGAGCTGTCTGGGACTAGAAAATCACTCCACCTTTTATACAAAGTCCACACTGCACTGCACTTTGTCAATTTGCCCAGACCATTGGGTATTGGAGAAGGTTTCATTCCCGTTGGAAGTAAAGGATTTCCTTTTTCTCTTCAATTTAATTGACATGAAATATTTGACCAGATTTATTAGCGTTTTTCTTGTTGTCTTTCTGCAATGAAGTGTAATCATGCAGCATCAGTGATACATATACCTTGCAACTGCCTATCTACTGACTCTTCTCATTTGGAGGAACGAAATAGAGGAAGGAGACACCATGAGCTGAGTGGGAGATAATTGGGAAAGATGCTGAATTTGCCAACGACATTGTAAAAAGCAAATGCAGCCAGGTACTCAGCCAATTTCTTTTTAAGTGTGAGAAAGATGTTGGCAGTGACAAAGGTCAGCTGTGAAGACTGAATGGTCTAATGCCTTTATGCACTGATGGTTAGGGGCAAGGTGCCTAACCATAATAAAGTTCAAAATAAAGTTATTTTAAAAGTACATATATGTTACCAAATATTACACTGAGATTCATTTTCTTGCAGGTATCCTCAGTAGAATGAGGAAGTATAGTGCAATAGAATCAGTGAAAACTACACACAAAGAGTGACAAATATAAAAATATAGCTAGGCAGATAAATAAATAAATGGTGCTGAGAACATGAGTTGCAGAGTCCTTGAACGTGAGTTGTTAGGTTGTGCTGGATCAGTTCAGTGTTGAGTAATCAGTTCAGTTCAGTAATAAGTAAAATACTGACAATGAAACATTGTGCCAAGTCAAGGAACTGTTGATGATAAATTTTCCGAAGTGCAGAAGGTGTAGTCAGTGATCCTGCTGTGGAATTCAGAAACATAGCTCCATCATCCAGTTCACTCATTTGGTGAACTGAGGCTTAGGGTGATGGAAGAAATCCTGTCTAATGGATTCAAGAAAGTGCTGGAAATGTGATCTTACGTTACATACTTGACTTGCAGCAAAATTTCTTTGAACCCAGTGGTTGCACAGATTGCCTGCACAGATAAATTGTCCAATTGTCAGTGGAGATTAAGAGGATCAGAGATTGAGGCATCTCCCACCCTTGACTGCAGAACTTCAGAATCAGGCTACCCTTCAGTAGCTGCCTGTTGACTGACAAACCACTGATGGACATGGAGGAATGAATCTTAGTCAAAGAACATCTCCCAGCTGAGAAGATGTAATCCCAGTGAATGAACACATATTCCAAAGAGGTCAAATAGAACAGCTCATATCCTAAAGAGTTTGGTTTGGAGATTAAGCCTGTCTATTTGTAGTGAATGGTAATTTAAGTGAATTTCCCAGCAACACCCTGAGATGAAAAACCAACCAGGTATTTAGTAAGATGCATTTTTTTTGGCCAGTCTTATCAGTGAATATCAGAAGAAAATGTCAAGTCTATCCAGAAAAAAATATATTTGTGCATACATGTAAATGTATTTTGGAATGTCAGTGATAACTGGAAGAAATAATAATAAGTGGAAATCTTGCTGTGCTTATTATGGGTTCTCTGGTGCAGAGAATGGTTCAGTTTCTCATTGCGTCATAAGTCTTGTGTATTGTAGCCTCGTCCCATTTTCACCATGTTAACTCTTGGCTTGGGTGCAGAAATGTAGGTAGAGTATTTCTCCACTCTTACTCAAACAAAGCTCATAGTCTAACCCCCACGGTCAAGCTCTGCACAACACAAACAATAGCAAAGTACCGAACATCCTGCTTTGCCTTTTTGCCCGTTACCTCAGGCAGACCAGACCTGTTACAACTTCAGCAACCTACTTATGGTCTGAACTTTGAACACAAATTTTCCATATCCATGCCAGCCTGTCTGCTGCTCAAACTCTTAATCATTCCCGTGACATCCAACCACCCCAACATCCTTCACAATGACATTCGAGCCTCTGCCTCTGTTCACAGTTAACATTACCTGTTTATGTTCTAACTTGACTCATTTCACCTTCCGTATCGATGGAAAGAAGTAGCTAGCCAACATTTTGGATCAAGGCCCTTCATCTGTACTGAAAGATGGAGGGAAGAGGTGGACCAAGAGAACAGGTGATAGGTGGATCCAGGTGATATACAGAGGGGAGAGTAGGAATGGCATCAGAAGCTGGGAACTGACTAAGGGCTGAGGGTGATGGAGGGTGGAGGAGGAGAATGAGTCATGGTGCTAAGGGGTCAGGTGGTTCAGGAGAGGGAGCAGTTGGCAGAAGGTGGGAAATTCAATATTCGTGATATCAGATTGTAAACTGCCCAGACAATAAATGATGGGTCGTTCCGCTAATTTGTGTTTAGCCTCAACATATCTTCTTTTGCCTCCATCACCATACTTATTTCAAGTCCCCACAGTCTCCAACTGTCTATCACGGATATGCTCCCCCCATCAGTTCTCCTCCCCACTGCTCTCCTCACCTTCCTTTAATTCCATGCTCCATCTTCCTCTTCTATCAGATTCCAACACCTTCAGCCCTTTGTCACTCCCACGTATCACTTTCCAACTTCTGACACCATTCCTACTCTCCTCTCCTCCTCTCACCTGGATCATTCTACTGCCTGCCAGCTCTTGCTCCACGCCATCTCGCTAAAGTGAATATCCAGCCCGCCACCTTTCAGTCTAGACGAAAGGTCTCAATCTAAGATGTCAACTGGCCATTTCTCTCCATAGATGCCGCCTGACCGACTGAGTTCCTCTGACATCTAGTGCATTGACCCAAATTCCCGCATCTGCAGTCTCCTATGACTCAATTCACCCTGTGTCTGCAAGTCACTGATTGAAGGAGCCTATTCAGAGATTTGATCTTACATCCCAACTTATGCAGCTGCAACATCTTAACTATCCTAAATCCAGCCACCAGTATTATAAATATCACCCTTGTGTTGCTGGGAATAATGTCTGCAATATTAATGTAGCCTTTCCTAAATGAAGCTTTTTAAAGCAGGATTCTTCTGAGTACACAGTATTCCTTCAGGGTAACAGTTGGTCTAGTGTTGGTTAAATATGAGTGGAATTCCACATATACATGCTGAAGTACAGTTTATCCTTTGTCAGTGAGATTCCAATCATTTAAAATGGGGACTTTATGGTTGGCTTGTATTTCTCATAATAGGCTACATATATTGGGTGGTGGACTAGTATATAAGCTGCCAATCTCGGCTGCAAGAGAGGATAAGGAGTCAGCATCAGACCTGCAATCAGTAAAAGATTGCAGAATAGTATTGATGTCTGTGGTACAGGGGTACTGAGTCAATACACTCCTTTCTTTTACTTTCACATTGAATTTACTGTTCCTAATCAAATCCACAGATGCACCATTTCCACAATACCCATTTGCTCCCATTGCTCTTGTAAGACCTTGCCTCAGACTGTTTCTCTTTCTTGCTGCTCCCATCTTCTGCTGGCACCTACCACCGCAGATGTAATCATAACCCACTCACTCGTGTAGCCATATGAATTATTATGGGGGGGAGCTCCCATATATTTCAGATCAGAAGGTTTCCTTTGGTCACCTCGATTAATGGAACTCAAGGCAGAAACGGAATGGAAAGTGAAATAAAGTACTGTGTCATTTAACAAAATGTTATTTGGTAAGCTGGAATTAACACAGGGCACCAGGGTAGTGTAGCGGCTAGTGTAACAGTTTACAGCTGGGGCACTGGAGTTCAGAGTTCAAATCCTGTGCTGCCTGTATGGAGTTTCTACGTTCTCCCTGTGACCACGTGGGCTTCCTCTGGGTGATCCAGTTTCCTCCCACAGAGCAAAGACGTACCAGTTAGTGGGTTAATTGGCCATTGTAAAATTGTCCTGTGATTAGGCTAGCGTTAAATGGGTGAGTTGCTGGACAGTACGGCTTGTTGGTCCAGAGGGGTCTGCTTCGTGCTCTATCTCTAAATAAGTAAATAAATATTGCAACATATTTCAATTCAGTCTGGTTTTGGACTTGAAATTGACTGCTGATAAATTATCCAAAGTAAAAATGTTTAATCTGAGTGGGCTAAAAATGCCAACTTACAATTCCCAAACAAGAAGCTAATGAAATATTTACCCAGATACTTCATCCTAAGAAAGATCTCAAACTGTAACAGAAAAGTTATAACCAGGAAGCTAAACATGGTCTCAATTTCTTTACTATTACAGTCACCTTACTAGCTGCCTAATGTGACATTCTGTTTGTGCAATGTCTTTGAATAAGGAAACACTGAAGTTTGTTAAAGTGAATAACTCCCAAAAAGAAAACTGACAACCCTCTAAAGGAGCACTGGAAACCGCAAACCTAAATAGAAGCTATGCATCACTTGTTGTAGTCTCAGCATTCAACCAAGGGCAGATATAAGTGGCATGTTCCCAGCCAAAGGACAGTTATACCTAGCAGAATAAATGGAAGTAGGTACTTTGGAATCAGTTGCCCCGCAGTGCTTTAATAATCAAAACACTGAGAGCCCCCAGTTGCTCCTGAAAGCCGACCTGAATCTCTATGGAGCAGCCTAAGGCTTAATGGCCAACCTTAACGTGGACCCTCCATGCATGACTGCAGCTGCATTATCTTTATGGAAATACTGGTAGTTTGACGTAGTAACATTTAGTGAAATAAACCGCTGTTTACCAACTCCCTGCTTTTTCAGTTAGATTATTATTAGAAGTGTAAAGGAACTTTCTAAAATTTGAACATCAGTGTTTTATTTGAAAGCATATTAGTTACTTCCTTCTGCAATAAAAAAAAATAGTGGATCATTGTAAGTGCTGCAGGAATGTTTTACTGAATTTCACTAGAGTGCAGAATGGGTTCTTCTATTCACTGGCCAGTGCTGTTGCAATTCTTTGGAAGACAAATTCTGCTTTGATGTTCTTATGAATGTGACAGGGAGTGATGGAAGGTATAACCCTATCAGCTGCTTAAAGAAGTTGTATAAACCCAATTAGAAGAACTTGGCAAGTGTGGCTGTGATATGCAGGTTTCTGTGATGTCAGCATAGAGTAGCAAACGATCCCCTCATTAGTTACTCCGTGGTTGCTGCTTTCATCTGCTGTTTCGTTAGCTGACTGGCACAGCTGTGCTCCCTCTGCAAAGGTCAAGTGAGAATTCCCTGGCAGGCACAGAAGGCATATGACCAAAGTGTTTTCATAGTGCTGAAGTAAACAGAAGGCCCAGAGCATGATGAGTTTTAACCCTCATCCGCCCAGAGCACAGGGAGATGACTCAGAACTGGCTCCCTGACGGAGGGGTGGCAAGAAGCACACTGCTGCCAGAAGTGCGGGGAATGGTCCGCAGCCAGCTTTCTCCAATATCATGTCCCAGCTGTTGGGTATAATCACCGGAAAGAGGTCGGAGAAGAACTCCTTCTTTCCTCAGCACCGTAAGTAGGTTACAGGGACAAAACATGCACTGAAACAGGCATGAGCCAAGTTGTCCTGAACCAGCTTGATATCTTCCAGAGCATATGCACAATGCTGGATGGCCAGAGATGACTCACTTATATTTTAATGATTGTGATGGAGCAATCAAACTGCCTTCCTCTGTATGGTTCAGCATAAAGAACCTGCATAGTTAAAATAATCCCACATATGTTGCAAAATATTTCAAAAAGGTAACGGGATGAGATAACAATGATGGAGAGTTAGACATTCACCCAGCAAAGACTCATTTCAGGGCCCCCTCCCCCCCCTTCGCAACCCCATATCCCCCCACTTCCCTCTCCGGTCGGTGTATGTATACAGGACAATTGATTATGAAAGAATGCAACAATTTATTTGATCACATATTGAAATTATTTACACGCACACACACACACACACACACATATATATATATTCCTTGTTGAGTATTTTGTTGGCAGTCTCAATGCTAATAGCTAAATGCTAATGCAAATAGCTTTTCTATTTCTTTTTCAAACTTTCCTTGTACTGTGACGTGGCTTGCTTGGCAGATTTGAGCATTTTGCCAGAAGTTTCAACCTCATAGCAGTCTGTGTCAATGAATTTGCTATAATATAATTCACAATTATATTAAATTATCGTGGAGTCATTTTTTATTCTATTACAGCTTTAACTACAGGGAGAAACTAGCAGAAACTACAGGGAGTTTGGCCTCATCAGGTAGGACATCAATAGAGTAGCTCATTAGCAGCTAGCCAGGTAGTTTAAATAACGCTAGCTATGCTAATGAATGAATGGCACCTGTTAAAATCACCTCAACATGTTTTTTACAGTCATTTAACCCACCATGGGCAATAGAAAAGTCACTGTTGCAAACAGTGCAGTGAGCAACACTGTCTCTCTCTCTCTCTCTCTCTCTCTCTTTCTCTCTCTTTCTCTTTATCTCTCTCTCTTTCTCCCTCTCCCTCTCTCCCTCTCCCCCTCTCCCTTTCTCCCTCTCTCCCTCTCTTTCTCTTCCTCTCTCTCTCTCCTCTCTCTCTCTCCTCTCTCTCCCTCCCCCCACCTCGGTCTCAAAAAAAATCGATTTCCGGGATATTGTATATAATTTGTGGGCGTCAGGGAGCTGCTATCAATATGCAGGAGACTCCCGGAACTTCCGGGAGAGGTGGGATGTCTGGGAGTCTGGCGTTAATGTGTATCTGATCTCTGTTAAGTATCCTTTGTAGATCAATGTGGTTCCAAAATGTTCTGGATTTAAAGTATCCATTCATCCATTTTGTCTCGGTGCTTACAGTTTGGATAGTGGAACCAGAGAAAGGCCTGTGACTGTTTTTCTCCACCTCCCATGATGGGCAGGTGGGAACGGGGCTTAACGTGTTTATAATGCAGATTCATGTGATCTGACCCCAGTATGTCCAGGTACACATGTTACACCAGATAAGAAAACAGGATACTTATTAAAAAATTAAAACCTAGTCCCTGCTGTGCATGTGGGATAGCAGTCTGAAATTCATTGAACAAGCAGTGGAATTTATACTGCACTCTTGTCCAGGAATTAAAGTCAGCCCTTGTCTGGGTGTGATTGTTGGAATAGTCTCAGGCTTCTTACTGAGGAAGCCGGCCCAGCCTAATTAGGAAATGTGGACTTGAGGTAAGCTTTCTGCTGTGCACTAGGTTGACCAGGGACTTACTGGTCCCTTTTCATGATGAAAAGGACCAAATGGCCTAATTCTGTCCCTGCTGTGTCTATAAAAAGTATTCAGCCCCCTCCCCCTTGGAAGTTTTCATGTTTTATGGTTTTACAACATTGAATCACTGTGGATTTCATTTGGCTTTTTAGACATTGATCAACAGAAAAAGTCTCTTTTGTGTCAAAGTGAAAATAGATCTCTACAAAGTGAGCTAAATTGATGAAGTTATCCCAAATGGCTCAAGAGTCTGATGGTTGGGTAATAACTGTTCCTGAACCTGGTGGCGAGAGTCCTGAGGCTCCTGTACCTTCTTCATGATGGCACAGGAAAAAGAGAGCATGGCCTGGGTGGGGGAGGTCCTAATGGTGGATGTGACAGCGCTCTGTGTAGATGGGCTCAGTGATGGGGAAGGCTTTACCCATGATGGACTAGGCTGTATCCACTACTTTTTGTAGGCTTTTCTATTCAAGGGCATTGGCATTTACATACTGTGATATATGTTGTCCACCACACATCTGTAGAAGTTTGTCAAAGCTTTAGATGCCATGCCGAATCTTCACAAACTTCTATGGAAGTCAAGGTATTGCCATGATTTCTTCGTAATTACACTTATGAACTGGACCCAGGACAGGTCCCCTGAAGTGATAACTCTAATGAATTTAAAGTTGCTGACCCTCTCCACCTCAGATCCCTGATGAGGACTGGCTCATGGATCTCCAGTTTCCTCCTCTTGAAGTCAATAATCAGCTCCTTGATATTGTTGACATTGAGTAAGAGGTTGTTGTTGTGGCACCAATCAGCAGATTTTCAATCTCCCTCTCCTATGTTGATTTATCACCACCTTTGATTTGGACAATAACAACTGTGTTGTCAGCAAACTTAAATATGGCATTGGAGCTGTGTTTAGCCTCACAGTCGTAAGTGTAAAGTGAGTGGAGCAGGGGACTAAGCACACAGCCTTGTGGTGCACCTGGGATGGTGGTGTTGTCAATCCGAACTGACTATGGTCTGCAAGAGAGGAAATCGAAGATACACTTGCACAAGGAGGTATTGAGGTTGGAGCCGATTAGGGAGCTTAAGGTAAAGTAATCCTTAGGAGGCAGTGATCACAATATGATTGAGTTTAACTTGAAATTTGATAGGGAGAAAGTGAAGTCTGACATAGCAGTTTTTCAGTGGGGTGAAGGAAATTACAGAGGTATGAGAGAGGAGTTGGCCAAAGCAAATTGGAAGGAGCTGCTGGTATGGATGACAGCAGAGCAGCATTGGTGTGAGTTTCTGGGAAAAATGAGGAAGGTGCAGGACAGATATATTCCAAAAACAAAGAAATACTCAAATGGCAAAATAGTCTAACTGTGACTCACAAGGGACGTCAAAGCTAATGTAAAAACAGAAGAGAGGGCAAAAATTAGAGGGAAGATAGAGCATTTGGAAGCTTTTAAAAACCTAGAGGGAACAACTAAAAGAATCATTAGGAGGGAAAAGATGCAATATGAAAGCAAGCAAGCAAGCAAACAATATCAAAGTGGATTGTGAAAGCTTTTTCAAGTATGTAAAAAATAAAAGAGAGATGAGAGTGGATATAGGACTGCTATAAAATGAGGCTGGAGAAAATAATAATGGGGCCAAGGAAATGGCATATGGACTAAATGAGCATTTTGCATTAGTCTTTACTGTGGAAGACACCAGCAGTGTGCCAGATGTTGAAGGGTGTGAGGGAAGAGAAGTGAGTGCTGTTACTATTACAAGGGAGAAGGTGCTGAAAAACTGAAAGACCTAAGGGTACGTAAGTCACCCGGACCAGATGAACTGCACCCTAGGGTTCAGAGAGAGGTATCGGTAGTAATGATCCTTTAAAAATCATTGGACTCTGGCATGGTGCCAGAGGACTGGAAAATTGCAAATGTCACTCCACTCTTTAAGCAAGGAGGAAGACAGCAGAAAGGAAATTATAGACCAGTCAGCCTAACCTCAGTGGTTGGGAAGATGTTGGAGTCAATTGTTAAGGATGAGGTGATGGAGTACTTGGCGACACAGGTCAAGATAGGACAAAGTCAGCATGGTTCCTTCAGGGAAAATCCTGCCTGATGAACCTGGTGGAATTCTTTGAGGAGATTTCAAGTAGGATAGATAAAGTGGATGCACTGGATGTTGTATATTTGGACTTTCAGAAGGCCTTTGACAAGGTGCCACACATTAGGCTGCTTACCAAGTTAAAAGTTCGTGGTATTACAGGAAAGTTACTGGCATGGTTAGAGCTTTGGCTGATTGGTAGGAGGTTGGGAATGAAAGGATCCTTTTCTGGTTGGCTGCCAGTACATAGTGGTGTTCAGCAGGGTCAGTGTTGGGACCACTTCTTTTTATGCTGCAAATCAATAATTTTGATCATTGAATAGATGACTTTGTTGCCAGTTTTCCAGATGATATGAAGATTTGTGGAGGGGCAGGTAGTGTTGAGGAAACATGTAGGCTGCAGACAGGTTAGGAGAATGGGCAAGAAAATGGCAAATAAAATACAATGTTGGAAAATGAATAGTCATGAATTCTTGTAGTAGAAATAAATGTGCAGACTATTTTCTAAAAGGGGTGAAAATCCAAAAATTTGAGATGCAAAGGAACTTGGGAGTCCTTATGCAGAACACCTTAAAGGTTAACTTGCAGGTAGAGTTGGTGGTGAAGAAGGCAAATGCAATGTTAGCATTCATTTCAAGAGGTCTAGAGTACAAGAGCAGGGATGTGATGCTGAGACTTTATAAAGCACTGGTGAGGCCTCACCTTGAGTATTGTGAACAGTTTTGGACTTCTTATCTAAGAAAAGACGTGCTGGCATTGGAGGGGCTTCAGAGGAAGTTCACAAGGAAAATTCTAGATATGAAAGGGTTATCTATGAAGAACATTTGATAACTCTGGGTCTGTACTCGCTGGAATTTAGAAGGATTGGGGGGGGGGATCTCACTGGAACCTTCCGACTGTTGAAAGGTCTAGACAGAGTAGGTGTGGAAAGGATGTTTCCCATGGTGGGGGAGTCTAGGACTAGAGGACACAGCCTCAGAATAGAGGGGCGTCCATTTAAAACAGAGATGCGGAGAAGTTTCTTTAGCCAGAGGGTGGTGAATTTGTGGAATCTATTAGCACAGGCAGCTGTGGAGGCCAGGTCATTGGGTATATTTAAGACAGAGCTTGATAGGTTTTTGATTGGACGTGGCATCAAAAGTTATGGGGAGAAGGCTGAGGAGGGGGAAAGAAGGATCAGCCATGATGGATGGCAAAGCAGACTTGATGGGCCAAATGGCCTAATTCTGCTCCTGTGCCTTATGGTCTTGTTTAAAGTGAGGCAATCCAGGACCCAATTGCACAAGGAGGTCTTGAGGCCAAGGTCATGAAGCTTATTGATTAGTTTTGAGGGGATGATAGTATTGAATGCTGAACCATAGTCAGCAGTAAAGAACATCCTGATGTATGCACTTTTGCTGTCCGGATGTTCCAGGGGTGACTGAGATGACATCTGCTGTGTACCTGTTGCGCCGGTAGGCAAATTGGAGCGGATCCAAGTTGCTTCTCAGACAGGTGTTGATGGGTTTCATCACCAAACTCTCAAAACACTTCATCACAGTGGAAAGAAGTGCTACCAGACGATAATCATGGAGGCAGGTTACCACTTTCTTCTTAGCCTGCTTGAAGCAGGTGGATACCTCAGACTGCTAATGAAAGACATCAAAGATATCGCTGAACACTCCAGCCAGTTGATCAGTACTGGTCTTTAGCACTCGGCTAGGTATCCCATCTGGGCCAGATGCTTTCTATGTGTTCACCCTCCTGAAGGACACTCTCAGGTCGGCTTCGGAGACTGAAGTCACAGGGTCATCAGGGGCTGTGGGTGTTTGTGAAGGTTTCTCCATGTTATGTCCATCAAAGTGAGCATAGAAGGCATTGTGTTCATCTTGGAATGAAGCCCAGTTGTCAATGCATGGCAGACATTTTCTTGGAAGTCACATCATAGTATCCCCAATTGAGGCACAATTGCAAACTTCTGAAATCCTTAATACCAACTTAGTGCCCCTGTTCACATATTGATTCCAAAATCAATAAGTCATAACACTTGAAGGTCAAAGGTTATAGGAGGCATCTGTCCCTTCCTTACAATTAAAGCTGCATTGTTTCTTTCCAATAATTCCTTAATAAATAAATTATTTATTGAATTAATGTCCCAGTGAATTATGTTTTTAGCCTTTTTTTAATAGAGCATTAAAACCCAGCACGAATGGTCTTTGGAAAGATAAATGCTCTGTGCAAAATGTTGATAACAATATATTATTACTTCCCAAATTAATATTCACCTACAAAGAACTTGATCAAAGCAACCTTTTTGTGAAAAATAATCAGAGTTGCACTTTAGGATGGTGACCATTTGTCAACAGTCAGAGTCCAAACTGAAGAGATCCTTTGAACAGCGTACAGGCCTTCATTAGCAGGGAGCATGGTTACAGACTGAGTGCTAAGAAGTTCTCGTGGAATGTGCTTAATGAAGCTTGCATCAGGATCATGTTGCCGCAACTTTCACAGCAGACATTGGTCAGTTGGTTTTAAATCTTGGTCAGTGACAACACTGTGGCTGGTCTATGACCCGTAGATCTCAACCGTGACTTGTTTAAAATTTACTTAAAATCCTTAACATTTTGAAATTTGATTTTTTTAAAACTGATCTTCAAATCACCAACTGCTAGCGAGGCAGAAGAAATTTCTGCAATTCTTCCAACCTCAGGGCACAATATAGCCAAAGAGTTACTTTCTGAAGTGCTTTCACTGCTGTAATCTAGCTATGTAACAAAGAGAAATGAATCAAATGCTTCTGACTCCAATGGTTTCAGGTAACATGTTAGATCTGGACATTTGTGTAGTGCAATCACACCCTCCCTTTCAGCCCAACCACCTGTAAAACTTTTGCTTTTATTGCTAAGGTAATAGGAAAAGAATACTTAGTTTCCCGAGTTGTTTTGCATCATATTTTAATAAAATAGAAATCATTGATAAATCCATCTTTAAAATACAATGAAGCCACGAAGGAAGCTTTAATCTAAAACAATATTTCCCTCAGCTACTTGCATCATCAAGTCTTCAAATGTGTTGAATAATTTGTTGTATCTTTTAAACTAGTGAGGCAATGGTGGGATTTGGTTGTAATAGAGTGCCAAGATTTGTGCTTGTAATGTGGAAGGCTTGGTTATTGTTCAGTAACTCATTGGAAGTAATGGAGTGAAGTGATCTATAAATGAGAGTAGGAAAGCGGACTGGTAGATAGCAACATCTGAAGCTTAGATTGAGTCAATGATCACTAGAATCTTTTTTCGATATAAGCCTTGTTTTTTCAATACTACAGATTCAGCTTGCACAGATGAAGAGCCAAATGGTGTGAATTTAAAATACAGATATTACTGGAAATATATGAGCATCCAATTAGCACCCAAGTGAAAAGCAGGCCAAAATTTGGTGCCTGAGCAGATCACAGTGATACACTATTATCTTTCAGGTGGAGACTGCACGAGA
Source organism: Hypanus sabinus (assembly GCF_030144855.1). NCBI lineage: Eukaryota > Metazoa > Chordata > Chondrichthyes > Myliobatiformes > Dasyatidae > Hypanus > Hypanus sabinus. The sequence continues at coordinate 175,745,149 of NC_082707.1, forward strand.
AAAGATCTTCTGATTTCTCAAGTCCAACTTGTTGATGACTAAGCAATGTTGATTCTGTAACGAAAAGAAGTAAAAATTGTCTTAATCTTGTATTTTCATTATCTTCACTTCTTCATTGTTAGATTGCTGAGTTTTTTTTGGTTGCGCTTTTTCCCTTGCTGTGCTTGTTCTTGCAAATGTGTCCAGTACGTACGTAAATCAGAATCAGAATCAGGTTTAGTATCAATGGCAAATGTCGTGTAATTTGTTGTTTTGTGGCAGCAGTACATTGCACTATGTAATAAGAAGTATAAATTACAACAAGAAGTATATATATAAATTAATGCAAAAAGAGAGGAAGAATTCTGAGGAAGTGTTCATCAGTCAGCAGTTCATGTGAATTGCAAGCTGCATGGACTATGAGATACTTGCCCTCAGATGGGAACTATTTTAAGGCAGAAATATGAAGCATTAAAATCAACTCAGAAGAAGGATTTTCCATAATTCCTCTTATCAGGTGCAATTTTTGATTACTTGCGCAATCTTTATGTAGAACTGAAAAGCAAGTTTGGATAAGTATGGCAGAGGCGAAGAACTGTAATTTTTCTACAACTGATTTGGTGGGAAAAAACACATGAAATTATCACCTCATGGTTTCATTCCTACATCCTGATTTGCTACTTCTGGCAGACAGTAATGACAGCGTTTTAAGCTGCGACTGTACTTGCAGAAGAAAGGCTTGTAAAGTAATATCTTTTGATATATTCCATGTTTAGGATGTAGATTGGCTCCTTCCTCCCCACCTTCCCCAAGGAGAAACATGCTCTGACCCTGGTGAAGCCATTAAAGCTTCCTGGCAAGTAAGTCAGCTAATGGAAGTTTGACTGGGCAAACTAGATGAAGACTGTTTTTCCTTAGTAAATGTTAGATTTTCTTTTTTTAGTAGTCAGAGTTCAAACATTTAGTATGAAAGCAAATTAGTTGAACATTTTTTCTTGCATTTAGCATGGAAACAAGTTTTGTTTTTGTTGGCTAATGCTTCCTATTCAACTAATTCTTGTCTGTCTTCAATTATTAACCTTTTTGCAGATTTGTTGAGCACTGCACAATAGGCCCTTGTTTTGTCCAATACCATATTTTTTTGGCATACTAGTCTGGGCTTCAAGAGAAAACCATACCTATTAGAACAGTTTCTGCTTACCACTATCCACTGGAAAAATATTCACGATTTTGAAGGCGAGGTTAACTTTAGGAACATGTGGTATGTGCACTCTTGTCATTGACCTTGCTCCTTCGCCCCAGGGTTGCTGGCAATCACAAATCCAAAGGGAAAAGGTCATTTCCATGAATACATAACGTTTCTAATGTCTACCTCGACCTCAATAATTAGATAGATTCAAAACCGCAAAAGGAAGATTCCCTTTATATATAGATTTCCTTTAAGTAGGTATTTAAAATTTCCAAATTAGGAATACTTTAATACACAAAGGTATTGCAGCTGTAATACTTGCGTTCAGTCCTTGAATTGGAATATTGGCTTGCCCTGTCCTAGTGTGAGGTCTGCAAATGAATTTGGAAAGGATCCGTCCCTGGATTTACTAACCTCATGTCTTATTGTCCCTAATTGAAGACTTGTCATTTTGGTTATTATCTTTAAAATGGCAATGACTGCCCCTGGCACCTTCATCATAGTGTGAGATTAGAGTTAACAAGAATATAATAAAAGTTAATTTTCTGGGGTCTAGTTATTTTCTCCAAATGGACTATTATGTTGCAGAATTTTTGGAGAGAAAATATGTTTTGTACAGATTCACTTTCTTATAGTCTGGACACTCCTCCGGAACTCCTACTACAATGATGTTGGAAAATGTAATGATTTCGCCATCTACTGTTCCAAGTTTGTATCTGTCTTTATGTAAAAATTAATGCAATTAGCCCTACTATAATGAGCTCGTTAATTCTTAAAAGGCCAGGTAATTATTTCATGACACTTGTTTAAATATAGTCATTTCTTTGCGTGTGCAAAAGTTCGCATTGCCAGGGTAGGAACCAACTATTCCCTTGATGAACTGGATTAGGGTTCCCAACCTTTCTCATGCCATGGACCTCAGGTAGGGAGCCCCTGAACTAGAGTTATTTCTTGATCTTCTTTTTATTTCACAGAGAGGTGGCGGTTATATGTAAGAAGCCGTCAGAGGAACTGGTAGAGACAAGTATAATTACAATGTTTAAAAGGCATTTGGTTCTTGGATAGGAAAGAAGTGAATAGATATTTGAATGGGATTAGCACAGGAGCCAAAGGGCCTATTTTCTTTGCTGTAAACTTCTATTGCTCTGTACATTACCACAGCAAGCATTTTCATTCTCAGCTATTTTCTAACCCTTTTGTACAAGTTTTGTGTTGTAATATTTACAAGCAAGCCTCATTAGGTGGTGTACATTAACAAAGACACAGTGGCTTTAGTAGTCAAGCATGGACACTTGAATACCTGACTCCTAGTGCAGCTCCCAATTCCTTTGGCAGTTGAGAAGAGTCACCGTAAGGTGAGAAACAGAAAGAAACCAAATGACAAAGCTGCTTCTGCACACCGTGGGATGCAGCTTATACAACATCTGTCAATGTGTGGGCGCAGGTCGAAGTTAACACATGTTATTCATGTTGTAACTTTGACTTTGGCTTTGAAGTTGATTTTCCTGCTAAAAGTAGGCTAAATTCAACTTCAATTTGATAAATTTGTGTGAATGAAATCACCAGTATCTCAGACGTCTGGCTGGGTGCATGTACTGTAAGATGTAGACAATGCGGCTGAGAGCAGTTTCTATTTCTACATTACCAAGTTGAGCTCAAATACTCCCTGCCATTCCTTACCTAAAAAAAAGGGTAAGCTCAAATATAATTTTTTTGTTTTAAAATTAACATTTGGGATATTGGTTGTCTGTCATATCCAACAATGACAAGTCTCTGTGCGGGAGAGTTTTCAACATGGAAAGGCTGTTTCACTGGGCAGTTCCAATCTCTCAACCTCGGACGTCTGTGTCCAGTGTACGAGTAGACGTCACAAGCTGGGGTCTTCCTTGGGCACAGTGGATGGCCATGACTTCTTCTGAGCTGCATCATGCCCTTTGCTCTCTACAGAGCACTGCAGAATCATCTTCCTGGCCCTTGGATCTCACTGTTGATCTCAGGCAGCCAGTCCACCAGAGCTGATTTCACGTGCTAGGACGGACATGTCACTATCTCTCCAGGACATGAGGTCCACCGGCTACCCTTGGTTGGTACCATCGCATGCCAACAATTACTTGGAGCTACAGGTGAGAGCATAGTGTCCGGTGGGGACCAAAGGTGAGTGAGCTGCCCCAGAATGGACAACGACAAGCCCCTTCAAGAGGTGCTACCCCTCCCTGGACACTCCATACTCCTACGTTGGGGGAAAAAAAGGCAAATCTAACAATAGAAAAAAAAAGATAATATGGAATTTTTAAGTGTATCTCCAAAACTTACTGAGACTAATGAGTGAACTTCAGCAGATTTTCCTGTGGTGATTTTGGGTGGAGTTTCGGCAGGGCTTCCACTGCGGGAGACTCTCCCTGTGTGCAAAGTCTTGTATACATTTCACCAATTTCTTGAAGCAGGTTATTCTATTGTTTTTGTATCTGCTTTGATTGTACTTTCATACTGCTGATTTTGGCATTGTAGAAGTTGCTAGAATTGAGAAGCAAAGTTTTTGCTTTGTAACCATGGATACTGAATAAGGCAAATCGAACTCTGTGCAGCCTGAATTCTAGCAAGTTCTTTGAAGTAGGCTTCTTTAAAGATCTGACAGGCCTTTGAACTGACTTTTGCATTGCCTTAGCCACCGACAAGTAGTTACCTGTCTCACCCAACCACATCCTACACAAAGGGGGCCTGAAGTGCAACTGTCAAGTTTGGTGTTCTTCCAGGGGAAAGCAAGAGGCCCTTCGCCTAAACATGCGGGGAGAGATGAATCAAATCGATTGGCCTACTGAGATATATCTCGAAATACCTTCTCATATAGAAGCCAGTCGCTCAGACACTCAGCACCTTTAAAGCATTACTTAATGAACTACTTACAGGAGGTAATTGATGCCTGCCTGATTGAATAATAGTAAGCTAATTCCCTAAGATATTCCCAACAAACCTCAAATGGAGATTCTAATAGTTATTTTATTGAAATGTGAGCTGTGCCTTTATTGAAGTGCATTGCTTATGCAACAGTTACTATTGTTATGTTTGGACCTAGAGCGCCCTCTACAGGATACAGTGTGTGTACATGCCCACAGCTCTTGGGAGACCAGGAGATGATTTTTTTTTGCTTGGAAGTGAGGTCATTTTGATATGGGGGTGGGAAGGTTGCACAGGATTTTTTTTTGAAATATTTTGATTGCCCTTATCAGTGCTGCCCTCAGAAGCCATGTGAGCTACATTTGCCATGTGACATCTTGCTGAATGCCGTACTATGTTAATGCATGGCTTCTGCTACTGCTACTGCTACTGGGTTTTGGTGCTGTTTAAGTGACTTCACTTACGTTTGCCTTATGAGGACAGTAAAACAGAAGTTATTGATTGTAATAATATCTAATGAAGATTTCTTGCATCTTAATTTAAATATTGGATTAACCTGAGGCTGTTTGGGGGCTTAATTATAAACTATTTCTTTTAACAAGGACTGTTGTGGGGTGTAGGTTATTGAAATTACTTCATTATGCTACCTTCAATTCAAAGTTCAAAGTAAATTTATTATCAAAGTACATATATGAATCCCTGAGATTCATTAACTTGCAGGCATTCACAGCAGAACAAAGAAATGCAACAGCATCAATGAAAAATTACACACAAACACAGACTGAAAAGCAACTAATGTGCAAAACTGTGCAAATACCAAAACAATAATAATAAATAAATATGTAAATAAAAAACACTGAGAACACGAGTCACAGAGTCCTTGAAAGTGAGCTATGAAATCTAGTAAGCACATCCTAAAGTAATTTGCTAATAGTTAACTTTAAAGTTATTAAGTATAAATTGCAAGAAGAATCTAATGCATGCACTGGAAAGAACAATTCCCTGGGTCTGGTATGTTGCCATGTCTTCTACGTCTTTGCTTCTAATGCTTGTGTTACTGTAGGTCTTGACCTTTGCAACAGACTGATGCCACCATGCTCGATCCAGGAAGCAGAAAGCCAGAGGTAAGACAGAAGGAAATATATAAAGACATGAGAAAGAAAGACAAAATATTCCTAATTAAATATTGCTTTCCTAAACATAGATTGCAAAGTGCCCGATTGCATCTCTGCAAATAAAACGCTCTTATTTAAAACACCTGGCTGGGAGTCTGGACACCCCAAGGAGAGCAGAGTCAGAGGTCAGGGTTAACACTGATCTCCATGGAGCTTTGAAGCTGATGTTTTACTGATTATATGTCTCAATACTTGTGGGGCATGGAGTAATAACTGGAACACAGAGGCACCTATTTGTACTCTGCAGTTTTATGAGCCCTCAGAGTTCTTCTTTGAAGCAAGGATCAGGCAAAAAAAGGCACTTATTTTAATCTGTGGCACCGACCACGATAAATCACATCAATATTTCCATCTTTGTGTGTGCAGATTTTGCTCGCGGATGCATCCTGTCTGAGAGACCGTGTCTGCTCTCTGCTGAAGAGCTTGTTTCTGACACTCATTGCTCATTTGTAGGGTTTGGTTTTGTTCACTTGTGTCTGGAATGTTATCATCCCGTCTACACAGCAGCCAGCACCTGAATCAGTAACCGCAACATGACACCCAGAAGCTTGTGGTAAAACAGGGCCTGCGGGATTCCCAATGGGACCAGGCTCTTTTCTGTATAGGATGAGACAAAGCATTAGCACTTAAAGATGCAACCCCTCCCTCCACCCATGTCCACCCTCCTGTCCCACCCATGACAGCCACTCTCTGTTTCCATCAAACTCTCTTGTGCTCTTTCTATTATTCATTTGCTCTCTCCCTCACACACATGCAGGTATATACACACGTACACACACACAAATGCAGATATTCATACACGCGCTCAGATACACACACACACACACACACACACACACACACACACACAAACAGTTGCACAAGTGCAAATTTTCACAGAGGCTTTTACACATGTGTACAGATGTTCACACATACATGCATATATTCTGAGGTGCTGAGACATGCATGCAAATTTTCACACACACACACACACTCTGAAAAACATACAGATATTCAAGTGGTTCGATTTAATATCAGAGAATGTATATAGTATACAGCCTGAAATTCTTACTCTTTGCAGACATCCATGAAACAGGAAAAAACAAAGAATTAATGTCAGAAGCATTAGAACCCTGAAGACCCCCTCCCCGTCCAATGCACAAGCAAGCAGCAAAAGTGTCCGTGTATTCATGAATACACAAACACACGTCAAGCTTCCAGAGGATTTCAAGGGCTAGTGTCTTTTTCTCATTGCTATACAGAAAAGGCCATTTGAATGTCTTTTGCATTTTTATTTAGGTAAGGTAGGTCACGGTCAGGATGTTGCGTCCTGGCTGTCTAGATACGCAAGCCTGGGCAGTACGATATGGAGAACAAACTGTTGCCCATACAGCAAGCTCCCCCTCTCCACGTATCTGATGAACCCAAAGAAATGTCAGAGACTGATACAGTTTGGCACCAGCAGCATTGCAAGAGTTGCCCATCGGTGTTGAACTCAACATAGGACTGCCTTAGGCAGCTCCAAATTTTTCCTTTGGGGTTTACTCCCAAAGCCTTCCCCATGGTGTAGCCCCAAGGCAGTGGAGGTTTGAGATCAGAGTTTTCCTTCTCCAAGATGAGCTGAGTAACCTGCCTTTGCCCCTTTCTCCTGTCAGTGTAAACAGTTCCACTTGGCTTAGTAGCTAAGCCGCACAGGAAGGCCAGGAGTTGGACTTGGTTGTCAGAGGCTATTTGAGGTGCAGGCCACTGGGGGCATTTAATAGGTAGTGGGAGCTTGTCCCCATTACCATCCCTCTCTATGACAACCTTGGCAACCATTATTTAGGCAAAGGGACAGTGGATGGAGAGAGACTGCCTGCAACACTGCTCAGATAAAGAGTTGCTGTAACGTCATTGCTCAGAAGCATAGTTGGCCATTTATGGACTTTATGTAGTTGGGTTTAGGGGCTCAATCATTCCTCTGACTATTGGGAGATGGGTGGTCCCCTCTATTTGTTCTCCTCTTATACTGGTAGAAGATACTCCAAAGTGATGGTGATGTCAACAGAGTAGTCTCCTGCATGAACAGAGAAATGCTGAAGCAGATTGCTGTCCTTGTAGAGCAAGGATGTGCTGGTTGAGAATTGTTGTCTCTTCTGCAGAAACAGAGACATTCCTTGCCCCATCTCCTGCTACGTAAACACCACTCTTCATGATGGGTAGAGTCCTTGCTCAGACAGTTCAGGATCATAGTCGGCCTCTGTCGAGTGGGTCAGCACTGGGTGTGAAGGTGAAGTGGCTCAGAGCCAGCAGATCAATTTCTAACCAGACCTCTAGATGTTACCGACGGCTCTGGGATCACAAAACGCGCATATCAAGTGGTTAAAATCCTGCATAAACTCAGGTGAAATTGTAATAATTTTCAATTTTAGTATGATTGGAGTTCTTTTGTGGCTAGGGATGTTTCTGAATGCGTGATCATTACTGAAGTCTGTGTTCATCTGGAGCAAACTGTGTGCTTCATTGTTCAGAGATAAGAGATGCTGGTGAAGCAGCTGCTGGTTATGCTGTTGATCTTGCCTCATTCCAAAGGTGTGGGCGTGCTGTGTTGGCACCAGAAGCTAGTGACAATTGTGGGCTTCCCAGCACAATCCTCCTGCTTTGGTTTGATGAAAGCAATGCATTTCATTGCACGTTTCAATATACGTGTGAGAAATAAACCCAATCTTTGGCTAATCTTTATCTCTTTTGTTCTGCCATACCCTGGGCTACAAAGGTTGTTAATGGAGTGTTGCCCGAGGAATTGTCACAGAGGCATCTATTGAGTGAGCTTGTCAGCAGGTAATCAGTGTGTATTTCACCCTGCTGTGATTTCTGCACTCCCTCTCACAGATGTCGCAATCTGCAGAATATGTCTTCAATTAGCGGTAAAAGCATGATGTTCTCCTCGCTCCACTGATCCTCTTCCATGAAGACCCTATTCTGCAGTCTTCTGTTTTACTAGATGCCACTCGCTAATGGTAGGAAATAGAGTGCCTTGAGAAAAATATTCAGCCCCCACAACTAATTTCACATTTTACTGTCTCATTTTCTAAATTTAAAATATACTGAAGTAGGATTTTTGAGCTAATCAATAAAACATTGGGCATCACGTCAAATCAAAAGGAAAAATCCCAAACCTGTCAACAATTTGCTAAACATTATAAAGCAAGATTGTGAAGCTGAAGAAGTATCCATCCTCTTTGCAATGTTTTTGTCATGTATGTGGACTTTCTTCAATAGCAATATATCACCTTATCAACTCACCCAGTTTGTTGATGTAGGTCATTGGAGGATCACCCGTTTTCAATGAATTCATAAGAATACTGTAAATGGACCCTCTCTCTGTAATGTCTAACAGTATGGTAGATTTTCCACAGACCAAACCAAAATAAAGGCGAAAGAGCATTGAAGAAAGTTAGGGAAATGCTAATAGAGAAGCACAAATCTGAGGAAGGGTGTAAGACCATCTCAAAGGTACTGAGCATAAGAAAGTGAAAACAATATGAAACCATAGCCACACTGCCAAGGTCAGACCGCCGGAAAAGTTAGGGCACTTGTAAAAGAGGCTACTACGATGTTAGCAGTCACTCTGAGTGAGCTGCAGAAATCGGGGGCTGCAACTGGAGATGAAGTTCATGGCTCCACAATCTCTAAAAATGCACAAAAAGTGGTATTTGAGGAGGAGTGGTAAGGAAGAAGCCCTGAATTAAAAAAAGCATATTCTTGCCAATAAAGTCTTGTGAAGCATGCGTAAAAGATGTGGAAGAAGGCTGAAATGAGACTGAAGTGGAACTTCTTGGCCTCAACACTAAGTTGTGGCATAAATCTAATACTCGGTAACACCATCCCTACTGTAAAGTATGGTGGAGGTAGCATCATACTGTGGGGATGCTTTTCAGCAGCAGGGACTTGAAATCTGGTCAGGATTTATGGGAAGATGAATGCTGCTAAATACAGAGAGATCTGGATTAAAAACTTGCTAGCCTCTGCCAGAAAGTTTAAAGTAGGAAGGAAGTCTGTCTTTCAGCAGGACAATGACCCAAAGGACACTGACAGAGCAACCATGGAGTGGTCTCAAATTATGAAAATTGATTGTCTTTGAGCGGCCCAGCCAGAGTCTTGTCCTTAACCTGAGCGAACATCTCTGGCAAGACTTCAAGATTGCTATCCACTGCCATTCCCCAACTAACCTGGCACAGTATGAGAAATTTTACAAGGAGGAATGGGCAAATCTTGCTCTATCACATTGTGCAGAGCTAGTGGAGACTTATCCAAAAAGATACTGGCTGTAATAACTGCAAAAGGTGACTCAACTAAGCACTGAGCAAAGTGGTGATGAATACATTTCAACTGCTGACATTTCAATTTCTGAATTTTTAGTTTTTCATGCTTTACAATTTTCCCTTTTGGGGGGGGCATTCTTCTGTGAAAAATGGAGCATGTTATTCACAAATAAAAATTCTCTGTGAAATTGATCAAAATCCCTGGATGTATAGCTCATTGATGTGAACAAAGGGTTGGAGGCTGAATACTCTTACAAGGCACTGGAGATGTTATGCAAATAGTGGTGTCATCAGTCAGAGGAAGAGCTGTAACGTTCATGACACGTTGAAATGGTCAACAAAATTAATGAGTGTAGTGTCACCAGGAAATGAAACAACTGGTTATATTGATTTAGCATGTCTAATGCAGAAAATGAGTGAACTCCAATTTCTAGGCTGGGGACAATGAAAATATTGCATACTATAAAAGTAAGTATCATCTTTTGTGCACCAGAACATGACTCCATCTGCATCATATTGCAGCACCAGCCAACTCATTTCAGGTTGTATGTTAATGATGGTAAACCTGATTCTGATTTAAAAAAAACATGTGTGTTAAAGATTAATTTTCACATTTTTACACTGCTTCCAAGGACTAATCAGCACAAGTTATTAGAGGAATTAATATGACATCAAGCTCGGTATCTCTCCAGTTTATGTTGCAGTCTATTCCAGGCATTGTTTCATCTTGTATGGAGTTATACGTACAGAACACAAACAAGACCTTTAGCCCATCAAGTATGCACCAACCATCAAGCCTACGAAAACACTAATCCCATTTTGTTTTCCCCACATTCCCACTAATTCCCTTTGGATTCTACCACTTGTTCATGTACTCAGGATAATTTAGAGTGGCCACAAATCTTTGGGATGAGGGGAAAAACTGGAGCATCCAGAGAAACTCATTGTGTCACAGGGAGACTGTGCACAGGCAGGGTCAGAGGTCAGAACTGAACCTAGGTCCCCAGAGCTATGAGATATTGCCTCTACTGGCTGCATCTTACTGCAGGTTATGGAGAAGCTTCATTGCAAATAGACTATCATCGACTGATCACAATAACAGTATACAGTTCCGAGAAAAAAATACACCTTCAGGAAATTCTCCAATCAACTAGGTCTGGAAAAATAACATAACTAATCCAGTATCAACTGTGCATTTCCTCGGGCAAATTAGGTCAGGATTACTGCATGTCCATTGTGATCTGGTTTCCTGAGCAATGTGTAAATGGTAAAGTTTACATTGATCTATATCTGGCATTTTAAGTAGTTCCTGGATGCAGGTCAACCAGACATTGATTGGACTCCAGTAAGAATCTTGTCTGGTCCTGATTCTGAAAAAAAAGTGCTGAGTTAAGGCATGCTCTATGCCAACGTGGTTCTATCAACACCAGCATACTCCTCGATATGAAAGAAAAAAATCTGGTTTTGATTTTAACATTCACACTTTTAATTGAAGCGTATAACCAAGATGTTTGCTCAAACACTGGCAAACTAGAAAAGGGAACAGCTGTCACAGACTTGACTCAAAGTGTTGATAGAGAAAGAAGTTATTCAATGTACAGTCAAAGTGTCAGATATGAAAGAGCATGCAGGTATGCAACTGTCTTAATCTACTGAAAGGGCCCAATGTGTCCCGTGAAAACACAAACTAGTGGTGTGTTTGAGCTCAGTGCAGCTTTAGTGTTTGCATATCATTTCAAATAGCTTTTCTGTCAATGCAGAAAAGGGAATTTTCATTTTGGCACAAATATAGAGAACCATTGTTCTTCCATTCATCCACAAGCAGGACGTTCCTTTAGTGCCATCCCTTAAAATAAATTCTCGTCTAATCAAAGGAAATATTTTGTACATTCGGCTACAATCAAAAGAGAGAGTATATGAGTGTTTGCTGTCGGTCCATACTTTCTGAAGAAAAGTTGCCAGTTCTGTATGGAAGTGCTAGCATTTTCCTAAGTATGTGGCTGGGTGCTTGCACTACCAGCTAAGTATGTGTGAATGCAAAATTCCTGAACTTCCTGGGAAGTATTTACTGCTGTTCCTTCTGATGTGTGGAGTCCAGGCATGAAGCATTAATCTTCTAGCAGGTTTGGAATCTGCCTTCTGATTCCAGGTCAATGGAGGGAGGTTGATGCCACAGAGGCAGATAAACTTCTAATGAGAAGCCTTCCTGTACCCGGCACTTACTCTTGCTACTGCAGACGGTGCAGCACTTATTTCTACTGCTGCTCCCTCACCACCATTCAGGAACCTGCTCAGTCCTTCCAGGTGCACCTCCTTTTGCACTTGTGCTTGCCTCCTCTACATTAATGAGGCCGAGTGTAGACTAAGTGAACATTTGGCAGATCAACTGTGCTCTGTTCACAGTTGCCAAATGGATCCTGTGGTTGGGTGCCATTTCAACTCTCCTTCCCATTCCCATGTCATCCTCCCTTCTCCACTGCCACAGTGGGGTCAAGCTCAAACTAGAACTAGACCTTAAATTCCAAGGTTAAAGCTCAAGGTTATGAATATTGAATTATCCATTCTCGGGTACTCTACACTCTGTTTTCCTTTTCCACTCCCAGTCTTCCACCTGGCTTCTCCCTCTCTTTTCCTAAACTCATCACTGTCTCTGCCCAGCCTCCATGTGTTAATCACTTACATGCTTGTCCGCTAGGTTCTTCCTCTTTTGGTTAACCTGTCCTATCCTTCTCATCTTGGCTCTATCTGCCCACCATCCCTCCCTTATCTGGTTTCAATTATCACCTGTTGTCCTCTCTCTGCACTCTTCCCTCTTCTCTCTCTACCTGGCTCCATCTGCCCACCATCCCCACCTTATCTAGTTCCACCTGTTAACTCTGAGCAGTTGTCTCTACCACCATCTGGTTCCATTTAACTAATGCTCTCCCCAACCCCCTGAGGTCTAATCTCAGCCATATTTTAGTCCACCAAAATTAAATGCAATCTAAATTCTAGAGGAAGAATTTTCACTAACAACCATTTCTCTATTTCTTTCTCTCTTCCTGACTTTCAGTCATTACCTAGGTTTGTGTGTACCCTGTTGTTGTTATCTTGCCAACCCATGGAAACAACTGATCATTGTTTACACTTCATGATCTTTCACAAACCCGAAGCCCTCTATCACTCCTTAACCTTCTTACCTCTGGTGAAGAAAGCGCTGGCTTCTCAAATTTCGCTTCATAGCTATAATCCCTCAGTTCAAGCAACAACCTCCCAAGGTGCTTCACAATAGCACAATCAAACAAAATTTGACACCCAGCCACAAAATTGAATATTAAGGGAGATGAAGAAAAGCCTGGTCAAAGCCATGGGCTTTAAACGTCCTGAAGGAGGAAAGAGTGAGGCAAAAGTTCACAGAGGAAATTTTAGAGCTTAGAAAATCCTAGCAGCCAACAGTGATAGAGCAATTAAAACTGGGTTAACAAGAGGACAGAGCAGGAGGAATGCAGATATCTTGGAGTCTCCTCGGGCTTGAAAAGCTCACCGTGATGTATTGGCTCAAATTTTTCAGCTTTGAGTTGCGGAAGTCTCTTATCATCTTAAATGTGTTGGTTTGGAAATTTTCACGATTTCCCCCCATAATTTAATACTAACAACAGATATAAAATCATGAACAGGAGAAAATCTGCAGATGCTGGAAATCCAAGCAACGCACACAAAATGCTGGAGGAGTTCAGCAGGCCAGGAAGCTGCTGAACGGTCTCGGCCTGAAATGTCAACTGTATTTTTTTTCCAAAGATGCTGCCTGGCCTACCGAGTTCCTCCAGCATTTTGTTTGTATTGCAACAGATATAAAATCTGCCTTCCAGTTACCAAGTCTAGATTATTTTGGTTGTAAGACCCAGGAACAGAATTAGACCTTTCGGACCATCAAGTTTGTTCTGCCATTCGATCATGGCTAATTTACTTTCCTTCTCAACTGCATTCTATTGCCTTCTCCCCATAATCTTTGACACCCTTACTAATATTATGAAAATAAGACTCCCATCACACAGATGTGAGCAGATTGTTCCTATAATTGGATCACTTCAAATACTTAGCCATGTGGCCATATTTTCCCTAATCCTGTGGCAGTGTTCTCCACACTTTTCCAGGTAGTATCTTAAATCAAAGATCTCTGAAAGTTCACTTAAAATAATCTCCTATATTATCAACTTGCTATTTCCTTCCATTAAGCTCTTCATTTCTGTAATAAGTTTATGTTTGATCCAGTGAAATGTGTCCTTTCTACTGACTTGTTCTGTTTCTCAGTTGACATTGAGTTTGTTTTCCCCTCCATAAACAAAATAACTGGGAGCCTATTTTCACATTTCCTGGTAATATTAAACTGTGTGGGAAATAGTGGAGCATTCCAAACAGACATTTTTAAACTTAGGAAAGAGGGTATTCAAACAAATATAATATGCAGCAGTCCTTCTGCACAAACTCTTCAAGCCTCATGAGATTCAAAGGTTAATCCAACTGTACTTGATTCAGTATTGATGGCTGTGTTATTGACTTTGACAGATAGAATATCCTGGTCAACAGATTTACCACTGCCAGTGGTTGAAAGTTTGCTAACGCACAGTACGTGGCTGTGAACCAGCCAATCTTCCTCAGTACAGTTGAGTTGTTTTTTTCCAGCAGGTGTCCCTTTGCACAATCTCTTAGTACTGGGGAATGGGGAGAGGGAAGTAAATTGTAGCATTGCAGTGCATGCTGTCTCATGGCTGAGACTTGCCGAAATATCTACAGCTGCTTTTTCTTCAGCCTGGTGAGAACATGCATCCGACAAGTTTTGGATAAGGATTTGCTGATGGGATCTGGATTAGAACAATGAGAGTAACCCCAATGTTAATGTTTTTTTTTGCAACAAAATACCAAGGAAGCAACATGAGTTTGTATGTTCTGCCCAGGACTGCATGGGTTTACTGTGGGTCCTCCAGTTTTCTTCCACATTCCATAGACGGAGGGGTTATTAAATTGTAGGCACACTTTGTCGGTGCCAAAAGCTTGTGGGCTGCCCCCGGCACATCCTTGGACTGTTTTTCTTTTGTTTTGATGTACATGTGACAAATAACACTAACCTTTAATTTTTAAAAGAAAGGTATTGGAAGATTTTGGAAGGCTGCACACAAGGGACCACTCAGTTCCAGAAGCTGTTAACTGATCTTTGCAGTAATGAGGCTACAAACATCATGTTCTTGCTCTTGTTGCATTATGACTCTTCTGCCTCCTGCATTTTTTCCAATGAACCTGTGAGGGGACATCTAGCAGAATGTACATTAGACTGGTAGCACTTGTTTTCTCCTTAGCTATCAGGTAACTTGCAAAACATAGCTTGCCTGTGTGTAGTAGAAAATGGAGTTCCTCGCACTACTTTCTCCTCAAAGAGGAAATGAGTCACCTCCAAAGAGACGGAGGCACCAACTCAGTTTAAGAGTTCCCAGCTTCCATTATTCCACCCCTTCGCATCCCTGCCCATACAAGCATCCCCTCCTTCATTGACAAAATTCAGAGATGAGAACAGAGAGATCACATACACTTTAAGTAGACACCAAGGAGTGGCACAATGATTATCAAATCTAGGAAAGTTAGTAAAGTCGTTTCCACTTGGATTGAACACGAAAAGCAAGCCAACATAAAAACAGCAAGGGAAGGGGAAAGGGCATGATTCCCTTTGTAATTCTTGTGGAGAATTATACTGTATGTTTGTAGGTGGTTAAAATGTTTTTACTGCTAAAGTGTACCAAAATGAAGGAATCGTTTGGTAATGGGTAGGAAATTTCCTCTAAAAGTGACCCTCTTTTTTAAGATGAAATAGTAGTGTTGCAGTTTGATGCAGTTGAAGGGAGTCATGCTATTCTGAAAGACTGATTTATCCTACCAAAGGAAACCACTCTTCTGAATCTGCCCTACCAAATATATCAATTATTTAAATATTTCAATCAGTTCTTGCCTTAGCTTTCCTGATTAAAGGACAAATCAGCCAAGTTTATCAGCTTGCCTTCATAACTTACTGCTTTAAACTCTGATGACATTTCTTGTAAATCTGCACATTCAACAGTTCGTTAGAATGGAAGCCTTAATTCATTTGTTCTTTTTTTGTCCCTAAGCACTAGCCATTTGTGATTTGCATAATGGTGATCCATAATTGTTTGCCGTTCTACAATTCCTCACTGGTTGTCTCTCTGAAAGTATTTCGGTCTTCTTGTTGTCAGTCCTGTGCATCACACTTCTGTGCATTGGATTCCATTTACCTCAGTCTTGATCAATCAATTTGATTATGTCTACCTGTGGATTCCTTCCCCAAGCTTAATATAATGAGTCTTAAACTTTATGTCATCTGTAACCTGAAGATTTTGCTTCTTACTTGCTCATGAAGTCATTAAATTGTCAAAAAAGGTTCTGAGTTAAACCACTTACCACATGCTTCAGAGCCACAGACAGGCTGCTTGGGAGCTGTGTAGTGTTGGCTGTAGCGAGGACTAGGCCTCATGCCAATGACCTGCCTACGTCCGCAGTCCAGCTGCGCAGACTCTGAAGGCGGTGTAGCGTGGCCACCGTGTTCGGTTGGGAGCTGGCCTCTCCCATCAGTGCTGTCCTCCAGTGTTCGATCAGCGGAATGATAGGCTGGATTGCCAGAAACAGTACCATCAAATTGAGGGACGTGTCGCTCAGGGTCTTGGTCCATACGTGTGGTTCTTTTCCATGACTCTGTTTTTTTGCTCACTATTTTGAATGTCCTGGGTATGTTTTGCACCTTGGCCACACAGGAATGCTGTTTCGTTCAGCTGTACCCACATACAGTTGAAAGATAATTGAAGTTGATTTGGTTTGATTAATGGTCCTTATACTCTCCACTTTGTTCAAATCTTCCTTGTTATTAGTTAGATGTGATGTAATATTCATTAATATCACTCCAACCACTGGTTTAGGCTAAACTAGAGTCTGCACATTCTTGGCAGTCTGTTTTACTCTGAGCTGAGCACCTGGGTTTAACATAGAAAACCTAGAGCACAATACAGGCCCTTCGACCCACAAAGTTGTGCTGAACATGTCTCTACCTTAGAAATTACTAGGCCTCTATAGCCATCTATTTTTCTAAGCTCCGTGTAGCTATCCAAAAGTCTCTTAAATGACCCAATTGTATCCACCTCCACCACCGTTGCCGGCAGCCCATTCCACGCACTCACCACTCTCTGAGTAAAAACTTACCCCTGACATCTCCTCTGACTATCCACACAATCAATGTCTCTCATCATCTTATTCACCTGTATCAGGTCACCTCTCATCCTCTGTCGCTACAAGGAGAAAAGGTCCAGTTCACTCAACCTATTCTCACAAGGCATGCCCCCCAATCCAGGCAACATCCTTGTAAATCTCCTCTGCACCCTTTCTATGGTTTCCACATCCTTCCTGTAGTGAGGCGACCAGAACAGAGCACAGTACTCCAAGTGGGGACTGACTGGGGTCCTATATAGCTGCAACATTAGCTCTTGGCTCCTAAATTCAATTCCACGATTGATGAAGGCCAATACACCGTATGCCTTCTTAACCACAGAGTCAACCTGCGCAGCTGCTTTGAGCGTCCTATGGACTCTGACCCCAAGATCACTCTGACCCTCCACACTGTCAAGAGTCTTACCATTAATACTATATTCTGCCATTATATTTGACCTACCAAAATGAACCACTTCACACTTATCTGGGTTGAACTCCATCTGCCACTTCTCAGCCCAGTTTTGCATCCTATCAATGTCCTGCTGTAAGCTCTAACAGCTCTCCACATTATCCACAACACCCTCAACCTTTGTGACATCAGCAAACTTACTAACTCATCCCTCCACTTCCTCACCCAGGTCATTTATAAAAATCACGAAGAGTAAGGGTCCTAGAACAGATCCCTGAGGCACACCACTGGTGACCGCCCTCCATGCAGAATATGACCCATCTACAACCACTCTTTGCCTTCTGCGGGCAAGCCAGTTCTGGATCCACAAAGCAATGTCCACTTGGATCCTATGCCTCCTTACTTTCCCAATAAGCCTTGCATGGGATACCTTATCAAATGCCTTGCTAAAATCCATATACATTACACCTACTGTCTTCCTTCATCAATGTGTTTAGTTGTCTACTGTGGAACTCTTGTATTTAATGTGTTTCTGTGGTCATTCTACTGCTTGGTTAGCTATTTCAAATTACAAAATATTTGCTGATTCCATTTAACCTGGAGAGTGTACACTTGGTTGGTACACTTTCCATGACAAAAACAATCTCCTTCCATATTAATAGCACCACCAGTCACTGTGCCTTGCTCAGGTTCAGTGCTGAACAACCCCTCCCCCCCATCCTTTGTTTTTAGACATCTATACTGTTCCAATCTTTTCTTGGTAACCTTCCCTCTTCCATTCTTTATAAACGTGAACTTATCATAGAAACATTTCGAACGTTGAAAGGCATGGACAGAGTGGATGTGGCAAAGTTGTTTCCCATGGTGGGGGAGTCTAGTACGACAGGACATGACTTGAGGATTGCAGGGCGCCCATTCAGAACAGAGATGCGGAGAAATTGTTTTAGCCAGAGGGTGATGAATCCATGGAATTTGTTGCCACGGGCGGCAGTGGAGGCCAAGTCATTGGGTGTATTTAAGGCAGAGATTGATAGGTATCTGAGTAGTCAGGGCTTCAAAGGTTATGGTGAGAAGGTGGGGGAATGGGACCAAAGTGGAGATTGGATCAGCTCATGATGAAATGGCGGAGCAGACTCAATGGGCCGAATGGCCGACTTCTGCTCCTTTGACTTATGGTCTTATAAACACCTTGCATCCTTTTCTACAGCCAACACTCTCTTCCCTCCACTTCTGATCATCACTATCATTTGGTCCACAGAGTACTGCATTACAATTCTCCATTATATTTAAATTGTCTCTGTCTTCCATATTTCCAAAGCCCCTGGAACTCTCTGACCTCTTGTGTTGTATTTTCCCTGTCTCTCACTTAGGCTGCCACAGTCATCAATAACTTTCACCTCCTTAAAAAAAATCAATCTTCCTTGCCTCAGAGAACATTTTATTCTTTGACTTGGAATGTATGCTTTTGACTTACTGGCTACGTACCAACATTTTTTTTAAGAATCTGCCCTATAACTACAGTTTAAATTTGAATTTGACATAATTACTTAATTCCACTGTGGAACCCTTGTAGTTAATGTGTTTCTGTGGTCGTTCTACTGCTTGTTTAGCTATTTCAAATTGCAAAATATTTGCCGATTCCATTTAACCTGGAGAGGGTCTCTTTTCATATGCTTGTTTGTTTTCCATTTGAACCAAGTACTCTTTACTTTGACTTTTCTCTTTACTACCCTGTTCATACAGCGATCTGATTTCTATTATATTCGCTACTTCACTGCTATTACTGGGTCACTCACTCAATTTAAACTCATTGCCCAGAACCAGGTCAAGTATTCCTTCCTTTCTTATTGGAGCAGCAACATTTCAATTGAGGAAACAGTCATGAACTTGCTGCCAAAATACCTTTTCCTTGCCTCAACAGCTACATTCCCTTTGGCAGACTATTACTGGTAATTTACCATCCACCATAATTGGAATGGGTGCAGATTAATCACACAAAGCTACTCTGTTATTAATGCACTTTTTTTGTAATTTTCCTGGGTATGTCACCCTCAATTATCTTTCTACTCTTTCTTGGGCTGCAGTGTGCTCAGAGTAGTGCAGTTCATTTGTCAATCCGCCCTTGTCTGTGTGCATTCTTACATGTCCTGTCAAAATTATACCTTTAAGCACTAAGGAGTTAAAATTTCACTTTCACTTTCTTTAACGAAATATTAGATTGCAGTGTTAAAGAGAAATCATATGTTACTTTCTGACAACTAATATAACTAGATGTGACACAGTCTCGTGAAGCTGAACGTTTAGAAATAGGCTTTAAAAGTTACTGTGCCTTATAGCACAGCTTGTTCTACAACTACTTCTGTAAAACTGCTATGAAATTCTACCAATTTCAGGGTTTTTGAATGCTGTGGGACTAAATTCAATACTTAAAAATGGGTACAACAATTAAAATGCCTGTGCCTTTCACCAAATTAAGACAGAATGTCATCTTCTTGCTGTCTGATCATTTATATATTCGCTGCTTTCAGCCAGATCTAACCACATTGTCCAGTGGCCAGATACACAGCAGGGGGCTCGATAACCTGACTGGCGAGCACAACTTAAAGTCGATGCTAATTAAAACCAGCCTCCACTTAAAAGGTGCATTGCTGTTGAGCAGGTTCTGGAGCTCTGATTGGGCAGACATCTTCACATCTAAAGAAGGACATAATAGAGGAGGAGTGCAATGAAGATTCAGCAGACTGGTTCCTGGGAGGGCATACTTGCTTGCGGAGAGATTGGAAAGACAAGGCCATTCCTCCATTGAGCACATCTACATGAAGCATTGTCGCAGGAAATCAGCATCCATCACCTGGGACACCCACCACCCAGGTAATGCTCTCTTCTCATTGCTGCATTAGGAGGAAGGTACAGGAGCCTCATGATCTGCACCACCAATTATTACTCCTCAACCATCAGGTTCTTGAACCATTAGGGATAGTTTCACTTGCCCCATTACTGAACTGTTCCCTCAACTTATGGACCCATTGTCAAGGATTCTTTATCTCATGTTCTCAATATTTATTGCTGATTTATCTATTGTATTTGCACAGTTTGTTGTCTTTTGCACACTGATTGAACACCCATTTGGTGCAGTTTTTCACTGATTCTTTTATGGTTATTATTCTATTATGGATTTACTGCCTGTAGAAAATGAATCACCAGGGTTGTATATGGTGACATATATGTACTTTGGTAATAAATTTACTTTGATCTTTATTCTCTAGGAGTTGCAAGAATGAAAAATGATCTAATTGAAATAATTTCTTACAGGAATTGACAGGATGATGAAGAAAGGATGTTTACTTTATTTCCCTCTAGCTAAGGAGTCTAGAACCAGAGGTGACGGTGTCAGAAAAAGGTTAAGTTGTATTGGTTAGAGCCAAGGAGAAATTTCTTCACTTACTTTATGGTGTATCTTTGGAATTCCCTACAATGGACGGTGATAGATGATCAGTTATCGTGTTCGTTCAAAAATCAAAGTAAATTTATTATGAAGTACACATATGTTACCATATACTACCCTGAAATTTTTTGCAGTCTTTCAAGTAGAACAAAGAAATACGTACAATAGAATTAATGAAAAACTACACAAAAACAAAGGCGGATAAGTAACCAATGTGCAAAAGGAGACAAATTGTGCAAAAAAACCCATAGATAAACAAAAAATAGAACTGAGAACATGACTTGTAGAGCACTTAGAAGTGAGTCCATAGGTTCTGTTCAGTGTTCTGCAATCAATTCATGTTGAGGTGAGTGAAGTTGTCCATGCTGGTACAGGATCCTGATGGTTGAAGGGAAATAACTGCTCCTGAACTTGACGGTGTAGGACGTCCTTCTTGATGGCACCAGTAAGAAGAAAGCATGGCTTGGATGTTGGGTGTCCTTGATGATGGATGCTGCTTTCTTACATTCAAAACCAAGGTCAATAAATTTCTGGATATTGGAGGAATTAAATGATTATGAATAGTGCAGGAAAATGGAGCTGACGATGAAGATTGACCATGATCTTGATGAACAGAGAAGTAAGGCCAAATGACCACTCCAGATGGTAATGTTAATAATTTTGTGTTCTAGCAGAGAATCCAAGGCAGGGAGAGGATGTTAAGATTTTCCATCGAAAATAGAGGAACTTTTTGAAATAAATAATTTCTCGCAGGATTTGGACATCACTGGCTAGCTTGTCCGGAGTCTTCAGAAGGTAGTTTGGGGCCAATCATAATGTGGTCTGGAGCTAACGTCAGGCTTGACCTGGTTAAGGCATCAGATTTCCTTTCCTAAAGAACATTGGTGAGTGGGTCCATTTCTCACAGCAGTTTATTATATTACGTAGCAGATTTGTGCTTTAGATTTATTTAATTACTAAATCCTCCATGGTGGGATTTATTATACTGGTGCCTCTAGCTCTTCAGTGCAGAGCTCTGGATAACGGTTCTGCGGATTAACCCCATGCTACCGTGCACCCCAGCCCATCCACATAGGCCCAGGAAAACTTCTGGGCAGACGGTCATGAAGCCAGTGGGTGCAGACAGCGATAAGAATGAAACCCTGGGGACTTGATACACTTATTTAACACCCTGTATGAATATATTCTCTGCCTGAGAGGATTTCACTCCCTTTTTTCTTCTTCTTCCAGCAAAGTGCTTCTTCTTGTTTTCTGCTCATTCTCCCAATCTCAAATCTACTACTGTACTCATGCCAGCCATAATCTGGTTGTGCAAAAGCCTGAGCATCCAAGGGAGCTCACCATAACCCGTAGAACATTGAAAGTACATAATTTCTAGAAAACAGAAAACAGGAGCTGAACAGTAACACAACAATTAGTCCCGCTGCCTCACAGCCTCAAGGACTCAGTTTTGATAATGACCGCAGGTGCTGCCTTAATGGACTTTGCACATTCTTCTTATAACTGCATGGGCTTCCAAGCCTCTTCTCAGAAAGATGCCTTCTATTTTCAACCTTTCTAATTTCCTGGTCCCAATCAGTTTGCCTTCTCCATGTACGTATGAACCCACCCCCCACCCCCCACACTCCCATGTGACATCAGGATAGCTCAAGGTCCCTCTCGTTCTTCTGTGAACCAGTGAGTTCTCCTTCACTGGCTGGACTTGATTTCACACTTAACACTTTCTCCTTCAACTCCACTCATTTTCTCAAGATCAAAGGTGGGCATCTGCATTGCCCAAGCATAGAGTCCTAGCAACCTATAGCATGAGAATGGGCCAATTCAGCCCACTGTATCGACGCCAGCCAGTGGGCAACCATTTGTATTAATCCCATCTTCTAGCTCTTGGCCACAGCCTTGTATATCCAAGTAATTGCAGTTTGGACAGCTCTGATATGTGATCAGCCCCCTACTTGCTTTATGCTTATGACCATGAGGCTAAGTACAGCTCCAATGCCTTATTTAAATTTGCTGACAACACCACTGCCATTGGCCAAATGAAATGTGATGATGAATTCAGCATATAGGTGCAAGATTGAAAATCTGTCTGAGTGGTGCCACATCAGCAACCTCTCACTCATTGTCAGCAAGACCAAGGAGCTGAATATTGTCTTCAGGAGGAGGAAACTGGGGGTCCATAAGCCAGCCCTTATCGGGTCAGCGACTTTAAATTCCTTAGTGTTATCATTTCAGATGATCTGTCCTGAGTCCAGCGTGCAAGTGCAATTACAAAGAAAGTACGGTGGCATCTCTATTTTTTTAGAGATTTGCACAGATTTGGCATGTAACCAAAAACTTTGACAAACTTCTATAGATGTGTAGTGGAGCATATGTTGACCAGTTGCATCTTTACCTGGAATGGAAAATCCAATACCCTTGAACAGAAAATCCTACAAAAAGTACTGAATACAGCCCAGTCCATCATGGGTAAAGCCCTCCCCACCACTGAGCACATCTATATGGAGAACTGTCACAGGAAAGTAGCATCCATCATTGGAGATCTCTATCATCCAGGCCATACTCTCTTCTCACTACTGTCATCAGGCAGGGAGTAAAGGAGCCTCAGGACCCACACCTCCAGGTTCAAGAACATTTATTATTCCTCAACCATTGGGATCTTGAACCAGAGTGGACAACTTCACTCACCCCAACCTATGGACTTAATTTCAAGGACTCTTCATCACGTTCTTGATATTTATTGTTTGTTTGTTTGTTTGTTTATTTATTTATTTATTTATCTATCTATTTATCTATCTATCTATCTATCTATCTATTTATTTATTTATCTATTTATTTATCTATCTATTTATTTATTTATTTATTTATTATCTTGCTGTTTTTGTTGTTTCTTTGTATTTACCTTGAATGCCTGAAAGAAAATGAATCTCAAGGTTGTACCTGGTGACATACAGTATATATACTTTCATAATAAATTTACTTTGCATTTTGATAACCCAGCCCTATATGCCTAAATGTAAAGGCAAGCAAACTGAATGCTTTCTTCACTAACCAATCAATCTGTGTCACCAGTTTCAGGGAGCTATGAACTTGTACTCCAATGTCTCTCGGTACATTAATATTTCTAAGATTCCTACAATTTACCAAATATGTCCTGCAAGTATTAGACAACCCAAAATGCAGCACCTCACAGTTGTCTGGACTAAGTTCCATGTGCCATTGCTCCACTCAACTTTTCAGCTGATCCATGTGCCACTGTATACTTAGGCAACCTGCCTTGCTATCTGCAAGTCTGCCAATCTTTGTATCATTAGCAAACTTACTTACTAGGCCATGGACACTCTCACGCAAGAAATTTACATATATGGCAAACAACAAAGCTGCCAGCACAGCTCCCTTCAATTTACCACTGGTTACAGATTTCCCATCTGAAGACACCAACCCTCCATAACTGCCACCTGTCATCAAAACAATTTTGGGTCCATTTTACCAAAACACCTTGGACCCCATATGCCCTAACCTTCTCAACCAGCTTTTCACGAGGGACCTTGTTAAAAACCTTGCTAATGTCCATGTAAATCATAATTGCCTTCCTCAACTTCCCTCACACAAAAAAAAACTCAATTAGATTTGTGGGTCAGTACTTCCCATGTACAAAAACCATGCAGTCACTCCCTAACATCTCCTTCAGCTCCCTGATAATCAACACTTGCGCACCTCAAGGATGTATGGTTATCCCACTGCTCTACTCTTGTGGCTGGGCACCTCTGAAATGTCACCTATAAATTTGCTGACGACACAACTATTGGCAGAATTTCAGATGGTGACGAGGAGGTGTACAGAACTGAGATAAATCAATTGGTTGAGTGATGTTGCAGCAACAACCTTGCACTTAACGTCAGTAAGACCAAAGAATTGATTGTGGACTTCAGGAAGGGGAAGTCAAGGGAACACACACCTCATCGAGAGATCAGCAGTGGAAAGGGTGAGCAGTTTCAAGTTCCTGGGTTTCAACATCTCTGAGGATGTGTCTTGGACCCAAGATATTGATGCAATTACAAAGAAAGTGCAACAATGGCTATAATTTATTATGAGTTTGAAGAGAATTGATATGTCACCAAAGACATTTGCAAGTTTCTACAGATTTTCTGTGGAGAGCATTCTGACCGGTTGCATCACCATCTGGTATGGAGTGGCCCCAGCACAGGATTAGAAAAATCTGCAGAAAGTTGTAAACTCTGCCAGCACAAGCTTCCCCTGCACCCAGGACACCTTCAAAAGGTGATGCCTTGTTAAGAACTCCCATCACCCAGGACATGCAGAGCCAACAACTTGTCCTTGAATGTGAACAAAACAAAAGAGATGGTTGTTGACTTCAGGAGGGCACGGGGCGACCACTCTCCACTGAACATCGACGGCTCCTCAGTAGAGATCGTAAAGAGCACCAAATTTCTTGGTGTTCACCTGACGGAGAATCTCACCTGGTCCCTCAACACCAGCTCCATAGCAAAGAAAGCCCAGCACCATCTCTACTTTCTGCGAAGGCTGAGGAAAGTCCACCTCCCACCCTCCCCCCCCCCCATCCTCATCACATTCTACAGGGGCTGTATTGAGAGCATCCTGAGCAGCTGCATCACTGCTTGGTTTGGAAATTGCACCATCTCGGATCGCAAGACCCTGCAGCGGATAGTGAGGTCAGCTGAGAAGATCATCGGGGTCTCTCTTCCCGCCATCACGGACATTTACACTACACACTGCATCCGCAAAGCAAACAGTATTATGGAGGACCCCATGCACCCCTCCTGCTATCTGGGAAAAGGCACCGAAGCATTCTGGCTCTCACGACCAGACTATGTAACAGTTTCTTCCCCCAAGCCATCAGACTCCTCAATACCTAGAGCCTGAACTGACATAAATTTACTGCCCTCTACTGTGCCTATTGTCTTGTTTATTATTCATTGTAATGTCTGCACTGTTTTGTGCACTTTAGGCAGTCCTGGGTAGGTCTATAGTCCAGAGTAGTTTTTTTTTCTGTGTTGTTTTTACGTAGTTCAGTGCAGTTTTTGTATTGTTTCATGTAGCACCATGGTCCTGAAAAACATTGTCTCGTTTTTACTGTGTACTGTACCAGCAGTTATGGTCGAAATGACAATAAAAAGTGACTGACTTGACTTGACATGCCCTCTTCCCATTGCTACCATCAAGGAGGAGGTACAGGAGCCTGAAGACGCACACTCAACATTTCAGGAACAGCTTCTTCCCCTCCACCGTCAGATTCCTGAATGGGCAATGAACCCATGAAGACTGCCTCAGTATTTTTCCTCTATTTTTGCATTGCTTATTTAATTTCTATATATAACCAACTTGTTGTGAAACAACAGATTTAACAACATATACCACTGATATTAATCTTGATGCTGATTCAAATTACTCCCTGTTCTTTCCAAGTGATTATAAATCCTATCACTAAGACAATACTCTGACAGTTTCCCTCTTACCAATGTAGGGCTCACTGTCCTGTTCCTTCCTGCCTTACCCTCTCAGCACTTCCTGCTGAAGGGAACAACATTAACCACCTTTCAGTCTTCTAGTACCTCTCCTCAAGTTAGTGTTGATGCAAACCATCATCATCAGTGCCCAGTAATCTTTTCCTTTGCTTTATAAAACACACAGGGTGCCAGAGGGAAAAATAACAGGGTGTGTGAACCAACCATTCTTCTCATGAAGCAAAAGAAAACTCTGACAGCTAATTTCTTTATATTGGAAGTAGTTACTGTTTGGAAAAGAACGGGTTTTGGCTTTTGGCAGCAACCTGATGGAGGTTTGAACCATTGTCTCTAATAGTACTTTCCACTCCAGCATTGTATCTGTCACTTAAAAGAAGTATTTTGTGAAGGCATTATTTGGAACATTGAGTTCCAAAATAAGGGCCCTGGCATCAAATCAGAGTCCCATGGCTTTTGATCTCATGATTTTCCTTTTGTCTATAACTCCAGTGGGTGGTTGTTATGTATATGCTAACAATCTCACCAGTATGCTCTACTGCAAGACACTCCCTTCACATATATGTGTGCACATGTGTTGTTGGTTTGGAATCAGTTGCAAAACAGTAGCACCTTAAAAACCGTGCCAAATATGATGAACGGCATTCTATTTCAAAGATTAATTCAATACAAGTTTCTCCTTACATCCTTGTTATGTGGTGAAGATGGTGCAGATCTCTGTCCAAAAAGCTAACCACAAAACCAACAACCATTGCCAACAGCTACAAATTTAGTCAAATAAATTTCTACTGCTAACTAAGTAAAATTGGGACCATCTGTTCTTGGGTTAGATAATGCTGAGTTAGGATTCAAGGCACTGTCATTATTTCATGGGTTAGAGTTCTCTAGATCATCTGACTTGTGTAATTGACATACTGAGTGTAAAACAGTTAACATTTCCCCATATTTTGTATGAATTATTCCTCTGCTGTATTTTATTCCCCTTTTGCAGTCTGCAACTAATTTTCCTGAATTTGATGTGTTGTTCCTACTAGGCATAGAAAATTTAAAATTTTGCACACCCCTTCCTTTAACTGAAATTTCCTCCAATTTTTCTCAGAGTTCTGAGTTCTTCCAAATCTAGCTTTATGTTCACTTCCTTTCTGGGAAATGCCCATATATGGCAGTGTCTTTGGACCAAACATTATGGATGTTTGGTCAGACAGTTAGATATGTTAGAGCTTACTAAAAAAGGGGAGAGGATGTGTGGGATGAAATTGAAGAAGAGAGATGGCCAAACATCCATAATCACCTCTCCTGCTTTTCCTTTCCTGGCCTCAAAGTTATTTCTGATGCCTTAACAGTAATAGAGTTTCTCTTGTCCTTACCTACCACCCAATGAGCCTCCACATCCAAAATATCATTCCCCACAATCTCTACTATCTTCAAAGGGATCCTATCATAAGGATATATTTACCTATTTCCCCCCTCCACTTTCCTCCGTGATTCCCTTGTCAATTCGTCTCTCTCCACTAACCTCCCTCCCGGCACTTATCCCTGCAGGTGGCCAAAGTGCTACACCTACCCGTTCATCTCCCCCCTCACCTCCATGCAGAGCCCAAACGGTCCTTCCAGGTGAGGCAACTCTTCACCTGTGAATCTGCTGAGGTAATCTATTGTGTCCACTGCTCCCAATATGGCCTCTTCTACACTGGTGAAATCCATCATCAATTAGGGACCACTTCATTGAACACCTACACTACCTCAGTCAAAAGCAGAACTTCCCATTGGCCTAAGGTTTTAATTCTGATTCCCATTCTTGTACGACATGTTAGTCCATGGCCGCCTCTTGTGCCACGATGACGCCGCTTTCTATTTACATTTATACTCTGTCTGGGTAGCCTCCAACCTGATGGCTGAATATCATTTTCTCCTTCCTGTAAAAAAAGATCTCCCCGTCCTCTCTTATATTCCCCACTCCGGCCCTTACCTCTTCTCACCCATCTATCATCTCTCCCAGAGTCCCCTCTCCCTGCCCTTTGTCCTCTGCTCCACTCTCCTCTCTCATCAAATACCTTCTTCTCCAGCCCTTTACTTTTCTTTCACCTATCACCATCTAACTATCCTCCTATCCCTTCCTCTATCTTTTTATTCTGGCATCTTCCCCTTTCCTTTCCAGTCCTGAAGAAGGGTTTTGGCCCAAAACATCACCTCTTTGTTCGTTTCCATACTTGCTGAGTTCCTCCAGCATTTTGTGTGTGTTGCTCAGATTTCCAGCATCTGTAGGTTTTCTTCTTAGTTTTCAATGTATTGCTTTGGATGTCCAGCATCTGCAGAATCTCTCGTGTTTATCATTTTCGTCTGTTTACATTCCCGCCTTGGGACATTCTTCTACTCTAGGGGGTCAGGGGAGGTGAGTAAATAAGTGCAAGCTGTTATATACATTACGTTTCAGTTAATACAAAACAAGGAGATGAAATGCGATGGAGTGATGGTGTTTTTGGGAAACCATTTGTGTATCTATATTGGCTACAAAGTCGAATAAAGCAGTTTTCCTTCAAAGCCCCGATTCCAAATGATAAACACTGGAAGAACAATTGTTTCTGAGTGTGGAAGGTGACCTCACACAGAGTCCCAGCGAAAAACAACAGAATCCTAATCAGGTTTATTATCCCTGTCTTTAATGATGTAAAATTTGTTCTTTTGTGGCAGCAGTATAGCAGGGCACCATCAAACAATCATTCTTCTCTTGGGGCAAAAGAAATAAGATTTAATAACTAATTTATTTATTTTCAGAACAATTATTGCTTGGAAAAGAGGGGTCTATGACTTCTGACAGCATAATGATGGAAGTATGAACCATAATCTCTCATAGACTTCCAATCAACTCACAGCTGTGGCCTAGTGATCCTGTCACTTAATTATTTTCTACTAGATATAATTTCTCAACTTGTTTGACCAAAGTTTATTTGTACTGGTTAATGTGCTAGAAAGACAAATTAAAAGAAAATGATACTTTGCTGCCGTTCAGAGCAAGTACAAGGCTTTCTGAGATTTAGAGTCTAATTTATCTTCAGTATGATGGGAGTAGAAAACCTGGTGGTGCTATTGTGTTGTTAGATGTCTAGCAAGGTGAATTTCAGCCTACTAGTTTGTCTACACCGAAGTTCAAAGTAAGTCTATTATTAAAGTACATATATGTCACCATGTACAGTACTAACTTGAGATTCACTTTCTTGTAGCCATTCAGAAATAGAGGCAATAGACCCGATGGAAAGCTGCATCGAAAGACTAAAAACGACCAATGTGCAAAGGAAGACTACTTGTGCATATAGAGAGTAATAATAATAATACTCACTTATTTAGATAACCACAATATGCTCACACAAGAGCAGAAAAGAAAGAACAACTGATAATAGATTCCGTAATTCTAAATCAAGCCCAGCAGAAAAGAGGAAACCTTTCATGTTGTTATATTGACTACCAAAAAGCATTTGTTTTATTAACCATGCTCATGGTTCGTAAAAGCTCTTACTATATATAGAAAAACACCCAATACTTGTGAAATTCCTACAACATCCAATGAAGCATTATTGTACTATAATCACCCTATCTATTAACAATCAAAAGAGAACAACTGCTGTTATCAAAACAAACAGGCATTTTCCAGGGTGACTCTCCCCTCGGGTTTTGCTTTAAATACACTCTCCAGTTGACTGAATCTAATAAAAGTAGAATGTCCAATCAGAGACAACCAAATGAGTTATACCGACACACCTTATGTACTCGGACAATTTGAAATTATGTGCTCCTTCATTAGTAAAGCAGAAGCAATTAATTCTAATAGTAGAACTATTTTCTCAAGATATAAACATAATCTTTGGACTAGATAAGTACAGAACATTAAACATAAAGAAAGGTGCAATAGAGCCAGTAGAATATAAAACAGAGCAGCAGGATACAATATAACCGATGGATGAATGGGAAATACATAAGTATCTGTGATATCAGCAAGCAAGGAGAGTAGGTCATAGTGCAATAAAGGGAAAACTTTCGACAGAATTTACTTCAAGGCTTAAGAAAACCTGCCAAACAGAGCTCAATAGGAGAAATATTACAGAGGCAATAAGCTCTTTTGCTATGCCCATCTTAACATATTCTTTTGGCATAATATGATCTAGAAAATTTATCAAGAAAAATAAGAAATTAAATGACAAATATTAGAAAACATTGTGTACACTCAAATTCACTTAGATCAAAACTTCCCAGGACAGAAGGAGGAAGAGGAATAACAGACTTAAATATTCATCCTTCCCCCACCCCCGGAAATTTTCATGTTTCATTGTTTTACAACATTGAATCACGGTAGATTTAATTTGGCTGTTTTGATACTGATCAACAGAAAAAGACTCTTGTGTTAAAATGAAAACAAATCTCTACAGTGTGATCTAAATTAACTACAAATATAAAACACAAAAATAATTGATTGCTTAAGGATACTGATCTTTAATATAACACTCAAAATCATCACTGGTGCAGCCAACTGTTTTAAGAAGTCTCTTAATTAGTTAAATGGAGATCACCTGTGTGCAGTCAGCATGTTTCCATTGATTGTAGTAAAAATACTGTTGTAGCTGGAAGGTCCAACTGCTAGTGAGTCTGTATCCTGGCAAAGGAACACTCCAAGCAACTCTGTGAAAAGGTTATTGAAAAGCACAAGTCAGGAGATGGATACAAGAAAAGTTCCAAGTCACTGAATATCCCTTGGAGTACAGTTAAGTCAATCATCAAGAAATGGAAAGAATATGGCACAGCTGTAAATCTGCCTAGCGCAGGCTGTCCTTAAAAACAGAGTGACTGCGCAAGAGGGGACTAGTGAGGGAGGCCACCAAGAGACCTATGACAACTCTGTAGGAGTTACAAGCTTCAGTGGCTGAGATGGGAGAGGCTGCACATACAACAACTGTTGCCTGGGTGCTTCACCAGTTGCAGTTTTATGGGACAGTGGCAAAGAGAAAGAAGTTGGGGAAAAAAAACTCACTTGAAATCTGGGCTAGAGTTCGGCAAAAGGCATGTGGGAGACTCTGAAGTCAGCTGGAAGAAGGTTCTATGGTCTGACTAAATACTCTATTTGGCATAAGCCAGCCACAGCACATCATCCCCACTGCAAAACGTGCTGGTGGCTGTATCATGCTGTGTGGATGCTTCACTGCGGCAGGCCCTGGAAGGCTTGTGAAGATAGAGGGTAAAATGAATGTAGCAAAATACAGGAATTCCTGGAAGAAAACCTAACGCAGTCTAAGAGAATTGTGACTTGGGAGAAGATTTGTTTTCCAGCAAGACAGTGACCCCAGGCATAAAAGCCAAAGCTACACAGAAATTGCTTAAAAACCAACAAAGTTAATATCCTGGAGTGGCCAAGTCAAAGTCTGGACTTCAATCCAACTGAGAATTTGTGGAGGGGCTTAAAAAGGGCTGTTTACTCACGCTCCCCATGCAATCTGACAGAGTTTGAGCAGATTTGTAAAGAAGAATGGGGAAAAATTGCAATGTTTGGATGTGCAAAGCTGTTAGAGAACTATCCACACATATTTAAGGCTGAAATTGCCGCCAAAGGTGCATCTACTATATACTGACTTGAAGGGGGTGAGTAATTTTGCAATCAATTATTTTGTTTAATAGTTGTAATAAATTTAGAGCAATTTGTAGAAATTTGTTTTCACTTTGACACGAAAAAGTCTTTTTTGTTGATCAGTGTCAAAAAACCCCCAAATTAAATCCATTCAGATTCAATGTTGTAAAACAAAAAATGAAAACTTCTGGGGGGCGGAGTAAATACTTTTTACACACCACTAAACTTAAATGAAAACACAACACAGAAAACAATAAGGAATTATCACTACAGAAGAAAAGTTAACCAATGGAAGAGTATGACCCTCTATCCCCATGATCTGAGCAGACTAGACATCAACAAGGGAGCATTGAACACCTGGCTCAGAGTTGGAAACCTCTTCTCAGAAACAGAGGGATTCCTTGTGGCAATACAAGATCAGGTAGTTAACACAAAAATATCAAAAAATACATAGTAGAAGTCCAATAAATTTAAGATGGAAAATGCAAAGTGAAACGAGAAACAACCCAACATATTCTAGAATCCTGCAGCAATTTAACTCAATCTGATTACTTACACAGGCAATATCAAGTGGTAAATATCATTCAACAATATATTGGTTTAAAATAGAAACTCATAAAATACATCACATCTTACTAGAGATACACACCTGATTCAGTTTTAGAGTCAGAATCCTTTAAATCATACTCTGACTGATCCATTAATACAGAAAGGACAATGCATAATAATCACCTGGATCTCATGTTACAGGATAAACAAGCAGGAACAATTTAATAGATATAGCCATTCCAAACACACATAAATCAATAAATGAAAAATGCCAGAAATATGCTGAATTAAAAGAGGAAATTGAAAGACTCTGGAACATAAGCAGGATATGCATAGTCCCAAAAGTAATATCTACAACCGTTAGGCCACAAATAATCCCCAATTTAACCCTAACCTAATCACAGGACAAATTACAATGATCTATTAGCTTACATCTTTGGACTTTGGGAGGAAACCAGAGCTTCTGAAGGACCTTCATACATTCCATGGGGAGGATGTACAAACTCCTTACAGAGAATAATAGGATTGAACTTTAAACTCTGATACCCCAGGCTGTAATAGCGTCAAGCTAACCACTACACTACCATAGTACCCATAGTGATGTTTCATAGGCTTTCTCCTACCATAGGTTCTACACTGGCTACAAAATGATTTGACTGTAACTAAATGTAAACATTGGAGATTGTTCACAGGTGACATAGCAAAGCAAAGATTTGGGCTGGTATTGAAATTGCTTCTGTGCTTAATTAACTAAGTCTGGAAGTGAAAATAATTATCAGTAATGGTTATAATGAAACTACTGTATTGTAGTTAAATCTGAAATAGTCACATTCATATGCAGATAACAGGGGAATATAGACCATGTGCAGGTAGAAGGAATGAAGTGTCATTAATTGCTACAACACAATATTGTGGGCCAAATGGTTCTATGTACAGTATATAGTCATTAGGGAATGAAATCTGGTTCTGAAAATGCCTGGTTTGGCTGAAATGTGACTCTAGCCTCATAGCCTTGGATGTGTAAACTTCTTGGCATATGGCAACTGGGGATGGACAAGAAATCCTGGCCTTGACAGCAATATCTAGTTCCCTTGAATTAATTGAAAACACAAACATTTTTTAAAAAAGTCATATTAAGTATTAAATTTGCCATTTTTCATCATTCAAACATCGTAACTGCATATTCATTCCATCAGGTTACTCTTGAATATTGGCCTTTGAATGTTGAATAATTGACATTGTTCAGAAACATTTTTGTCATGATTGTCTTCAGGGATCCTACAGATTTGTTTTTCCTTGCTCTGATCTGCATTCCTCTAGGATAGCTTCCAACTGTGTTCTTCAGCTTCCTTTGATGACCGAGGCTAGATTGACGACTTGGCGTGTGGGGGAAAAATAAGCTCAGGTTAGCTTCTGAACACTCTGTGTTTTGTCACCAGCTTGCTGCATAACCAAGTCCCATAATAACAGAAGCCCTTAAGTATGACAAGAATATAAAATTAGCACAGATCCCCAACTGGCCAGTTGCCTTTGAATACTTAATAATAGATTGCTTTGAAAATATTAATCTAAGTAATACAGAATAGGAATATCTGTTTTTAATTGTACAAGTGATTAGATTTCTTTGACAACAGAAAATAAAAGTAATAAACACATAAAAGAGATGCAGGAAAGTCCAAGACAGGTATGCTAAGCCTGCCCTAATTTCATCCAAGCAGGATATTTCCCATCCCTCCATATTACAATCTCATTTACAAGAAGAGATGAAAAATGAAGGGGAAAGCCCCACAGCAATGTGAAAAATGTAGGAAAAACCTTCTCTTTCATCTTAAGATATTATAAAAAAAAAGCACAGTAGATAGCACAAATCATTTGTTGGTCACCTATTAATCCATTTACCCTTGATATGTTGAAATCTGTGGTCCAAAGTAAGAGCCTCTGGGTGTACATTTCCATATTGTTCATCGAGTAACTTTGGAGGCTCCCTGCCCTCATGAGAAAGAATCCAAGCATCATCCCATTCTTACTTTGATTTCCCCCAACTATCAAACAGGAATTGTCCACCAAAAGATAGCATATTCAGCTCTTTTGTTGTTTATAAGCTCTATCAGTTTACCTCTAAGAGCGCACATATTTAAAAATT
Source organism: Hypanus sabinus (assembly GCF_030144855.1). Classification (NCBI taxonomy): domain Eukaryota; kingdom Metazoa; phylum Chordata; class Chondrichthyes; order Myliobatiformes; family Dasyatidae; genus Hypanus; species Hypanus sabinus. The sequence continues at coordinate 175,779,570 of NC_082707.1, forward strand.
AATAGACTTGGTCCTTTCAGCTCATCTGAATAGCCAAGCTAAGTGAAGGTGACCATCTGGTATTGCAGTGGTGTATAATCATAAAGGACTAACAGTCTTGATGAGGCATCTCAGTGATGTTAGTGACAATGAAACTGGGTGGTGGTTAAGAAACCCAAATTAAATTTCATCCCCAAGACATTGCACAGAAGTTATATTATTGGATATGAATCCAGAGACCAGTGTTCAACTCCTTGATGGTAACTATGGAATTTAATAACCTGGCATTTGGAAAAGAATCAGAATTCTATTTATTATCAATGACTTGTATGTCATGAACTTAGTTATTTTTCAGCAGCAGTACATTGCAAGATATAAAATTGCTATAAATGACAAAAATAAATAAAAAGCCCAGAAAAGGGGAAGAATAACAATCATTCCTACTAATGGTGTCTGCAAAAGCTACCAGTTTGTTTTAGAAATCCAAATAGCTTCATCAGTGCCTTTTGGGGATGAAATTTGCCACTCTCAATTGATCTGGCCCAAATGTGACTCCAGCCGGACTACACAGTTGGCTCTGAAATGGTCTAACAAACAGCTAATTTCAAGGGCAACTGGAGATTCGCAGGCTTGCCAGCTAGGACTCAAATCACAAAAACTGGATTTTTAAAAATTATACCAGTTGAGCATTTCAGAAATTGAAATATGACAATTGAAGGTTAAAAAGGTAGCTTAAAGTCATGGCTTTTGTGCAAATGGATGTTTCCTGTTCATTTATAAAAGCAATGGTGCCATCTAGTGCTGCATCCTAATACTGTATACAATGACATCCTTAGTTTGAAATACCAGACCCCCTTGACTGCTAGGATAGAAAGTAAAATGTTTGTTCCTGTTTATCCCAATCTCATACAATATCCAAAGGTAAAACCAAAGGAATGATCTGAGCACTCTTATCAGTCTTGAACAGATCTCTTGTACGATAAGATGTACTCTTGGCCTCCCAGTCTGCCTTGTTATGATCTTTCACTTTACCATTTACCCGCACTGCACTTTTTTGATAGTATTTATGATTTATTCCACAACATTATTATTGTTTTACCTTATTCTACCTCGAAGCACTGCGTGATCATTTGAGCTTTTAACTGTATCTTGGTATATGTGACAATAATAAACTGATTCCAATACTAGAGTCTTGTTAGCAATCCTGCAGAATCAGGAGAATAAGCAGAATCAAAGGTTGCTATTAATGGCACAAATGTACTGCTCTAGGCAGCCAGAAAGCAAATTGCTCTGAAAGAAAACTACGTTTGTACAGGAGTTTATTGTACATTTAAACCAATTCCTCCGAAAACCCAATCTATCTTTTGCATTTAAAACTCAGTGAAGCCAGGTGATTTTATTGGGTCCAAATGTAAGTGCAAACATCTTAATGTGCAATGTTATATAACAGTTAATAAGATTTGCTTCATTTATCTAAAATATTATGAAGTATTTTACTTAAATTTCCATTTTTGCACTGTAATTTAGAACCCAATACATAATGTGGACTTCAGAGTATATTTAATAAGTAATTAAGACATGAAAGCCCTGGAGGTTTCACTGTTCTTGATCAACTCTTGAGATCACCAGCCTGGATCTCTGAGTTTGGAAACTAAAGTGCTGGAATATTGAAGCTATTATACAAAAAGGCTCTTAATTTTTCATATGTCTCAACGCATTTGAAGTGTTTTACTGAAATGAGTTTGATTACATCAGTCAATATATTTCCATGTTCTTGTTAAGGATGATTCAAATTACACATAAACACAAACATTTCATTTGGATGGTCACAAGAATAAAACATTGTCTTCGCACAGTCTTCGGACCTGTCTTGCTTGAATTTCATTTTGAAAGGACTTCTTAAGAAACAACTGCACTAATTATTAAAAACACAAAATACTGGCAGAACTCGTAGGCCAGACAGCATCTATGGGAGGAGGTAGTAATGACGTTTCGGGCCGAAACCCTTCATCAGGAGTGAAGTAACATGGGATGGTTGAGGGGGGATAAGAAGTGGGGGAGAGGGATAAAGTACAGAGCTGGGAAGTGATAGGCTGGAGGGAAATGGGCTAGGGGGAAGGTGGAGAATTATGGGAAATAAAAGAGAAAGAAAGATAGGGCTGGGGGGAGATTATAGTGAGGGGGGAAAGAGAGAGAAAGAGAACTAGACTAAAATTATAGATAGGGATAGGGTAAGACCTGCCGCAGACTGGGAGACCGTTTCGCCGAACACCGGTGCTCAGTCCTCCAGCAGAGGAGGGATCTCCCTGTGGCCACACACTTCAATTCCACAGACCACTCCCACTCCGACATGTCTGTCCATGGCCTCCTCTACCGTCAAGATGAGGCCACACGCAGGTTGATGGAGCAATACCTTATCTCCCGCCTAGGTAGCCTCCTTCCTGCCGGCATGAACCTTCAACTGACAGACCTCTGTTGATATCCCTGCCCCCCCACCCCCCACCACTTACCATGGTAAATGGAAGGGCACTGTGGAATGAAGTAGAACATAGTGATCTAGGGATAATGGTGCACAGTTCCCTGAAGGTGGAATCTCATGTGGATAGAGTGGTGAAGAAAGCTTTTGGTACGCTGGCCTTTATAAATCAAAGCATTGAGTATCTCTCCCATTTCCCGCACATCTGCCCTCGCCCGATCCGCCCACCACCCCACTCTGGGCCTGTAGTCATAGAATTCCGAAGAATGAGGGGTGACTTCATTGAAACCTATCAAATGGTGAGAAGCCTTGATAGAGAGGATGTTTTCTATGGTGGGAGAGTCTAAAACCAGATGACCCAGCCTCAGAATAGAGGGTTGTCCTTTAAAAGGACATGCAGAGGAATTTCTTTAGCCAGAGACTGGTAAATCTGTGGAATTCTTTTGCCACAGGCAAATGTGGAGGCCAAGTCTTTATGTATATTTAAGGTGGAAGTTGATAGATTGTTGGTTGGTCAGGGCATGAAGGGATACGGGGAGGAGGTAGGAGATTGCCTCATCTCGGTTCTCATCGGAATATTGGATCAGCCATGATGAAATGACAGAGCAGGTGTGATGGGCCAAATGGACTAATTCTGCTCCTATAGCTTATGGTCTTATGGTAACATTGCCTTTTTTTTTTACATGTGTTTTATATCTCCCGCATAATTTGTGTCCCACATCACAGGCCTCTGAAGGCTGCCCAGGTATGACCCTTGTCCTGGTCTTCTTACCCAAGCAGTTTCTGAACTTAACCACAAGGATTCTGTATCTTCCAATCCTATGTCACTGCTTTCTAAGTATTTGATTACACTTTTTAACTAACAGTGCCACCCCATCCTCTATGCCTACCTGCCTTTTGATACACCGTGTATCCTTGGATGTTAAGCTCCCAACAATGATCTTCATTCAGCCATAACTCAGAGATGCCCATAACATCTAATCTGCCAATCTCTAACTATGCTGCAAGATCATCTACCTTGTCCCACATACTGTATGCATTCCGATATAACACTTCCATATTCCAGAAGATATAGGAGCAGAATTAGGCCATTTGGCCGATCAAGTCTGCTCCGCCATTTCATCATGGCTGATCAGCCAGAATCTTCTGCATTCTCCCCGTATCCCTTCATGCCCTGACCAATCAGGAATCTATCAACCTCTGCCTTAAATATACATAAAGACTTGACCTCCACAGCTGCCTCTGGCAATGAATTCTCCAGATTCACCACTCTCTGGCAAAAGAAATGCCTCCTCATCTCTGTTCTAAAAAGACACCCCTCTGTTCAGAGGATCTGTTCTCTGGTCTTAGACTCTCCACCAAAGGAAACATCCTCTCTACATGCACTCTATCAAAGCCTTTCAACATTCTATAGGTTTCAAATAGGTCACCCCTCTTTCTTCTGAATTCTAGTGAATACAGGCCCCGAGCCGTCAAATGTCCTTCATAGGAGAAGCTGTTCAATCCTGGAATCATTTTCATGAACCTCTTTCAAAACCTGTCCAGTGTCAGCACCTCCGTTCAAAGATAAGGGGCCGAAAACTGCTCACAATACTCCAAGTGAGGCCCCACCAGTGCTTTGTAAAGTCTCAACGTTACATCCTTGCTTTTATATTCTAGTCCACTTGAAATGAATGCCAACATTGCATTTATCTTTTTCACTACAGACTCAACATGCAAATTAACCTTTAGGAAATCCTGCACAATGACTCCCAAGTCCCTATGCACCTCAGATTTTTGAATTTTCTTTCCATTTACAAAGTACTGTAGTCAACCCTTCTATTTCTCCTACCAAAGTGTACGATCATACAATTCCTGGCACTATATTCCGTCTGCCACTTCTTTGCCCATTCTTGTAATCTGTCTAAGTCCTTCTGTAGCCTTTCTACTTCATCAAAAGTACCTGGCCTCCACCTATCTGCATATCATCCACACACTTTGTAACAGAACCATCAATTCCATCATCCAAGTGATTGACAAGTAATGTAAAAAGAAGCAGTCCCAACACAGATCCCTGTGGAACACGACTAGTCACTGACAGCCAATGAGAAAAGGCTACTGTTACTTCCACTCTTTGCCTCCTGCAAATCAGCCACTGCTTTATCCATGCTGGTATCTTTCCTGTTATACAATGGGTCTGTAGCTTGTTAAGCAGCCTCATACCTTGCACCTTGTCAAATGCCTTCTGGAAATCCAAGTACACAACATCCACTGATTCTCCCTGGTCTTTCCTGCTTGTTACATTTTTAAAGTATTCCAACAGAGTTGTCAGGCAAGATTTTCCTTTGAGGAAACCACACTGACTAGGGTCTGTTTTATCATGTGCCTGCAAGTACCCCAAAACCAGGTCCTTAACAATCCACTCCAATTTCCTTTCTTCTGCCTCTCTCCCTACCTGAAGAGTGGAGTGACATTTGTAATCTTCCAGTCTTCTGGAACCTTTCTGGAATCTAGTGATTCTTGAAAGGGCATTACTAATGGCTCCATTATCTCCTCAGCCACCTCTTTCAGAACCCATGGGTGAGGTGACTGACCTTTTAGTTTCTCAAGAACCGAGTGATGGCAGGTCCATACATTTCTGAGCCCAGACACATTGGAACCCCCACCATACTGCTAGTGTCTTCCACAGAGAAAACTGATGCAAAATACTTATTCAGTTCATCCATTATTTTCTTGTACCCCATTACTACCTACCCATCATCGTTTTCCAGCAGTCCAATATCCACTCTTGCCTCTCTTTTACACTTTATATATCTGAAGAAACTTTTGATACCTCTTTAATTTTATTGGTTATCTTTCTTTTGTATTCCATCTTTTACTAATGGCTTTCGCAGTTACCTTCTGTTCATTTTTAAAAACTTCCCAATCCTCTAACTTCCCACTAATTTTCACTGTATTATATGCCCCCACTTTGGCTTTTATGTTGGCTTTGACTTCTCTTGCTAATCATGATTGTTTCATCTTGCCTTTGAAATACTTCTCAACTGGCTTTATGTCAGGTAGACATATGCATTTTAATTTGCATCGTCTTTTCAATATCCTGTATACAAAACCCATCTGCCTCTATTATCACTAATCAGAATATTTCCTCCCCTTTTGCAATTCATCGTGGGACTCATCAAGGCATGCCCCTTTCTCCATTTTTGTTTGCAGTTATCATTGAGCCACTGGCTGTTAGCATCAGACAGGGTCCTTTGATATCTCCCATTGATATGCATGGGCATAAACATCACCTTTTGTTATACGCTGACAATGTCCTTTTATATATCTCCAGCTCACAAACATCAATATCCGCCCTTCTGACTCTAATTAATAGTTTTGGTAGTTTCTCAGGTTTCTCTATTAATTGGGATAAGAGTGAACTAATGTCAGTCACTGCAGTGGTTAATACAGTCTATTCCCTTTAAAATAACTAATGATAATTTTTCCTATCTTGGTGTGTCTATTACAAAAAACCTAGATGACCTTTTGTAAGTGAATTGGCGGAACAAATTTGAACAGGTTAAACGCAATATTGACTTTTGTAAAACCCTTCCAATTTCTTTGGTGCGGAGGGTTAATGCAATCAAGATGATTGTACTGCCACGATTTCTTCATCTTTTCCAGTCAATTCCGTGCTTTATTCCTCTGTCATATTTTAAGCAATTGGATTCAATTATTATACCCTTTATTTGGAATTATAAAGCCATTAGAATTACTAAAAAACACTTGTTAAAGCCCAAGGAAGCAGGAGGTTTTGCCCTACCAGACATTAAAATGTATTACTGGGCTGCCCACCTATCCATTCTTGCATGGTGGAAGAAAGGACCACCCTCTACCTCAGACTCGTGCCCAGCACGGTTACCCATCGAGCGAGTGCTTTGTAAGAAGCCTTCCTTACCAGCTCTCCGCAATAGCCCCACTGCAGTTAATAAGTCACATTTTAGTAACAGCTTTGTGGTTGGCAGCATTGTAAGAATTTGGAAGCAGATTCAACTACACATTAAGGCCCCAAAAACTTACATTGACACTCTGATTTGTGACAGTCATTCCTTTTTGCCTGGCCTGAATGATACTGTTTTCTCGTCCTGGAAACAGAGTGGCATCTGTAGTGTAGGTGACTTATATATTAATGGAAACTTTGCCTCATTGGCGCAGTTACAAGCCGTTTACAATATCCCTGCATCTAGTTTTTTTTAAAATATTTACAAATTCGAGATTGTTAAGAAATACCTAATTTTGAAGTTTTGGACAAACATGAGTCCCTGGAGGCTATAAATAAATTTGATCCGGTTACTCGTTGTGCCGTACCCTATTTTTACCAGATCCTACATAATGGAGCTCGGGTGAACACTGTAGGTCTTAAACAGGCATGGGTGGATGAATTGGGTATAGAAATGACAGAGGAGGTCTGGAATGAGTGTTTAAAGAGTATACATGATTGGTGAATGTCAGACATAGGCTTGCACAGTTTAAAACAATACGTAGACTCCATTATTCCAAAGAAAAGTTGCACAGCTTCTATCCTGATGTTTCACCAGTTTGTAACAGATGTAAATATCTGAGAATAGTAACTTGTCACATTCATTCTGGTCATGTTGTAAGCTTTATGCATACTGGAAAAGTATTTTTCACTGTTTCTCTGAGGCTTATGGGAAGCAGTGGGAACCAGACCCACTCATAGCCATCCTTGGAGCAACAAGCTCCCTATCTTCAGCCAATAAGTATGAAAAAATGGCTGCATTGTTTGGAATGGTGATTGCTAAGAAGTTAATCCTGCAAGTGTGGAAAATGGACTCTGCCTACGTATGATCTGTGGCTGAGAGAACTGGCAAATACTTTACATTTGGAGAGACTGTGACTATGTAATGAGGACAGAGGGGACATCTTTGAAAGGATATGGGGCCCTGTATTGGACTTCCAAATGGAGTGAGGACTGAGGTTTTTTTCGGTGCTGTGCACCTCTGCTGAATATGTTTACTTTTTCCTTTATATTATTCTCCCTTTTGCTGCTCAATACTTAATTTAATTTTGTTGTGGTCGTGGTTTTTGTGGATGTGCTTTTTTTTTGTTGTTTGTAGAAAAAAAACAATATTAAAAAAAAAGAAATACTACTTCTTTGGTATGATTATATTCTCCACTTTCTGAATTGCTTACAGAAATTCCAGCCATTGCTTCCCTGCCATCATCCCTGCCAATGTTCTTTGCTAATCAGTTTTGGCCAGCTCTTCTCTCATGCCTCTGTAATACCCTTTATTTCAGTGTAATACTGATATGCCTGACTTTAGCTTCTCCTTCTTAAATATCAGGGTGAATTTTCAGTCCTGTAGTCATAGCCCTTTTCAATTTTGCCCTTGTGTTACACTGTAACTCATTCCACTGATCTCAATTGTCCCCTATGATCTGCCTATCCTTCCTCAGTCTCACTCCACACTGTATCTACTTACATACCAACTTCCCTATCCCCAGCCCCAATGGTGTGCATCTCCAGCAGCCATTGACAGCCAATCCAGTTCCTAGCCTTCATATGTGGCTTAGCTGCTGAGACCTGTGGGACTGTTTCACGGGCAAAGGGGAAAAAGTGGGTTTCTGGTGTCTTAAAACCAGTTACTTTGGACAGATGGGGTTCATCAGCTGTGGTTGGCAGCTCATCTAGGAGAAGGAAAACTCTGATCTCAAACCTCCACTGCCTTACAAGGAAAGCTTTGGGTGTAAACCCTGAGGAAACATCTGGAGTTGGAGTCCCTAAGGCAGTCCTGCATTGAGTCCAACGCTGACGGGCAAGTCCAGCAATGTCACTAGTGCCAAACGGTTTCTGCTGCGCCTATGGGGTCATCAGCTGCAAGAGGAGGGGGAGCATGCTGCATGGGCAACATCTTGCTCTCCATATTGTACTGCCCTGGCTTGTACGTCGACTGACTGTAGCCAGCTAGGACATAACATCCATGACTGACGCCCAATCAATGGAGGCCTTAAAAATTGTAAAAGCGAATCCTACCCAATGAGTAGAAGGTTTTTTTTAGCGTGTCGCACCAGACAGACAGCCATTCTTGTCTGGCGCATGGTGTCAGGATTGGTCTCTTTTCAGATTAACCGGGTCATGAAATGAACGTTCCTGACTCGATCCTTGTATTTTTTATGAGCCCGAGTGGCTAGTTTGACACTCAGCCTGGCACAGATGGAAAGCGTGCCGGGGGGGTGGCCCGACTTGGATTCGAACTCCGGAGCCTTTGCTCCGGAGTCCGGCGCTGATGCCATTGTGCCAGCAGCCGGAGTAGAAGGTAAAATCTATTCATTCTTCTGGTCACATAAGGTAAAGTGTTAAAGAATTACATGAAACTTTTATAAAGAAAATCTTTGTAAAGTCAGTAGATGATGAGAGTTTACTGGTCTTTTTCAATATTTGTTCCTTGTTAACGGCTGGATGTCGGGATGTTCTGTCTCAGTAAAACAGAGCACGGTACATACTAAGCTCTTTCAAACTTTTCAGAACTCTCTGTCCATGCATGCACAATGGGACCCAAAGAGCTGAGTTATAGGGGGAAGGTTGAATAGATTAGAACTTCATTCCTTGGAACATAGGAGAATGAGGGGTGATTGGTAGAAGCATACAAAATTTTGAGGGGTATAGATAGGGTAAATGCAGGCAGGCTTTTTGTCCACTAAGGTTGGATGAGACTGGAACTAGACATCATAGGTTAAGGGTGAAAATGAAATATTCAAGGGGCACCTGAGGGCAGCTTCTTCACTTAGAGAGTGGTGTGAGTGTGGAACCTGCTGCCAGTAGAAGTGGTGGGTGCAGATAGAAGTGCAATATTTAATAGAAGCTTGGATAGGGACATGGATGGGGGTGTATGGAGGGCTATGACCCCGGCACAGCTCGATGGGACTAGGAAGAATAATAATTCAGCACAGACTAGACAGGCTGAAGGAGCTGTTTTAGTGCCATTGTGCACGATGACTCGAACTGAGGTAACACATTCGTTCCAAAGGTCATCAGTACCCCAGCCATCCAAGAAGGCTGCTCGTTGCCACCTTCTCAAGGACAAATAGAAAAGAGCAATAAAGAAGTCTTACTGTTCGTGTCTGTGTTCTGTGAATGAATTAATGATTTTTCATTTGGAATGGCATACACTGTAATTTGTTTTAGTCCCTACACTAACCTCCTGTTGTTACTTGAAAACAGTTGTCCCTTATTTTCCTTGTGAAGGATATTCCTCAATTTCTCACCAATAATTAATTGAATAACGTCCAACTGATGCCCATGGACAGTGAAACATTTGTATTTTATACCAGTGATGACGAATGAGCTGATGGAATGAGACAGCTCCTTCCCCCCCCCCAAGTATATTTTACACACTACTACCACTGTGCAACCTCCCACTCCCTGCAATGCAGCCTTTCTATTTCCAAATACTGTTCTGCAAGTTTTCAGCCAAATTACTCTTTCCTGGATTATGTCTTCAGAGGTACTAACAGACGAAAGATCCAGCACAGAGTAAATTACAGTTAAGTTCCAGAAAGCAGTGCATTTCAGAGAGAAAACACAGAGAGGAGGTTTGGCCTGTGTGGGCTCATTAGGCCGAAAGGGCCTGTTACCATGCTCTATCTCTCAGTGTGAGAAAGAGTTACTCAAACATCAAAGGCTTTTTTTTATCTTCGTCTTCCCTTGAGGTTCAACAATTGCAGGTTCTTCCTTGTTCTGATTTTACTCAGAGTGGAGCAGTTAGTAATGACCTTGCTGTTGTCATTTCAGCCTCCAATCCCACCATTCTCTGCTCTTACTATGCATCTTCACTCCTTTTATTGATTACTAACCTAACCACAGGCCTGTTAAAGGCCTTCCAAGGCTTTGTCCACGACTTCCCCTACTGTGTTCCCTGTTTCTGTGCATGTTTATAAATTGTTAAAATTCTAACCTCCTCCAACGTGTTTAAAAGTCATTGACCTGAAATGGGCGCTCTGCTTTCTCCTGGTGTTGCCTGACCTGCTGATGGATTCTAGCATTTCCTATTTGTAATTTTAGATTTCCAGCATCTACAGCATTTTGCTTTCATCCTAATATTCCAGGTCTTTTTTTTTTCCAGCAATATTAATGTATGTGTTTGTAATTGCAAAGAAATTTCTGCAAATTAGGTTGCAACTTGGTTTGTTAAAAGTTCAATAGTTCATAAGTGGTCTGTTGTTTCATCAAAAAGAAATTCGTGGACTCATTCATAAAATAATTGACATACAGTGAAAAGATAAAGCAAGTTGGCTGCTTATACCAGAAATACGTGAGTTTTCAGTAGATTTTATACATGAAACAAAACTAATCAGTAATGGGGTTCTTCATATCTGTACTGTGATTTGTAGCTCTGGGCTGAAAAGGAACAGGTTTTGGGGGAAAGGGTGGGGGTAGATGGAACGAGGATGGACAATTGACAGAAAGAGATTAGATGATCTTATTTCCTTTTGTCCTTACCTACAATCCATGAGCCTCAGCGACTTCTGTCATCTCCAAAGGCCACAAAACACATTTTTACCACCCCCCCCCCCCCCCCGGCACGCCACTTTCCACTGTGCTCACACTTCCCTCCATGATCCCCTTGTCCATGTGTCCCTCCCCACTGCTCTCCCTCCCAGCACTTATCAATGCAAGTGGCCAAAGTGCTACACCTGCACATTCCCCCCCTCCTCCCTCACCTCCACTCAGGGCCCCAGGCACTCCTTCCAGGTGAGGCCACTTCACCTGCAAATCTATTATATCTGGTGCTCTCAATGCAGCCTCCTCTACGCTGGTGAGACCGCTTCGTCGAATACCTCTGGTCTGTCCACTAGAAGCAGAATTTCCCAGTGGCCCAACATTTTAATTTTGATTCCCATTCCCTTTCTGACATGTTGGTCTACGGCCTTGCCTTGTATTCTGTCTGGATTGCCTCCAACGGATGGCATGAATATTAATTTCTCCTTCCGGTTTAAAAAAAATTCCTTCCCTTCCCTCTTTTTCTATTCCCCATTCTGGCCTCTTACCTTTTCTCACCTGCCTATCACCTCTCGCCATTCCTCCTTCTCTTTCTCCTATGGTCCACTCTTGTCTCCTATCAGATTCCTTCATCTCCAGCTCTTTACCTTTCCCACCCACCGGGCTTCACCTATCACCTTATAGCTAACCTTCTTCCCCTAACCCCACCTTGATACTCTGGCATCTTCCCTTTTCCTTTCCTGTCCTGAAGAAGGGTCTTGGTCTGAAACGTTGACTGATTGTTCATTTCAATGAATGCTGCTAGACCTACTGAGTTCAAAGGTACAAATTAATGTCAGAGAAATGTATATAATATACATCCTGAAATACGTTTTCTTTGCAACCATCCATGAAAACAGAGGAGTGCCCCAAAGATTGAACAACAGTTAAATGTTACATTTAATTTACATTTAATTGAATAACAGTTAAATGTTGGAACCCCAAAGTACCTCCCAGCTCCCCCCCCCACCATAAGCGAGTAACAATTCCCCCACTTCTCCACCAGCAAAAAAAAGCATTGGCACCACCACAGTGTGAGCAAAGCAATAGCAAAGACACAGACTTGTAGTTACCCCAAGGACTTCGCGTTTCACCCAGTATTCAACATACCACAGGTTCTCTCTCACCCTAATAAGGAAGAAAGAGGTGCCTCCATTTTCCCAGCAAGCAGGGAGACATAATGAACAACTTGCTGGTTTATGATGTTACAAGTCTTTTACATCACTTTTCTCAAGCTCTTGTGCCTGAAGATCGCCAAGATCCCAGGTCTCCAGGCGCACAGCAGATATCCTGACTCCCCCGACGACACATAGGTCTTTTGTCATGACACCGACCCTCGATCCACCCGTCTCCAGAGCCCTGAGATCCTAGGCTTCTGAATTCGAGCCGGACTCTCAGGCTGAGCCTTTAGCGTGCCAACCAACTGCCAGTTATGGAACTGCGAGAGCGGGTCCTGTTCCCACAAAGAACCATAGTCAGCGTGTAACTCCAGTCAGGGTCTTCAAAAAAAAAACCCTGAAAGGGGACAATAGAGATAAAAAAGATGGAAATAGAGCTGTTTCTGAAGATGCGAGCAAAGAAGTCACTGTTAGGCGCCATTAACCCTCCGAAGCTCTGCCTTCCTCCAGCATCTTGTTGTATGTTCCAGCATCTGCAGAACCTCTTGTGTTTAAAACATAGAACACAGACATCCACAGCACATAACAGGCCCTTCAACACACAATGTTGTGCCAACCATGTAACCCACTCTAGAAACTGCCTAGGAATTCCCTACCGCATAGCCCTCTATTTTTCTAAGCTCCATGTACCTATAAAAGCCCCATTGTATATGTCTCCACCACTGTCATTGGCAGTGCATTACACGCACTCATCACTCTCCTGTGTGAAAAGCTCACTGCTGCTATGCCCTCTGTAGCTACGTTCCAGCACCTTAAAACTGTGCCCTCTCCTGTTAGCCATTTCAGCCCTGAGAAAAAGCCTCTGGCTAACCACATGATCAATGCCTCCATCATCTTGTACACCTAAAGATCAGCTTTATTTATCACACGGACATCGAAACATCCAGTTAAATGTGCTGTTTGTGTGAAATACCAACACACTTCCCAGGATGTTCTAGGGCAGGAGTTCCCAACCTTTTTTTGTGCCAGAGTCTTACCATTAACGAGGGGTCCACGGATCCCAGATTAGGAACCGCTGTAATGTAGAGGGAGCCCACAAGAGTCACCGCGCTTCCGATACCAACATAGCATGCCCACGATTTACTAATCGTAACTTGTACGTCTTACTACTGCTTTAATTGGTGGGATACCTGAAGTATGAAGATGACCTTCTATGGTGTTCAAAGTTGGGGTGGGTGTTCATTAAAATGTGGAAGTTTGTGGTCGGTGGAAGCACGTTATTTAAAAAAATTAAAATAAAAGCAGTATTTCCTGCAGTGCAGCAAATCAGGCAGCAAACCCCAGAATGGCCAGAGAGGTGAAAGGACGAACATCTGTCACTTCTTATTTTGAGGATACCTTGTTGACCAGCAAACCAGGCGTCTTCTGAAAGATTTTCTGACAGTCCTCTGTTCTTCCCATACCAGCTGCTCATTGGAAACCCTCTAGGCACACTTTAACTCATTTTTCATATCTGTCTCTTGCTGCAGCTTTTTAAAGTGCTGGTTACCTTGGCAACTTTGGTCTGCACACTTTCACAGAAATTCTTTGTTCTCTCCACCTCCCCCTCTTCTCAACTGAAAACACGTTCGGTATCTCACTTTTCCAGTTCCGATGAAGAATCAGAGAGGTCCGCCAATCTCCGTGCTCCCGAGGAAACAATGCCATGTCCTTCAATTTCACCAAGCACCAGGTGTCATCCCCTCAGTTGCTAGCTTTTCCGAGTGCTGGCGGTCACTGAATATACGCACAGGCTTGTGAAGACTTCTACCGCTAACTCAGGGCTTGTCCTCAAATGAAAAGGTTCTGCCTTCCAGCATTGTGGATTATCAGAATATCTTGATTCCGTGTTTCCAAGGTGCACCAATGAGCTGCCAGTCATTTTCAAGCAACATCCGTGGAGGCAAAGCTCTGGTTGACATCCTGAGCTAAAACATGGACAGTCTGTTGCTGCCACAGATGCTGCCTGACCCACTGTGTTCCTGTGGTTTTTATACACCAGATTCCAGTGTCAGAAGTCTCCCTATTGCCAGTCATTTTCCATGACTAAATACAAGGATCCTTGGGAACAATCATCCCGTTTCCCAAATGCCATGTAAGAAATGGAATCTTTGTGGAAGAACATCCCTGGCCTTCCAAAGGCCTGGCTACAACTCTCGGATACTCTGCAGGTGCAGAGACCTTGTCCTTGTGTGCTGCCTGCTGTGAAACCCAGTGATCCAAAAACAGCATCTGGCCCCAGAGGAAGACAGCCTGGAGACCCAGAGCCTGAAGGATGCGAGGCACAAGCTGAACAGCAGCAGGACGACGAGAGATCCACCCAGGGCGAGCCCCAGCAGAACGCCACCAGTCTTGACTTCCAGATGTCTTCATGGCCAATTTAATTTCTATTCTGCAAAAAGCACTTGTGTAATATTTGAAATCCACACCCCACAAATAAATGAAAGCCAACTTCTGGGTAAATTTGTCTTGTATTCCACTCTCAAAAGAAAAATATATAAGATTAGTAGACTAGGTAAACAAAATGTACTAAACCCTTGAAGATTTCCAACATTACAATGGCTCCAATGTAAAATTACTTGATTAGCCATAAAATGCTTGGAAGAAACATATACCTACTGCACTGACAGCTTACAGTTCAGCCTTATTTGAGCGAAGGGGTTAACAGAAGCTCTGCCTGAATTGACTCCACTGATACAAAGACATCAGTGAGCTCCCTATCGACCATTAACTGTATTATCACTCCCTGTGAGATTCATAGTTACACTGTGCATTCTTAGGTGATTACTTTGAGGGCTTGTCATCACCTACTAATCGCCACACCATACCAGTACAACTTTTAGGTGTATTGCCCCGGAGTAATTCATTTCAGAGTGACCTTCACTCACCCGACAGCTGCTTGGCTCATTAACACAGACCATCAAAAAGTTTTTAAGAACTTTCATCTCTTTAAAGGGTTGCGGGGGAAAAAAATCAATAAAACTGGTTGCCTGGCAGCGGCAGGGGATCTCCCGTGGCTCGATGGGTGGTTGTGTTGTACAAAAAACAGATGGCGGCCTTCAGGATAAGGTCCGTGCGGTCAGTTATTGCTAAAATAAGACTAAATATAGATCGATATATCAACTGAAACTCAATAACACACGACATTCAGTCACTGAGCGAGACTGCAAAAGAGGACGAGCATCAATAATGAAATTTGATTGCAAGTACTGAATTTGACATTTTCAGTGGTTTTAGGCTAAATATCAACCAGCTGTGGAAAAATTCACCACACTGTTGGACTGGACTGAATATATTGGAAGCTTCGGAGTTAAAGTGAAAGAATTTCAATCTGACTGCGATAAGATTTTTAGCAAAAGAATTCGTAAAATAATAATGCGATCCTATTTTTCCCTTTTGTAGCTTTTCCCTGATTTGTTTTCCTGATGCCTCCTTGCCCTGTGAAGTTCATGCCGTTTTGATTTTGGATATGTTGAAGCGGACAGTCGCGATATGAATGGATTGCCATTACAGCCGCTGTCCTCTAATGATCGGGCGAGCAGTCAGCCATAACCAGGCTTCGCCGTCAATCAAAATCTCTGGGCTAAAATGAACAGAATTATCTACCCTCTCTCATTCTTTTTCTTTTTGTGCTAATTTCACCCACTCAAGAATATTTATCTAATACCCGACATAGAACAATATTCCCTCAAATGTTTCCTTTCTATATTTCCCTCTGCTTCTCCCTATTTCTATTGTATACTTCATTTTCATAAACATCTTTTACTTTATTTCACTCTCTCCTTTGTTTCCTATTTATCTTGTCTAGTCTTTTCCTAAAGTATTTCTCTGATTTCCCCACTTCCTCCCCCACCCCCCACATCCTGTAAATAAATGATATTTGGGCAATTTTATTTTCATTTGCAATAACCCTTTTGGCTTAAGTTATTCTAGGTTTGAAAGTCAAGATTGCTGTAGATTTCAAAATACTAGAAAATTTACTAAAACTTGGAGGTTTGAGTCCCAAGACCATCTACTGTCTAATAAAATGCTGTGTTTGTTTCTTTATATTCTATTCCTGGCAATAGAGCTGAGTAGCAGGCACACTCAGTTTAAATGGTGGTTTGATTTTGAATCATATTAGTCATGTGCAGCTCTTTCTATGTTATATCAGAGCCTTAAACCATGTTTTTATTTGATTAATAGAAAATTAGAGAGAGTGTGAACAACAAATTTCAGATGTAGGTTAAAAATGTGCATTTTTTATCTATTAGCCTGCAATTCTTTTTCCAGCCCCACACTATAAACTCCAGCATTTCCAAAGCACCTTCCATTATCATCTATTGCCCTTTATTCTCCAAAATCATGTCAAGTGCAACAACAGGCCTGACCAATTTCCCTCCACCGCCACCCTCCTCTGTCTGGTAGAACTGGTTCTCATCCTCAACCTTATCTCCCTTTCTCCAAACTCAAGGTGTCGCCATGGGCATCCACATGGGGCCCAGCTATACCTGCCTTTTTGATGGCTGTGTGGAACAGTCCACATTCCAAGCCTTCCTTGGTAATGCTCCCCAACTCTTCCTCTGCTACATTAACGACTGCATCGGTGCTGCTTCACACTGAGCTCATCAATTTCATCAACTTTGCCTCCAACTTCCACCCGACTTTTCAATTCCCTTGTTCCATTTCTGACACTTCTCTCCCCTTTCTTGAACTCTCTGTCTCCATCTCTGGAGACTGATTGTCTACTGACATCTTTTATAAACCTACCGATTCACACGCTTATTTTTACTTTAACTCTTCCCACCCTTTCACCTGTTTAAAAAAAACACATTCACTTTTTTCAGTTCCTTTGTCTTTGCCGCAGAGTGAGGCTTTCCATTCAAGGAAATCAATGATATTTTTCTTCAAAGAACAGGGATTCGCTTCTTCCATCATTGATGTTGTCTTCAACTGTATCTCCTCCATTTCCCAGACTCACGCCATCTTCCCATCGCCTTAACGCGGATAGAGAGAGAGAGTTCCTCTTGTCCTCACTTACCACCCCTTGAGCCTTTGTATCCAGCACATCATTGTCCACAACTTCCACTATCTTCAATGGGACCCTAACACCAAACACATCTTTACTTCATTTCCCAACACCCCCCCCCCCCCATTCTCCACTTTTCACAGGGGTTGCTCCCACTGTGATTTCCTTATTGATTCATCCATCCCCACTGATTTCCCTCCTGGCACTTATCCCCGTAAATGACAGAAATGCTACATTTGCCCATTCACCTCCTCCCTCACCTCCATTCAGGGCCCCAAACAGGTGAGGCAACACTTCAACAGTGAATACATTGGGGTAGATTACTGTATCTGTTGCTCCTAATATGGCCTCCGCTACATTGGTGAGATCTGATGTTGATTGGGGGATTGCTTTGTCGAGCACCTCCAATCAACAAGGAGGATTTCCTGGTAGCCAACCATGTTAATTGCACTCCCCATTCCTCTTCCAACATGTTGGTGGGTGTCAGTGTTGCAGATGAACAGGGGAAACTATGGAGCCATGAGGGAGGAGCTGGCCAAAGTTGACTGGACGGATATCTTAGCAGAAAAGACAGTGGAACAGCAATGGCAGGTATTCTTGGGAATAATGCACAAGGTGCAAAATCAGTTCATCCCCCGGAGAAGGAAGTATTCAAAGGGGGGAAAGGGGCCACAGTGGTTGACAAAGAAAGTCAGAGATTGCATAGCATTAAAAAAAAGGAAATATGACAGAGCTAAGGTGAGTGGGAGGACAGATGATTGGGAAGTTTTTAAGGAACAACAGAACTGAACTAAAAAGACAATACGGGGAGAAAAAATGAGGTACGATTGCAAGCTAGCCAGGAATATAAAGGAAGATAGCAAAAGCATTTTTAGGTATGTGAAGAGAAAGAAGATAGTTAAGAACAATGTTGGGCCCTTGAAGAATGAATTGGTGAAATTGTTATGGGAAACAGAGAAATGGCAGAAGAATTTAATGAGTACTTTAGATCTGTTTTCACTAAGGAAGACACAAGCAATCTCCCAGATGTATGGATGGGCCAAGGACATAGGGTAACAGAGGAAATGAAACAGATTGACATTTGGAAGAAAACGGTGATGAGAAGACTGAGGGGACTGAAGGCTGACAAATCCCTAGTTCCAGATGGTCTGCACCCTAGGGTACTAAAGGAGGTGGCCCTGGAAATTGCGGATGCATTCGTAATCATTTTCCAATGTTCCTTAGATTCAGGATCAGTTCCTGAGGATTGGAGAATGGCTAATGTTATCCCACTTTTTAAGAAAGGAAGGAGGGAGAAAACAGAGAACTATCGACCTGTCAGCCTGACATCGGTGGTGGGGAAGATGCTAGAGTCCATTATTAAAGATGAAATAGTGGCATATCTAGATAGCAGTGTTAGGATTGGGCCGAGCCAGCATGGATTTACCAAGGGTAAATCATGCTTGACGAATCTGTTGGAGTTTTTCGAGGATGTAACCAGGAAGTTAGACGGGGGAAGATCCAGTGGATATAGTGTACCTTGATTTTCAGAAGACATTTGATAAGGTTCCACATAGGAGATTGGTGGGTAAAATCAAAGCTCAGGGCATCGGGGGGAAGGCATTGACATGGATAGAAAACTGGTTGGCAGATAGAAAGCAAAGGGTAGCGGTGAATGGGTGTTTCTCAGAATGGCAGGAAGTGACTAGTGGGGTACCACAGGGCTCGGTATTGGGACCACAGCTGTTTACCATTTATGTTAACGATTTGGATGAAGGCATAGAAAATAACATCAGCAAATTTGCTGATGATACTAAGCTGGGTGGCAGTGTGACATGTGATGAGGATGTTAGGAGAATTCAGGGTGACTTGGACAGGCTGGGTGAGTGGGTAGATACTTGGCAGATGGCGTTTAATGTGAATAGGTGTGAGGTTATCCACTTTGGGAGTGAGAACAGGAAGGCAGATTATTATCTGAATGTATTTCTCCCTTACCCAACTCTACACCAAAGAGTTCTTAGAGTCCTTGTTCATCAGTCCCTGAAGGTGAATGAGCAAGTGCAGCAGGCAGTGAAGAAGGCTAATAGAATGTTGGCCTTTATTACAAAGGGAATTGAGTACAAGAGCAAGGAAATCCTCTTGCATTTGTACAGAGCCCTGGTGAGACCACACCTGGAGTATTGTGTACAGTTTTGGTCTCCAGGGTTAAGGAAGGACATCCTGGCTGTAGAGGAAGTGCAGCGTAGATTCACAAGGTTAATTCCTGGGATTTCTGGACTGTCTTACGCAGAGAGGATAGAGAGACTGGGCTTGTACATGCTGGAATTAAGGAGATTGAGAGGGGATCTAATTGAAACATATAAGCTTATTAAGGGATTGGACAAGATAGAGGCAGGAAATATGTTCCAGATGCTGGGACAGTCCAGTACCAGAGGGCATGGTTTGAGAATAAAGGGTAGGTCATTTAGGACAGAGTTAAGGAAAAACTTCTTCTCCCAGAGAGTTGTGGGGGTCTGGAATGCACTGCCTCGGAAGGCAGTGGAGGCCAATTCTCTGAATGCTTTCAAGAAGGAGCTAGATAGGTATCTTGTGGATAGGGGAATCAAGGGATATGGGGTCAAGGCAGGAACCGGGTATTGATAGCAATTGATCAGCCATGATCTCAAAATGGCAGTGCAGGCTCGAAGGGCTGAATGGCCTACTTCTGCACCTATTGTCTATTGATGAGGCCACCCTCAGGTTGGAGGAACATCACCTCATATTCCATCTAAATATCCACCAACCTGATGGCGTGAACATCAATTTCTCCAATTTCCTGTAATTTTTTTTCCAATTCCTACTTCCCTCGGCTTCAATTTTCCATTCTGGCCTCTTAGTTCTTCTCCTCACCTTCCTATCACCTCCCCCTTGGCGCCTCTTCTCCTTCCCTGTCTGCCATGGTTACTCTTCTCTCCTATCAGATTTGTCCTTTCCCAGCTTCTTACATCATCCACACTCCCCCATGCACTTGGTTTCACCTAACATCTTCCATCTTGTCTTGCTTCTCTTCCCCCCACCTTCTTGTTCTGGCTTCTTCCCCCTTCCTTTCCAGTCCTGATGAAAGGTCCCAGCCTGAAACATTGACTGTTTATTCATTTCTATAGATGCTGCCGACCTGCTAAGTTCCTATGTGCGTTACTCCTGATTTCCAGTATCTGCAGAATTTCGTGTTTATGTCAGATTCATCATCAACTTTGATGACACTTCTACGTTCCTTTGCATCTCAAATATTTCTAGTTTGTTGAACTGCTCTTCAACCATTGAATTATTGAAGAATAGAAATTTCCTGCAAGATCTAGAAACAGAAGAAGGATTTGACTTTGCTCCTTATCAAAATTTAGTTCTCCACCCTCTCCTTGGCAACTATGACAATGAACCAAGCTGCACTAAACATTGGTATCGTATTTGATGCTGAGCTGAACTGCTAAACATATATTTGATCCAGGACCAAATTTATCCACTTACATCTCTGTAACATCACCCACCTTTGTCCCTGTCTCAAGAGCAGGTGCTGTTAAGTGAAGAAGTTTCCCCTCATGTTCCCTTTAAACTTTTCACCTTTCACCCTTAACCCATGTCTTCGAGTTGTAGTCCCACCCAATCTCAGTGGATCGTGCATTCTCATCACTCTGCTCTGACTTGAAGACTCTAGCGCTTATCTATGTACTAGGAGCAACCACAGTAGCCAATTTACTTACAAATCTCATGTTTTTGAGATGTAGGAGGAATCCGATGCACCTGGAGGAAACATGCACTCCACGCACGTAATATCTGACATTAGAATTTAATCTTGTTTGCTGGTGCTCTCAAGCAACAGCTCTACTATCCAAACCGCTGTGCTCAGGGAAGGCTTTGCTCTATTAAAGGTCCAGTATAAACAAGGCTTACAGTCATTTGTGCAACAGGAACACAAGCAAAATGCTGGAGGAACTCAGCAGGTCAGGCAGCATCTACAGAGAGGAATAAACATTTGACATTTTGAGCTGTGACCCTTCATCAGGACTGGAAAGGAAAGGGGGGGGGGGAAGAGAATGAGTACAAACTGGCAAGTGAGGGAGAAGGTGAGTGTGTGGGTGGGGGAGGTGAAATGAAAAGTTGGGAGGTGATAGATGAAAAGGCTGAAGAAGGAGGAATCTGATTGGAGAGGATCTGATCCATTGATCCTCTCCCATCTTGCTCAGCTCTTCCAACATTTTGCATGTGTTACTCTGGATTTTCAACATCTGCAGAATCTCTTGTGTTTATGATTCTCATCTGAGCATGAGAGATGGTTGTTGACTTCAGGAGGGCACAGAGCGACCACTCCCCGCTGAACATCAACGGCTCCTCGGTAGAAATTGTAAAAAGCACCAAATTTCTTGGTGTTCACCTGGTGGAGAATCTCACCTGGTCCTTCAACACTGGCTCCATAGTAAAGAAAGCCCAGCAGCGTCTCTACTTTCTGCGAAGGCTGAATAAAATCCATCTCCCACCACCCATCCTCATCACATTCTACAGGGGTTGTATTGAGAGCATCCTGAACAGCTGCATCACTGTCTGGTTTGGAAATTGCACCATCTTGGATTGTAAGACCCTGCAGCGGATAGTGAGGACAGTTGAGAAGATCATCGGGGATGATCTTCCGCCATCATGGACATTTACACTACACGCTGCATCCGCAAAGGAAACAGCATTATGAAGTACCCCATGTACCCCTCATACAATCTCTTCTCCCTCCTGCCGTCTGGGAAAAGGCTCCGAAGCATTCGGGCTCTCACGACCAGATTATGTAACAGTTTCTTCCCCCAAGCTATCAGACTCCTCAATACCTGAAGCCTGGACTGACACCTTGCCCTACTGTCCTGTTTATTATTTATTGTAATGCCTGCACTGTTTTTGTGCACTTTACGCAGTCCAGTGTAGGTCTGTAGTCTAGTGTAGCTTTCTCTGTGTTGTTTTTTTTCTAACGTAGTTCAGTCTAGTTTTTGTACTGTGTCATGTAAACCATGGTCCTGAAAAATGTCTCATTTTTACTATGTACTGTACCAGGAGTTATGGTCGAAATGACAATAAAAGGACAAGACAAGATAGGACTTAATCATAACTTCCCTGCTCATGTTACTATCTCACTTTTACACTCATATTGCCAATGAAGGGGAAGCCAATCGAAGGGGGGGGGGGAGGTAGTATTCCTGCCGATCTTTTGCCTTCTGGGTGAAGAACAAAGCTAATTATAGTAATTTCAGTATGATTGGGGGAAAAATCCTTGTCTCAAAAAAAAGTTTCAGATTTTATTGTAAATTGTTGTGTTGGTGTTATTAGCTTTGTGTGCATTTATTATTTAAAATATAACTGCAATAAAAATACATTATCAAAGTTTAATTTAGTAAAAGCAAATTTATCACAGGGCTTTAAAATAGAGTGGTTTGCTCCTCCAGATGGTCGTTTAACTTTCACAGTTTTATCCCTGGGTCTAATCATAATAATTCCTTGTGGCATGTCTAAAAATACATGATTCATGGCAATTTAAATTGTTATTCTTCCTTCTGTCCTTTGCTGGTTTTCTGATAATTACACTCTGATTATGGGGGTTACTTAAATTATATTTCAAGGTTTGCAACGCTGACTAATTAAATGAACTGGCATTTGCTATTTTCCTTATTGTAAGTATAGACTCAGGAAAAATACAGTAATACAACAATAAATCCTTTCATGGATTTTTTTTGTAACCCAGCAATGCTTCAAGCAGTCACCTGTCATGAGAGAAGATGGCGGCGCGACGCAGCGCACAGCGGCCACTCCAGGATGAATATCTGTAATCTGTCAAATAGGATGCTGTGTACAATCCTGATTTGATGGGGACGGACGTGAGAAGCACGGAGGAACGTCTGGTGAAACTTCTGAAATGCCAGTTTTGCTGCCACTGCTACTGTGTGATCGAGAAATCTCCGGGAGGAAGGCCCTGAATCCTCGGCTTTGCCTGTTGCTTGGCGGCCGGGGTCGAAGCGCTCGGCAGAGATGGTGCAGGGTGCCGGAGGGCTGGTCGGAGGCTCAAAGTTTTCGGAGAGGCTCAGAGTTGGCTGTGGTTGGGTGCTTCCAGGGGGCTGTATCAGTAAGTTTGCAGTGCTGGTGGTTCATGGCAGGAAGAGTTTTTCTTTCTTCTACCGTCTGCGTGAGATGATGGGCTATTGGGGACTTGGAGACTTTTTTACCGTGCCCATGGTCTGCTCTTTATCAGATTACGGTATTGCTTTGCACTGTTGGAACTATATGTTATAATTATGTGGTTTTTGTCAGTTAGTCTTGGTCTGTCTTGTGTTTATGTGATATCATACTGGAGGAACATTGTATCATTTCCTAATGTATGCATTACTCAATGACAATAAATGAGGACCGAGTGTCCTCGTAATCTAATCTAGTTGTCACAGCTGAATAGGTAACTTCTTCAGCTTTAATTTCCCTCACACTGACTAGCAGAGAACCCAATTGCAGAGAAAAATCATATAAAATTTGAAGAAACAATCCAACAGGGCTTTACCAGATTCCTTAGCAGGCAAGACCCAAGCAGAGGGTCAAAGAAAAACTCGGGCAACGTCAAAATCCAAAAATATTAGCTAGAATTTCAGAAATTATAAATTCCTACAAACAAAGGCAAGACTTCACTTACAAAAGGTTATTTCAAGACTGAGTAAAGAAACAAGGACCTTGTACAGGATTACAAAGAAGGTGCAGGTGATAATAATCAGTCTAATAGGCAGGTGAGCAGGAAGGGGTTGGCCTTGTCATCTCTGCCTCCCTCTGGTGGCCAGTTCGGGGCATGACAGTAGTACCATTTCCTAGCCAATCAGCAATAGAAGTAATAGACTGGTGATCTATAAATTTGAACTACTATTCTAGACGTATGAGTTCAAATCCCACCAAATTAGCAGGGCAATTAAAATGAAATTACAATACTATCAAAAATAGTGATCATTGCTACTCCACGAGGCTATGGCCTCAGCCATCTGCCATAATTATTATACACTCATGACTGCATAGAAAATCTGCTCTAACTCCAACTGTAAATTTATATAATATACCCCATAGAGAGTCAAATCTCAAATATTAATGAGCCAAAGTGCAGGAAGAGGATAGAAAGCTTATTGACATGAAATCATGTCAACAGCCTTTCCCTCAGTGTCCTAAAAATCAAAAGAGCTGCTCATGGACTAGGAAGAGAGGCAGTGTGCATACTCCTGTTTGTATCAATGGTACTGAGGTCAAAACATTTGAGAGCTTCAAATTTCTTGGTGTGAGCATGACCAACAGACAGTTCTAATTTCACCATATAGATAGCATTAGTGTCTCTACTTTCTCTGGAGGCTGGAGAAGTTTGACATGAAACCCTCTGGCTCTCACCATTTTATATCAATGCACCATTGAAAGCATTCTAGCTTGATGTAAAGAATGGGCAGACAGAAACCAGATTTGGACAATATACTCCAGTGTGGTTAAGCTAGTGGGTTGTGAAGGTGCATAATGTCTTCTCTGCTCCTGTGCACTGGGCCCTGCTTATAGAACCAGAATCTTTTACACCATCTCCAACTCTTTCCCAGCATATCATGCCACCTCCAAGCACTAATACAATATTATTACGTAAACGAGACAGCTCATGACTACCCAATGGTTCCCGAGATGATATCTATCTTGCAATCAAATCATATTAGCACATTAAAACTTAAGTTCAATTTAAATAACCCTGCTCACATTCACTGCTTTAAGCTCCTAACTTAGGGGAAAAATATGGAACCAGCAATTCACATTTGCTGCTGCCTTGAAAGCAATTTTGCTGGTAACTAACACCATTATATTAGTGTTGATAATGTTTTTTGCTATTGTTTGGTGGACTCTGAGAAAAGCAGTAATCTAAACTATACTGGACTGTTGGGAAAAACTTCAACTGAACCACAAAGTAAAACAGCATACAGGTATGCCCGAGATCTGAAATAAAAATGCCAGAATATTCATAAGGTCAGTCAGTGTCTGCAGAGAAAGATATATTAGATCTGTTGCATGCTAATGGATATTCATCAAAGCTTTTATAAGAAAATCTCTGGATGTACAATAATTAAGACCAGATGTACTGAATTCTACTGTGAATAATTTCAAACTCATTCATAAAAGACAGGAATTTCTCTGGCACCATCATCATAAAAAAACTGACCTCAATGAACAACGAATATTTCAAATTTCTTTTAAAGTAGTGGGAATACAAGTTGTAAGCCATAAATGGAAGCTATTTCATCAGATAACATGTATCCCATGAGTGAGCATAATTAAATTCCAAAAGCTTTCATAATGTTTTTTATTAGTAAATTAATTTGGTAAAAAAGTGAAAGAGTTGGGCTTAATGATGTGCAAAGTTCCCAAAGGGATATTTGCAATGCAGTAAGAGACACAATGAGTGCTAATTATTCCGCAGTTGTTACTCTATGAGTTACTCTGTTGTGCTGATTACTTCAAATATTTTGTAACAACAATCTTCTCCGGAGTAAAAGTCTCAGTGATAAGAATGAGACAAGATGGTATCTCCATATTCAAATGATGCAAAATCAAATAACTCATCTTCAATCTCAATTAATCACTGGAGATGGACACCCAGGATAAACTATAGTCACTGGTAACCAATCAAATGTCATATGGAATAGATCAAAGAATCATAGATTAAATGCCTAACCTACAGGATTAAACGTTTTAGACAGCTGTTAGTATTACTATTGTCCTACATGTTGCAAAGCCCAGGAAAATTCCTACGCCTGATCTAGTTAACTTGATCAAAAGTACAATGGAATATTGATTGTGTTAATTTGTGGCTGTGCTACCTTTCAAGATGATGTATCACATATATAGATATATGTGAAGAGTGGTGATTGGGTATGATATTCAAGATGTCAGACTCTGTAGAATAATGACACGGTAAATCAGTTTTCCAACAGATGAAGGGAATTCAACTAGAATACAAAAAGAAAGGTTAATTTGTTTGCAAGAAATATCTACTCAACTGTCATTGATTGATGATTTATTTACAAATTGCCATATGCTCATAGCTACATTGTATAAAGCCTCCTCATGTATTTATGATGGCTCTGATGACAGTATTTTTCTTTCACGTAAAACTCAGTAATAAATTGTGCTAATCAGTTAATCATGTACTTTACATCAACTAAGAGTAATATAAACAGTTTATGAAGAGGGAAATGGCATTGAGGTACACTGCAGGATATTTAATAGAGTGTTAAACACTAAGGGGGAATAAGGAGGAATGGGAACACACAGCATTTTGTTTGCAGAATATGGACTTGAATCTGGTTCAGGAAGACAGAATAAATACCATACCACCTGTTGTGGTCCTCATGGCAATGTTGTCAGCAAACCAATAACCTTGCAGGAAAAAGAAGCCTGAACGTAGTCATCGGTGACAACACTGCTTTAAATGGCATCACTGGAGAAACAAAGAACAGTACCCACAGGAAGAGGCCCATGATGTGTGTGCCAACTATAATGCCAGGTTTAACTATCCCACTTGTTTGCACATAGTCCATATCTCTCCATCCCTTGCCTGTTCATCTTCCCATCTAAATGCCTCTTAACTGTTGCTATCACATCTGCATCCATCACCTCCCCTGGTAGCGTGTTCCAGGGCACCTGAAACTCAGTGTAAAACATAGTTTGTCTTGCAAATCTTCTTTGTACTTTACCTCAAGCAGTGCCCTCTATATTTGGCATTTACACGCTGGGGAAAAGATTCTAACTATCTACCCTATCTACACCTCTCATTGTTTTATATATTTCTTTCAGCCTTCGCGCACCAAACAATACAATTTCGTCAAACCTTGCCTTATAACCTCTGTAATCCCTCACCTCTATAACCCAGGAAACATCATTTGCACCTTCACCAAAACTTCCACATCCTTCCAGTAATGTGGCAAACAGACTGCACATAATTGTCCACTTGTAGCCTTGTAGGTTTTTGCAAATAAAACAAAATGAGGTGTGTTATGTTTAATGAAACCTGTAACACATTTTATTGAACTCCAAAACCTACACACCAAAAGCACGCAATAACTCTTTATGTAAAAATGTCATCATGACAGACCAGTCTCTTAAAGGGAACCCCATCTCAACATTTCTCCCAATTACATTACCCTACATAGGTTCCCCCCCTGAATTCACTAAAACCAGCGCTGGGAGCCTGTCTGGGCATGGACAAGCAGCCCAGTTCTGGTCCTGTGTTCCATGGATGTAGGAATAGCAGGTACCTCTGGCTCATCCAGAGGTGCATTGACACGCTCATGGTCATGGCAGAGGGATACTCCAAATCTTGGTGGGCCAGGTTAAGGTCGATCTACTGAAATACACTCAGGTTTAGCCCTCTTATTTATGATAAATGTCTTTTCCCTCCATTCCAAATCGTGGAACGGCCCATCATAAAGGGGCCTAAGGGGAGTATGGCGTGCAACTTGGCGGACAGAAACTAATGAGGTGGAATGTAGGTAAGCCCAAGAGTGCTGTATGCCAGGATGGAAAGTAGGACTAGTTGAAAAGGAATTGAACTTGCTGAGGAGGGTAGAGCACAATGAAGAAGCCGACTAGGCAGTCATGGCATCAGGAATGAAATCACCTGGCACTTGTAATGGCTGCCTGTATGCCAGCTCCACCAAGGATGACCACAGGTCCTCTTTTGGAGCAGTGAAAGCACTCGCATTGGTCAACGAACTGCGGGTGATATGCCGTGGAGTGATGGAGCCTAATGCCGAGGTCCTGGACATCGCAGTCCAGAGGTCTGAAATCATTTGGGGACCGTGGTCAGAGGAAATATAGGATAGGGTGTCAAACCCAGCACCTCAGGTGCTGATGAATACCCAAGCCATCATCGGTCCTCGAAGGATGACCTCTGGCCAGCAGCTGGTGGGAAGGTGACCAGCAAGGTGCACACTGACATGGTCAAACCTTCAATTAGGGACCTCAAAGGCTGGCCGTCAGAGGCAATCAGCCACGGTATTACTTCTGCCCTTGACGTGTTGTGAACTTGGATACGTCAGCCAGGTGGCGTTGCTGTCGTGTAGGCCAAGGGTCTGATATTTTGGCCATTGCATGCACGAAAGGTTTGTGGACAACGAACACTGTGAAATGGTGACCCTCTAGATTAGAGCAGGAATTCCCAACCGGGGGTCCATGGACCCCTTGCTTAATGGTATTGGTGTATCCATGGCGTAAAAAAGTTTGGGAACCCCTGCCCGAGAAGAAAACAAACCAGATGGAGACTGAGAAGCTCACAGCCAAACACGCTGTACTTCCTTTCGGGGCGGGGGGGGGGGGGGTGGACAGAGCTGTCGGCTGAGGAAGGCGAGCATGCCTCTGACCAACTCTTTGTGCACAGCATAGTCTGAGGCGTCAGTTGTAAAGGCTATGGGCGCATTGGGGAGTGGGTGCACCAGCAGGGTCCTGTTAGAGAGAGCTTGTAAGGTATCGTCAAGTGCTCTGGTTGTGTCCACAGTCCAGTCAAGCACTTGAGTAGGGGTATTGCCTTTAAGCGCACTATGCAGGGGTAACGTAAGTTCAACAGCTTGCAGAATGAAGTTTCAAAGGTATGTTTAATGTCAGAGAAATGTATATAATATACATCCTGAAATGCTTTTAGTGGTGTGGTGAACTACATATACCTGTCTGGACACGCCCCCTGCTGACTGCTCCTGTGGCTCCTCCCACAGACCCCTGTATAAAGGCGATCAAGGCCTGAACCCGGCCTCTCAGTCTCCAGGATGTAGTATGGTGGTCACTCACTGTTTGTTCCTTCTTCCAGTCAATAAAAGCCGATATCTCGCCTTACGTCTCAGAGTGAGTTATTGATGGTGCATCAAGTGGTGATAGAAATTCACCATGCCTAAAAACTCCCATAGATTTTGAGTAGTGCAGGATGGTGTGAAACCCATAATAGTGGCTGCCTTTGATGGGAGTGGTTTCACACCTTCTGCATAGGTACGATGGGTCAGAAAGTCAATGGTTGAGAACACAAACTGGCATTTCCAAGGGTTAATAATCAACTCGTGTTGGCTTGGGCGCTCAGAAAGTAGGTGGAGATGGGATGCATGTTTGGATTTGGGTGCATTGGTGACAAGTATACCATCCAGGTAAACAAAAAGAAAATCCAAGTCTTTTAATACAGAGTCCATCAGCCGTTGGAAAGTCTGTGCTGCATATTTCAGGCCAAATGTCATGCACGGAAACTCAAAAAGACCAAAAGAGATTATCGCTGCTGTTTAGAGAATGTTTAGAGCACTCAGGTGGTAGCCCCTAACTGGATCGACTTTGGAAGAAATTAATTTTCTGACTAAACGTGCCCAGAAGTCTTGAATATGTGGGACAGGGTAATGATTGGGGGTGGTGGCCTTTATTAAGGCATCAGTAATCACCACATGAGCAGCAACCACCATTGGACTTGGGGACCATGTGGAGGGGTGAAGCCCAGGAGCTATTCGACTGGCGTACAAATCTGCGTCTTTTTATGTTGGCAAACTCAGCTCTCATGGTTGCCAGCTTTTCTGGGTCCAGTCTACATGTGCAGGCATGGACTGGCGTGCCATTTGTGGGAATGCAATGCTTGATCCCATGTTTTGTGACTGTATTGGAGAAGGTGAGGCTTGGGAATTTGCCCAGCAGTCGAGTAAATTCACATACAGTAGTGCATGTGCTTGACAGAGTCATTGTGGGGAACTTACTGGGGGAGCAGAATAATGACCCAAAGTCCTTGACAACCACAAACTGGCAGTTCTTTAGATCAACCAACAGTCCTTGGGCACACAGGAAATCAGCACCAAGCAGAGGTCAGGATGAAGTCTCATGTGTAATGTTGCCCACTGACATAGAGGGTCACCCGTCATATCCCATAGGTCCGGATCCTTCTGCTGTTGGCGGCCTCCAATAAGGTTTTGTTGCTCTTTGCCTTCTCATCAATTGGCGATGCTGGCACTGTTGAAGCTGCAAGGAGGGTGGCACTTCCTAGCATTCCTACCAATGTGCCCGTGGTAAAAGCACAGGAGCAGCTTCATCTGCTTCACAGGCCCTACTGACGGGGCATATTGAAGTAGGGAAAAGAGGAGGAATGATGCACCACTGCTTGGCTGAGTGTAGACTATCAGCTATTTTAGCAAACTCCCTATAGTCCATGATGGGTGCATTAGCGAGGGCTATGAGAACTGGATGAGGCATTTGCTGCATGAAGAGTTCTTTAAAAATAAAATGTGGATGGTGATTTCCCAGGAGAGACAGTAAGTGGCCCATTAGCTCTGAAGGCCTAGCATCACCAAGGCCAGGCAAGGAGAGCAACTGTTTGGTGCACTCAGACTCTAATAGTCCAAAAGTCTGTAAAAGGTGAGTTTTCAGCGATTGGGGTTGTCAGGTAGGTTTTTACAGCAGACTCAACAGTCTCACAGCTGTGGAATTGCCGAATAATGCTAATAGAATTTGGTGTCATTGGCAGGGATTCCTAGCAGAGCAATCTGGGCCTCAGCTTCTTTGAACCAAGCAGTAGCATTTGCTCCCAAAACTCCAGCAGTTTCAAAATGACTGCATTGGCTGGCTTGTTCAGTACCTCCGTTATCGTCCTAGAGCATCAGGGTCACCAATGTAAGTTTCTGCAAATGAAACTAAGTGAGATGTTTCATGCTACATGAAACCTGTAACACACTTTATTGAACTCCATAACATACACACAAGAGCGCGCTAAAGCTCTTTATGTAAAAAGTCACTATGTCAGAACAACCTCTTAAAGTGAAACCCCAATGTAATGTTGATGGTTGTGACTTATGTACATTTCTCCCAATTATGTTACCCAACAGCCTAACCAAATTTTATACAGTTAAGACATACAGAAACTTTTATACTCAATGTTCCAACTGATTAATGTAAATATACTGTATGCCTTCTTTGCCACATTATCTACTTGTACTGCTACTTTCAAAGAGTTATGGATCCTAAGGTTCCTCTACATAATGTTCTTAACGATCCTGCCATCTACTCTTATATTTAACCTCACAATGTGCAACATCTCATCCTTGTCAGTATTTAATCTCCATCTGCCCTTTTCCTGTCAATATTTCCAACTGATCTCTATTCTAATGTATCTGTTGACAGCCTTCCTCACTATCCACATCACCACCAACTCTTGTGTCATATGCTAGTTTACTAATCAGGCCATCTCCTTCTTAGTCCAAGTCATTTATATATTTCAAAGCCGAGGTCCCAGCACTGATCTCTGTGGAACACCAATGGTCACGGACCTCCAATCTGAAAAACACTGCTACGTCTGTCTTCTATGACAACCTAATATTAAATCCAATACAGTATCATCTACCAGGTCTCTATGGATCCCAGATATTTTAATCTTTTGGATCAGACTGCCATGAGCAATTTGTGGATGATTTGTGTCATTCCACAGGGTTAATTCTGAACTTCTGGTTGTCTGGCACTCTGACCTATCAGTCTGTGGGCTTTTGCACTGCCATGATGACACCTAACTTTGTAGCTTTCCACACTTAATATTGCGTTCCACAACTTCAGGTGACTTATTTCTGTCTGCATAATGAGTCAGTCTGTGAAATTGGCTCAGCTTTTATGTTGGGGTTTTCCCCTTTTGTTTCTTTTTTTTCCCCCTGTGGGAGTGGAGGAATTGTCAGCCTTACCAGCCAGGTAAGACTTTCTGTTCTGCATTTTGCAGTCCCTACATTATTTGTCCATGTCCCCACTCTCTATTAGTTCACATTGACGCATCACCAGGTATACAGCTTATTCCCTCGGTCGCCCTGGTTTTACCCATTCAGAGTCACCCTCCTTCCCTTACTGTTTTAGTTTCTGTTTCTCTACATCTCAGTCCTGATGAAAGATCTTTGACCCAAAATGTTAATTCTATTTCTCCTCCAATAGATGCAGCATGACCTGCTAAGTATTTCTAGTTTTACCTTTTTTATGTTAGGATGAAAATGTATGGTTATGCACAATTTTAGAGGGATAGATTTATTACCAGACACTAAGATATTCTTAAGAGATCATTTTGAAAAATCACATAGTTTCTTCAGCTGAACTATACATAATCTAGCCACAGGCACTGAAGTAGAAAATGCTGGTTAGGGAAGGCCCATTGAGAAAGATACTGAATTCATACTTCATGTTGATGACCTTCCAATGATTTTCACTGAAGAACCTCCCCCGCCCCGAAAATACTTAAAATTCAGTTATTTCACTTGGCAACTTTCAGAATTCCTTCTCAATAGAAATTTGTGTCTCTTTAAACCCATGACTCCTATAAAAACCTAAAGAGTAAATAATGCGCAGTCTTAAATTTTTACTTAAAACTAGAAAGCTGAAAAATGTAAGCATATAATTACAAAATGAAATTTTTGGAAACAAGCCACGTGTCTTCAAGAAGATGCCAAAACCTGCGATAGTTGTGCAGTGACTTCCAAAACCAGCAGATGGTGTACTAGTGGTTCATTGCCAGATCTTCACTGCGTGATGTGTATGGAACACAACCAAAGAATACATTAAATCTAAATGCCCTGAAAATTGGTTGAGATTTTGAAATTCCCAAAATAATTGGATTGCCTTCATTTCTCCCTCCTGATTAATTATTAATATTTATTACAAAAGCAAATTAAAATGATCCATATAATTTCTTTAAATATCCCTTGGCTCCCATCCATCGCTATCGCTATTTCAGGATTCATTTGAAATATTTAATAATTTGAAAGAAATGTTATTCACATCTTTATATTTAGACCTCAAGACCATAAGACATAGGAGAAGAATTAGGCCCATTGAGTCTTCTGCACCATTTCATCATGGTTAATCCATTTCCTTTCCAACCCTATTCTTCTGCCTTCACCCCATAACTTTCCATGCCCTGACTATTCAAGAACCTATCAACCTCCGCCTTAAATATACCCAATGACCTGGTCTCCACAGACACCTGTGGCAACAAATTCCACAGACATTCCACATGCTGGCTAAAGAACCACCTCCTCATCTCCTTTTGAAATGAACGACTCTCTATTCTGAGGCTGTGCCCTCTGGTTCTAGACTCAACCACCACAGAAAACATCCTCTCCACATCCACTCTGTCTAGGCCTTTCAACATCCGATAGGTTTCAGTGAGATCACCCCATTCTTCTAAATTCCAGTGAGTAATGATTGAGAGCCATCCATCGTTCCTCATAAAATGAGCCTTTCATTCCCGGAATCATTCTCATGAACCTCCTCTGAACTCTCTCCAATGTCAGCGCATCCCTTCTTAAATAAGGGGCCAAAAACTGCTCACAGTACTGCAATGAGGCCTCACCAGTGCCTTATAAAGCCTCAGTATTATATCCTTGCTCTTATGTTCTAGTCCTCTTGAAATAAATGTTCACATTGAATTTGCCTTTCTCACCACTGTTTCAACCTGCAAATTAAACATTAGGGTATCCTGCACGAGGACTCGAAAATTCCCTTTGCAACTCGGATTTTTGAATTTTCTCTACATTTAGAAAATAGTCTATGCTTTTTCCCTTCTCCCAAGGTGCATGACCATACACTTCCTGATACTATATTCTACTTGCAATTTCTTTGCTGATTTGCTGAACCCGTCCAAGTCCTTCTGTAGCCTTCCTGCTTCCTCAACACTATCTGCTCCTCCAGCTATCTTCATATTATCAGCAAATGTGTCCACAAACCCATCAATTCCATCATCCAAATCATTGAAATACAACATAAAATGAAGCAATCCCAACCCTTACCTCTGCGGAACTCCACTAGTCATCAGCAGCCAATCAGAAAGGCCTCCCTTTATTCCCACCCCAGCATACTACTGGTGTCTTCCACAGTGAAGATGGATGCAAAATACTTATTCAGTCCATCTGCCATTTCCTTGTCTCCCACTATTACCTCTCCGGCATCCTTTTCCAGTTGTCCAATATCTACTCTTGCTTCTCTTTTACTCTTTATATTTCTGAAAAACTTTCAGTATCCTCTTTGATTTTGTTGTATCCTCATATTTCATCCTATCCCTCTAATGTCTTTTTAATTGCCTTCTGTTGATTTTTATAAGTTTCCCAATCTCTAACTTTGCTCTATTATACGCTCTCTCTTTTGCTTTTATATAGGCTATAACTTCTCTTGTTGGCCATGGTTGCATCATCCTGCCTTTAGAATGCTACTTTGTCTTCTTTGGAATGTATCTATCCTCTATTTTCTGAATTGCTCCAGCTACTGCTGTTCTGCCGATATCCCTGCTAGTGCTCCCTTCTAATCAACTTTGCCAGCTTCTCTCTCATGTCTCTGTAATTCCTTTTTCTCCACTATATTACTTATAGATCTGACTTTAGCTTCTTCCTCACAAATTTCAAGATGAATTCTATCATATTATGATCACTGTCTCCTAAGGGTTCCTTTACCTTAAGCTCCCTAATCAATCTGGTTCATTACACAACACCTGATCCAGAAAAGCTGATCCCCTAGTGGGCTCAACATCAAGCTGCTGTAAAAAGCCATCTTACAAGCATTCCACAAATTCTCTCTCGGGATCCAGCACCAACCTGATTTTCCTAATCTACCTGCATATTGAAATCTCCTCCATGACTGTCCTTTGACATGACTTTTCTATTTCCCGTTGTAATTTGTAGACCACATCTTGGACTGTAACTCCCATTGGGGTCATTTTACCCTTACAGTTTCTTAACTCTTCCCACAAGGATTCCACATCTTCCAATTCTATGTCACTTCTTTTTAAGGATTTGATTTAATTTTTTACCACCAGAGCCATACCACCCCTTCTGCCTATATGCCTGTCCTTTTGATACAATGTGTATCCCTGGGTGTTAAGCTCCCAACTACGATCTTCTTTCAGCCAAAACTCAATGATGCACATAGCACCACACTCTGTGCCAGAGACTCAGTTGCTACAGGTCCAAATCCCCGTCCCCCAGGCAGGTCATTCCCCACTGCAGTATCCAAAATGATACATTTATTATTGAGGGGAATGACCACAGCGCTGCTCTGTACTGGCTACCCATTTCCCTTCCCTGTCCCAACATTCACCTATTTACCTGCCTTCTGCAACTTAGGGGTGACAAACTCCCTACAGCTCCTTTCTATCATCTCCACAGCCGAATATACAGTATAAACTCTTTGAAGAGTTATGCTGATTAAATAACTCAAATAAAAACACCTTGGGGAACTTAATGAGCCAATTTTTGAGTAGCGACTAAATAATCTTGTTACAGATTAATGCAGGGGGTCTTACTTAAACTCTACACCCACACACAGGAAAATTCTATCCAAGTTTTTGATTATGTTAAGAATGCTGTCAAATTAAATTCTGTATTTTTATATATCATACGTCATTGTGGTATTTTTGTTCAAGGCTTTCTCTTGCATTACATTTGATGTCCCTATGAGATAGATATATACACACACACACACACACACACACACACACTCTCTCTCTCTTAAGTGGTAGGATTAAAAAGCATACATTGTTACAGGTAACACATGGGAAAAACAACTTGCTGTCCATGCTTAAGGAATAGACAAAGGGGAAAGGAGATTGAATATCAAAGGATGGATGGGAAAGGAGGAAGAAGGCAAGGGAAAAATGGGGTGGAGAAAGGGAAAGAGGGAGGAGATAAAATGTGAAAATTGGAAGGGGAATGAAATGGAAAGGTGCAGACAGGAAGAAGGCATGGGAAAGTGAAAGGGCAGAAGAGGGGAAGTGGAAAAGAGTGAGACAGAATGGTGTAATGGGTGGGAAGGAAGTGAGATAGGGCTAGGTTTGGGGAAGGAGAAAGTAAAAGGGGTGGAGAAGGGAAATGGGGTGGAGGAAAGTGGCTGAAAGAAGGAGAGAAGAGGAGGAAAAGGTAGGGAAGGAAAATGATCTGGGTGGTATGGAGAAGGGAGGGGCAAAGAGATCATTGTAAGAGGAATGGATGGAGAAGAGTAGAAAACAGGAGAAGGAGAGAGAGCAATGGAAAGAAATAGAAGGAAGGATAATGGGAAAGTAGATGAAAGGGGAAGTGAAGGAGAGAGAGGGAAAGGGGAAAGTGAAGGAGAGAGAGGGAGAGGAGAAAGTAAAAGTGAGAGAGGGAGAGAGAAATGGAGGGGACTGAGAAAAAGGGAGAGAAAGGAAAGCAAAGAAAATAGGGAGTAAGGTGGAGACAGCAAGAGGGAGATGAAAGAAGCAGAAGGAGGGGCCATAGGAATGTGTTTCATTTATGAGGAGTGACTGAATTTCTTTGGAGCAGAAGAGGCCATGGGGGTGATAGAGGTTTATATGGCAAGAGTAGAATAGATTCCAAATGCACTGCTCTCCACACTAATCCTAACCTCACCATCAAACCTACAAATAAGTGGTGGGGTGGGGGGGGGGTGCTGTAGTAGTCTGGTGGACCAATTCTACCTTGCTGAGTCTATGTGACAATTCTCAGACGCCTCCTCTTATTTACCTCTTGAATAGGACTTCTCTAAGGAAACCCAGGCTGTTGTCACCTGCACCATCGCTAACCATATTAACTCTGGGCATCTCCAGTCCACTGCCACCAACCTCATAGTTCTCTTACCCCGCACTTCCCATTTCTAGCTCCTCCCAAAATCCACAAACCTGACCGTCCAGATAGACCCATTGTTTCTGCCCCACCAAACTTATATCTTCATACTTTGATTTTGTTTTATATCCCCCACACCCCGGTTTTCTTTCTACCTACATCCATGTCACTTCACATGCTCTTGATCTTTAAAATGACTTCAAGTTCCCTGCCCCTGATCATCTTATTTTCACTATCCCTCCATCACCCATCAGGAAGGCCTCAAAGATCTCCGCTTCTTTCTAGACACCATCCCCAACCAGTTCCCTCCACCACCACTCTCCTCTGTCTTTCACAACTGGTCCATGCTTTCAATAATTTCTTTGGCTCCTCCCATTTCCTTCAAACAAAACGTGTAGCCATGGGCACTCGCATAGATCTCAGCTACGCCAACCTTTTTGTCAGATACGTGGAACAATCTGTGTTCCAAGCCTACACCGGTATCACTCCACAACTTTTCCCTACGCTACTTCAGTGACTGCATTAGTACTGCATTCGGCACCCATGTTGAGCTCAACTTTGCCAGCTTCCTCCCTAACCTCAAATTTACCAGGACCATTTCCAACAACTCCCTCCCCTTTCTCGAACTCTCTGCCTCTATCCCTTGAGACAGCTTTTCCACTAATATCTTCTATAAATGCATTGATTCTCACAGCTACATCCCCCACCCTGTCACTTTTAAAAATGAAACCCCTTCTCTCAATTCCTCCATTTCTGCCGCATCTGCTCTCAGAAGGCTTTTCATCCCAGAACTAATGAGGTGTCCTCCTCCTTCAAAGAAAGTGGCTTCCCTTCCTCCATCATCAAAGCAGCCCTCACCCCATCCACTCGCCACCTCATCAGGGATAACGTTCCTCTTGTCCTGACCTACCACTCCATCAGCCTCTGAGCCAGCACATAATTCTCTGTAATTTCCGTCATCTCCTAAAGGATCCCATTGCCAAACACATTTCCCTCCCCTCCACTTTCTACTTTCCGCAGGAATCACTCCCTATGCGGCTCCCTCATCCATTTGTTCCACACCCCCCCCCCCCCATTGATCTTGCCCGGACCTTGCAAGTAGAACAAGTGCCACACCTGCCCCTACACCTCATCCCTCACTACCATTCAGGGCCCCTAAAGGAGACACTTCACCTGTGAGTTTTTGGGGCTTATCTATTGTACCTGGTGCACCCGGTGTTGTCTCCTGTATATCAGTGAGACCTGACGTAGATTAGGAGACCACTTCGCTGAGCGCCTATGCTCCATCTGCCAGAAAAAGTGGGATCTCTTGGTAGCCGCCCATTTCAATTCTACTACCCCTTCCTATCCTGACATGTCAGTCCTCTACTGCCGCAATGAAGCCACACTCAGGCTGGAGGAGCAATACCTTATCTTCTGTCTGGGTAGACTCCAACCTGATGGTGTGAACATCCATTTCTTTGACATCTAGTAATTCCTCCCCCCCACTCACCATTTCCCTCTCTCACCTTATCTCCTTACCTGTCCTTCACCTCTCTCTGGTGCTCCTTCCCCTTCCCTTTTTCCCATGGCCTTCTGTCCTTCTCTATCAGATCCCCTTTCTCCAGCCCTTTATATCTTTCACCAATCGGCTTTCCAACACTTTACTTCACCCCTTCCCTTCCCCGGTTTCACTCATCACCCACTACCTTGTACTTCCTCCTTTCCTCTCCCTCCACCCTTCTTACTGACTTCCAATCTCTTTCTTCCAATCCTGATGAAGGGTCTCAACCCAAACCATCAACTGTTCACTCTTTGCCACAGATGCTGCCCGGCCTGCTGAGTTCCTCCTGTATTTTGTGTATGTTACTTTGATTTCCAGCCTCTGCAGATTTTCACTTGTTTGTAGATAATGCATCAAAGACCAGACGGCGTTGATTTAAGCCGAGGTGTCAAATGTTTAGAGACGATCTAAGGATGAAGTTTTCACCCTGAGCATGGTTGTAATCTGGAACATTTTGCCTGAAGTGGTTGTGGAAGCAGAAAAAAATCTTATTTTAAAATTGCCAACATATAGTTAGCTATGGATCAAGTGCTAACAAATGGAATTATTCTAGATAGGCTTTCAATGATTAACGTAGATGTGACTGGCAAATTGGACTGCTTCGATGGCTGCTAAGTGAACCATCTACGCATGCACAATTTGCAAAGTCCATTCAACGGCACATCCCAAAGTTGCACTCTACTGCCAAGAAAGTTTTGTGCAGCAGTTGAGTAGAAGTTCCAAGTTCTTTATCAAGCCACCCTGTTTTGAAAATATCTATCATCATCATCACGAAATCCAAACCTTTGGATTTCTTCCCAACACCATTGGGGCAAGAACCGCGGCTGTTATGACAGACAGCTCTCCTCTCCAAGGTAATTAAGGAATATCGGGTATCCTTCCAGTAACACCCTCGCACGATAAATATATTTAAAGAAAACAATGTACTATGCTGTGATTCTTGAGTTTGTAGAATCATTTCACATGCACATCGCTATTGTTCGTAAACTCAACGAACAAAGCACCGCCTAGGTCATAAACCCCGCCCAACAGGTAGGGGAAAGCAGTTGCCAATCATCGATTGGTCGAAACCTTTGATTGTTTGGCCGTCATTCGTCTACTGCTGCCCGATAACATCCAATCACAATGATAGCTAGATGGATTGGCAAAGCGGAATAAAAGCACTCGCTCAGGTTTCTGGGAAGTGTTGTTCTTCGTATTCAAACCTTCTATTGCGAGAAGGACTGTGGACTACAAACACCAGAATACTTTGGAAAATGCACCTTTAAAAATAATATAAATATTATGGTGATTTTTTAAAAAAGGAGTAATTAAATAAGTTTGTTATTTAAGATTGATTTCTCAATTCTAGATAGCCTTTGACTGAGGGTAGAATAAGCTCTATCGAGGTGTGTTCCTTTCTTAAAAGCCCATCAGCTCGGCAATTGACACACGGAAATTTGATGTTTGATTGCTTCCTGCTTCTCGGAGCCCGAATGACATGAAATAACACTAGCTCCCGATCGCTCAGACGCTTCAGCGTTAGAGTCCAACAACAGGCAGACACCGGGTCAGACAGACACCAGCACTGCGAAAGGCGATTTTCATCCAAAACAAGCGCGAGTAATCGACTCCACCGAAACCTACCTTAGTAAGATCAAAGGGTCTTCAGCGCGCGTGAGGACATCATACACCTGTAATGTTTACTCGTGGCTGACTGGCTTTGTTGAGCAGGGACAAGGGCGAATAAAATCAGGACTCAAGATTTTACAATATTCAACGTTAACTTTTCGTCCGCGGGTAGATTAAGCGGTCTTTTTGCTTTGTTCTTAGTAGTTTTTTTTGTTCCACTTTCAAGTGGCCTGTCAGGTCGCTTCGAGTACTGTGCACCTTTCTGAGTTAGGGTGCAAGGATGGTGCTTTTCAGTGGACCTCTGAAGGTGAAAATCGGAGAGGCTGTGGATCTAAAACCGACCCGATGCGCTCTCAGGCATTCAATATCCAGCAAAAATTACCAGTTATTGGATCCGTATGTAATGGTGAAGATTGATAATCGGAGGGTCGGGCAGACAGTCACAAAACAGAAGACCAGCCGGCCCACATTTAACGAAGACTTCAGTACTCAGATCTGGAGGAGCAGCG
The DNA here is from genome assembly GCF_030144855.1 of Hypanus sabinus. Classification (NCBI taxonomy): domain Eukaryota; kingdom Metazoa; phylum Chordata; class Chondrichthyes; order Myliobatiformes; family Dasyatidae; genus Hypanus; species Hypanus sabinus. Next base: position 175,819,981 of record NC_082707.1, read on the forward strand.
AGATCGAGCTGACCGTTTTCCATGACACCCCCATCGGATACGACGATTTTGTGGCCAATTGCACCTTGCAGTTCGAGGAATTACTGAAAAATGGCACGAAGACCTTTGAGGGCTGGGTAAGCTGTTGATATATGTGACATTCGCAAACTGACTTCTGACATTCACTTGACTATTGTTCTTGCAGTTCTGAAAGGCGTGCACGCAGGTTTGCTGCATGGGATTTATGATAATTCTGTAGTGAGTTTTATTTTAAGGGCGATCAGTCCTTAATAGTGGGGTTTTGAAATGCTAGAACCCATTACAGTTTTCGTGACCAAAGCACGGTAGAAAAAATTGTCCATGACCCATCAATGACATGCCTTTGTGTAATATTACAGTTCAAAGACAGGGGAAACATCATACCTTGTGTGTACAATTGCTTCCTATACACATTCTTTCAAAATTAAATCTGGGCTATTTGATAAACACAATAAGCATAATTTGATTTGATTATTAAGACCGACAGTCAATGGTTTGGAATGCCGTCCCAGCACGATTTGAGTTGTCGAGCCTAGCTTATAACTTTTAGTATGACATTATTAAATCTTTTCATAAAATGTTGCAGCAAAGAATGTGATAATGGAAATTGATTACATAATAGTTTTCAGCATTATAACAAATTGCAGCAGCTCAATCAATAATGAGTCCCCTCACAGCCAATTTTCAGCAAACATTAATTGTTGACTTGTCATGAAATTTAGAACCTACCAACCACAATGTTTTGCCAGTGATGGTTGCTGAGGTGTACAGACCAGAAAGTTTCCATGTCCTATTAACTTGCTATAGCTATAGCAGGCTGGTTGAGCATCTTTGTTTGGGGGGGGGGGCGGGGGTTGGGGGAAGAATTTAGAACTAAAAATGTCCATATATTGCCATATATTGATTCATTTTTGGACAGAATTCTCACCTTCCTCTCCTGTGTCTGCATGGATAGATATTGATCACTCATTAAAGTTTTGAATGAAAGGAATGGGCTATTTGATAAAGGACAGGAAGGATAATTTGATTTGATGATAAGACTAATGGACCATGTTTTGGGATGCAGTGCCAACACTATCTGAGTTGTCCCAGGTTAGTTTATAGCCCTAAATTAACATGAAATTATTTTTCGTAAGGTTTTGTTATTGTGTTTGGGAGTGTACATGGCACTGTCATAGGGAATGTAAAAGGCTCGTCCTTAGTTGGTCTTGAAGGTTTTGATGTTAAACCACGTGGTGAAGGTTCTCCTATAGTGTCATTAGATAAGGGTATCCAGGCTGATACCCTAGGAGTATTGAAGCTCAGGAAAGTGTCTGAATTGGAGGGGACTTCACAAGTGGTGGTGTAGCAAACTCCATTTATTTCTGACCAATAGAGGTTATAGATATAAGAGACACAAAGTACACTGCAGATGCTGTGGTCAAATCAAGACATCCAAACAAGCCGGATAAACTCAGCAGGTCGGGCAGCATCTGTTGAAAAAACATTTTTTCAATGGATGCTGCCTGACCTGCTGAGTTTATCCGGCTTGTTTGTACGTCACAGCTGTAGGAGATGCTGTTGAAGAAAATCAGGTGAATTGCTGTGGTGTATTTTTTGAGATGGTACATACTACAGCCATGATACACTCGTAATGGAGGTAGTGGTGAATAGGAAGCTTATCAAGTGCGATGTTTTATTCTGGATGTTCGGCATTCACCCAGGCAAATGGAAAATGTAATCACATTCCCGACTTGTGATCATCAACATGATCAGTTGATGGCAGTCAAAGTGGATATTTCTGTCTGTCTAGAGCAACCTTTTTTGAGCCATGGTCCAATACAGTTAAACAATTAGTCCGTGAAGACCAGGTTGGGAATCCCTGATCTAGACTCAAAATGTTGGTAAGTTTATAATCTTAAGTAATCCTCATCTGCTGGAGACAGATGCAGTACACCGGAGTGAAAATATAGTGGGATCTATGAATACAAGGCCAAGTTATTGGGTGTATTTAAAGTGGAAGGTGATAGGTTCTTGTTTAATAAGGGTGTCATAGGTTACAGGGAGAACGCAGGAAATTTGGGTAGAGAAGGATAATAAATCAGCCATGATGGAATGGCAAAACAGACTTGATGGGCCAAATGGCCTAATTCTGTTCCTATGTCTTTTGGACTCATGGTCTTACGACCCAAATGCCAAGGTCTGAATGAGATCCATAGAAACCTGTCAGTGCTCTTGCATTCATTCCAATGTTCTCGCGTTAGAGGAGCACAATTAGTTATTGCCTTTCTGTGATACATTTGGTTTTGGAATGTGAGCTAGCTATTTCACAGTTTTGTCAAGAGTAATGAATATAAAGGATGTTCAGATGGAGCCCTAACTGAGTGGAATATCACGAGATGATATTGCAGGAACTTCACCAAGCAAAATTTGATGCAGAACTGTCTAAAGAGCTTTCAGAGGAGATAAGCAAAAACTTCATTAAAGGCATAAGTTTCAGGCTGACATCTTAGAGAAAGAAAGAGGTAACGAGGCAGGGACATATACAATGCCTTATAAAAGTATTCCTCCTCAACCCTTTGTTCATATAAATGAGTATTACAGGCAGGGATCTGAATCAATTTAACCGAGAATAGTTATTTGTGAATCACCTGCTCCTTTTTCATAGTAGAGCCCAAAAACAAATAAAATTGTTAAGCATGAAGAACTAAAAGTTCAAAAACTGGAATGTCAGCAGTTCAAAAGTATTCAGCCCTCTTTACTCAGTACTTCATTGAACCACCTCTCGCAGCTTTTATAGCCAGTAGTTTATTTTGGATAAGTCTCTATTAGCTTTACACAACGTAATGGAGCAAGATTTGCCTATTCCTCCTTGCAAAGTTACTCAGGCTGTGCCAGGTTAGTTGGGAATTGTGGTGGACAGTAATCTTTAGATCTCGCCAGAGATGTTCAATCAGGTTAAGGTCAGGACTGTGACTGATCCACTCGAAGACGTCAACTTTCTTCATTTGAGGCCACTCTATGGCTGCCATGGCAGTGTCTTGCTGAAAAATGAACTTCCTCCCTAGTTTAAGCTTTCAGGTTTTAATCCAGGATCTCTCTGTGTTTAGCAGCATTCACCTTCCTATCAATCTTGACCAGATTTCTCATCCTTGCTGCTAAAGAGCATTCCCATAGCATGATGCTACCTCCACCATACTTTACAGTAGGGATGGTGTTACCTGGCTGATGGCCAGTATTCAATTTAAGTCATACTTACCACTTAGTTTTGAGGCCTAAAAGTTCCACTTTTGTCCACATCCTTCAGTATCTTCTAAGTGATGCTTTGCAAGGTCCTTACAGGCAAGGATGTGCTTTTTAATTAATTAATTTAATTAATGCATGTGGCATAAACCGACAGACAGACAGACGTACTTTATTGATCCCAAGGGAAATAGGGTTTCGTTACATTCGCACCAACCAAGAATAGTGCAGTAATATAGCAATATAAAACCATAAATAATTAAATAATAATAAATAAATAATGCCGAGTGGAAATAAGTCCAGGACCAGCCTACTGGTTCAGGGTGTCCGACACTCCGACGGAGGAGTTGTAAAGTTTGATGGCCATAGGCAGGAATGACTTCCTATGACACTCAGTGTTGTGAATACTGCTGAGGATTGTCTCCCTTGCTGTTCTCTTTCCTTGTTTCTTTTGAACCGATGTCAATAATCAGCGGTTAATCCTTGAACCTAGAATACAGAAACGGGGATACTGTGTAAGATCTGTGTAAGTTAGCCCATAAATTGTTGCATAATGTGCACACTTGTCACCTCATTACAGGAAGGGTGTACTTGAAGGGGAGAGCTTCCAAAGGAGATTTTACAAGGATGGTACCATTGCTGGAAATTGTAATTGATTAGGTGAGACTGTTTAAGATCAAAAACCTTTCCTGAGATGACAGATCTTCAATCTGAAACATGAACTTTGCTTCTTTTTTTTCCCAGTTGATGCCTGAATTGCTAAATGTTGCTGGTACTTTTAAAATTTTTATTTCAGATTTCTAGCATCTGCTGTTGTTTTCTCTATTATATGAAGTGACATTTGTGGGGCTGACCCTTTTTGGAAGGAGATTTGTTTGAGGTGTGCTCTATGAAATTTTGAGGGGCCTTGTTAGGGTAAACAGGAAGTGCCTATTTCCCTTAGCAAAGAGATAAATAATTAATAGTGATAGATATGTTAATTTGCGGTAGTAGAAGTATTAAAGAGATGCCAAGGACCCTTTCCTTTGTCTGAAGATCAACTGAGGCCGATTACTCAGTGTCTGAAATGGTGGTAGAGAGAGAACTGTGCACCAGATATAAGCAGTCCCCATATCAGTACAAACGAAACAGTTCTGGTTTCAGAGCTGGGAGGTCTCTGGTCCCAGTCCCATGGTTTTTCAGTTATCTGTGCTGCAAATTTCTCTGTTTCTTAAGATGCTAATTTAGCTGTACCAAAGTATTGGTTCAGATCAAACTCAGATGGCTGTTGTTTACTCGGTATAGTTTTATTGTTTTTAAAGTGAAAATTGGATTTGTGTTTCATTAGAGATCAGTAGTGTAAGTCTGAGCATGAGGTGTGTGGAAACTCTCTATCAGAGTAAGTTAGGACGTAAGTTCATTGGCTTTAAAGATTTCACTAGAATCCGGTCTGACTTGTCATTTATATGGTTAGAAATGATTCAGGTGGATATTTTCAGTGAGCTAGGTGTTGAACTATGTGGAAACCCAAGCCAAGGGGTGAGCATTTGGGTGTCATACCAGTGCAGCTGATTTACTTTCCCAAGAAGGAACCATCTTTGAGAATATTTTCCCCATTGTTATCTTGTGCTCCTTTGGGTTCCACTTTAGCCTAATGACTGAACATAAACAAAGAACTGGATTTACTTGGCAAATTTTAGATTTCACTTTGGGGATGTGCCAACGGATCTGATGGATAATGCAATTCCTTTTGAAGAGTATTGTTGATGTCATAAAAACAAATACATAAGCCAGTTAATTAAGGAAGATGAAACACAGAGCAGGGAGATGAATGACCCGGTGATCTGTTGCAGTGATTGTCAGCTTTGCGATAAGTTTGAGTCAGGAGGACTGTTCTGTTCTCCTTCAGATTCTGCCAAGGTATCATTGTATCTCTCATGGGACAGATTTAACCTCGATTTAGCATCTTATTTGAAAGAATGTGCGACTCCTTTATTACTTCACTATTGGTCTCCTTCAATTCTCTGTTATTTTCTTTCTTGCTGCCAATTGGTGGGTTGGCAGCTTGGGGATTTGATGTTGCAGTTTTACAGGTGAGTGATATGTTAGTTATTTGCGAGGGAAGGGGGTTGGGGGTTTGGAGTTTTGATGTTTTAGCTGACGTTTTCCAGTTGGGTGATCGGTTAGTTTTTGTGCAAGGGAGGGGTTGGAGGATTTGGGGTTTGCGAGCTCATGCTTCTTTTCCTTCTTTGTGCCAGGGGAGGAGTTGATATCTTTTCTCTCAATGACTTCCATGTTTTCCTGTGTTTCATGGCTAGCTGGTGAAGACGAATCTCAGAGTTGCACTCTGCACACATACTTTGATAATAAAAGCAGCCTTTGAAAGTTGTAACTTCACAAAACTGTTTATGATTCTGGCAAGCTGCTGCAGTGAAATTGAACCCATAATGTTCTGGCACAAAAGAAAGAGCCACCACTGAGCCAAGGCTAATTCCCTGACCAGTGGGATGTTTTATGATGGCGCCATATTTAAAATACTGAGGATAGGCTTGAACTCTGAGCTTGGCTAAATTAGCTGACCTCAAACAGAACACTGGCAGAGACCAACAACATATCCCAAATTTTGTTAGATTAAAAAGGATAGAAACAGCTAGAATTATTTTCCTCCAGTTTTATTTCAATGGCTTCCTTTACCAGGTGGTCCCAAAACCCACTGGGGTGTCACCACCTGTCTTCCCTATATTTCCACAGTTTCTGGAAGGATCACCAAGACCCTGAAGAAATACCAGATCAATACCATCCACAAACCCATAAGGAAGCTCAAGTCGAGCTTATGCAGGTCAGAGGTGACCTGGGACTCAGATCAGCTGACTTTTACAGGATTCCCTGTGAATGTGAAGCAGCGTATATCAACCAGATGGGACGCATGGTGGAATCATATCAAGGAACACAGGAGGTCCATCCGTTTGAGTTACCTAGAGGAATTGGTGGTAGCGGAACTCTGCATTCACACTGGCCACAGGACTGGCTTCTATGGCACAAAACTACTGTGCTGTGCCCATGGCTTTTGGGATTGCCTGGTAAAGAAAACAATTGAAATAAAACTAGAGGAAAAGAGTTTTCACAAAGACAAAGGTCTTGCTCTAAGTAAGAAGTGGAATTTGATTGTAAACAAGGTGGGAGGTTGGAAACCTGATTGAATGAAGACTAACCAATCAGGAGGGACTGAATGGGGGGGGGGTATAAATACCACCAGACTAGGTTCATGCCCTGGTATCATCCCTGAAGAAAATAGCAGAGTTTGTCAATGAAACATCGGTTATAATCGATACCTGTAACCTGCTGGAAGCCCTACAAGAGTTTATTAGTCATATACACTGGGAAAGCACTAAATCCTTTTTCCTTTAGTTCATGTCTGCAATGTGGAAACATAAATAGACTTTTTGGTAAACCCTTGTGACCTTTATGAAATCTTGGCTTTTTGGGTTTTTGTTGTTAGAATTAGTGATCTGTAATCGAAGTTTAAAGCAGTTTCATACCTTGGATTTTAAATGGGTTATTTTTCTATCTATCTATCTAGTTATTGAAGTACAGAGTGGAATAGGCCCTTCTGGCACTTTGAGCCATGCTGCCGAGCAATCCCCCCCAATTTAATCCTAGCCTAATCATAGAACAATTTACTTAATGAAGCTTTGCAGCAGATGGCATGAATCAATATAATCTAACATGGAAATTTCATTCCCTCCATGCATCTTTAATAAATTTACACAGCAGGAGTCACTTGCTATTCCAGTTTTTATGAATGTCATTTTACTCGCCTTCTCAACCATTAGCCAAGAGATTCTAGCCTTGCCTTATTTAATGCTTCGCCTGGATTTCTCAGTCAGGTTTTCATCCAATGCAAAACTTTAAATACTTTGGGCCATGTTTTGTGTTTGGGAGATTGGATGGTTCAAGCTGTTCATTTTCCTTGCAGCTGACCTGTATGGGATTTTCTATGGCGATATGCTGTCCATCGCTGGATGTCTGGTAAAGAGCAGTGGTCTTTACTGGCAATCTGCGGCTGATGAAGACCGGCACTTGACATTATAACTCTTCTACAAATTGGATTGAAGCAATCCTTGTGTGGCAAGCAGAGTCTAAACTGAGAAAGCTTAGTTAGAATAGTTACTTCAATATAAAAGCATGATGAGAAAGTGAAATAATAAATGGAATGTAAGTTTATTAAAACGGGCGTATGTCATTTGGTTCTTGTGTCTGATGTTCTGTTCTTTAAGTTTGTGGCTGATCTTTTACCTCAGCTCCATTCTTCTGCTCTAATCCTACATACCTTGACTCCATTAATAATTGAGAATTCCAAGATTCGCTTCACCTTGGGCGAAGAAATGCTTACCTGTCCGGAAAGATCAGTCATTATTTTGAGACTCTGACAATGCAAAAAAAAAACACTTTCTCCTTATCCTGGATGTAGACATTGTCCCTCCATCTACCAAAACTGTACATCCCAGGAGCCACTGTTCAAATCACCCTTAATAATGTTGACTACTCGTTGCTGTTGTTGAGCGCCAATGAGTTGTCGCCGACTCATAGAGACCCTTACTGCCTCTTCATTAGTGTTGCCAAAAAAATTCTGTGAGCTGACACATAACTGCAACATTAAGGGAGGAGACATCTAATTGAGCTGTGCTTGCTATTTTGGGTCTTGAGGTTGCACTTGAGAAAGTATGAATTCTTTGCTAACATTTATCTCATAAAACAGAAAGCAACTTGTTAAGTTTCTCACTCCGTGCCATTTGGCTGATCTTACTGTTCGTCTGGACACAGCAGGGCTTATTTAATTCCTTTACTGTAATTCATCTTTCATGTTATAGTAAAACATCCTAAGGTGGTTCACAATCAGTTCTAGATCCAAGGAGTTATTTAAAAATGCAGTTCATAGTTCGGGGATTGTAGAGTGACACAACATAGATTAAGTTCTTTGGCTTACCATACCCACGCTCATTATTAAGAATCTACTGTACCTCGTAAAAGTGTTCAACTCCTCCCCCCCCACAACCCTTTGTTCACTTAAGTGAATATTACAACCAGGGATGTTTATCAATTTAACTGAAATTTTAAATTTATAAATCACAAGCTCTTTTTTTTCCACAGCAGAGACACCCCTAAAAAAAACAGGAAAAATTGTAAAGCATGAGAAACTAAAAATTCAAAATCTGAAATGCCAGCAGTTCCAAAGTTTTCATCCCTCTTTGCTTTATTTGAAGCCATTCCATGGTTGTTCTGGCAGTGTGCATTGTCCTGCTGAAAGACAAACTTCCTCCCCAGTTTCAACTTTCCGGTAGAGGCCAGTAGTTTTCTATCCAGGATCTCTCTTTATTTATCAGCATTCATCGTCCCATCAATCCTGACCAGATTTCCATTCACTGCTGCTGAAAAGCATTCCCATAGCATGATTCTACCTCCACAATACTTTACAGTGGGAATGGTGTTACCCGGCTGAAGTGCAGTATTAAATTTCGGGCACATGTACTGCTTAGTGTTGGGGCCAAAACATTCTACTTCAGTCCCATCTGACTTCAAGTCCTTCTTCCACATCTTTACAGTATCTTCTAAATGACACTTTACTGAGTCTTTATGGGCAAGGATGTGGATTTTATTTTTAGTCAGGGCTTCTTTGTCGTTCTTCCATAAATTTATTTTTTCTGCAAGGACTTAGAGAGTGTCGAGCCATGAAATTCATTTTTAGTTGCAGCCGTTGACATCTGCAGTGCACTCAGAGTGACTGCAGTTTTCTCAGTAGCCTCTCGTACAAGTGCCATTCTTCTCTGGTGATTAAGTTTGGAGGGGCAGCCTGACCTAAGCAGTGTGGCTGTGGTTTCATATTCTTTTCACTTTTTCATGATGGACTGCTCTGAGCTCCAAGGTATGTTTAGTGCCTTTGAAAAGGTCTGGTACACTTCCCCAGATTTGTGCTTCCCTATCCTCATTTCCCTGACTTGCCTTGAATGCTCCTTATCTTCATTTTGGTTTGGTCTGTTGAAAATCTACTATATTGTTGGACCTTAGAGAGGGGTATTTATTCTTATGAATTCATTGAAAACAGGTGATCCTCCAACTTCCTATGTCAACAAAATGGGTGAGTTGGTAAGAAAATACATTGCTACAGAGGAAAGTTAGTGTGGTAATTACAAAGTAATTTTGCAGCATCACAATTTTGGTTTTAAATTTTTAGTAAACTGTTGACAGAATTTGGAATTTTTGTTTTCATTTGACATGATGCACAATGTTTTGTAGATTAGTTCAAAAATTCTTCTATGTATTTTAGATTTAGGAAAATGTGCGAAGTGTTGTTTGGGCTGAATGCTTTTTCAAGGCACTGTATCTATACTAATCCCATTTACCAGCACTTGGTCCATAGTGTTCTCTACCTTTGCAACTGAAGTACTACTTAAATATTGTGAGAGTTACTGGCTCGACCACCACACAATCAGTTTTCCGGTTTACATTGGCGAAAAAGATACTTTCTTTAGATCCTCTCTAAACCTTCCATTCTCTCTATTGCAAGTATTTCTTTGTTGATAGGGAGGCCAGTTATGCAATTTTCCCCAAGCAGATTCTAGTGTGGCCTGGATAGAACTCAGCAATGTAGTTATGCGGTTTGATCATTACGTGCATTAGATCGAGAGCCAGTTGCATCCAATAGGGATTTGGGGTGACAGGTGAGCACTAGATTCCATTTAGCACAGTTTTAGGTGAGGTGAAATTAAGCTGGGGAGAGATAGAAACAAAAAGTTTCTTAAGGCAGTTGAAGGTGCAGGTAACAAAAAGGAGAAAGCTTTTGAAGCATACAATGAGGTAAGAGCTTTAAATAATGATGTCTGTGATTGAATTGAGCAGTTTCTTTGATAGCCTTCATCTGGAGTTTGAAGCTCGACCCAAGGTTGAGGAGGACATGATGGTCGTAGTTGGGTTGGACCAGGGTTGCGTTACATTCCAGGAAGGGAGATGTGGCTATGGCACGTGGAGTGTTTACTTCAGTGAAATTGTGTTGATTTGGTGGTCTGATCGGATGTAAGAAAAATTCAAGGGCTGGTTGGAGATGGGGAATTGCTGTTGTATAATGGAACATGAAATGGGCTAAAAGTGACCAAGCAGGAACTGGGGTAAGAAATGGCAGAGCTAATGAGTGAGCCTCTGCTTAACTGTTTATTTGAAACATTACATTTGATTGCTTTATCCTTGTCCTCGAATCACAGCAGAAGAGGCCTTTTGGGCCATCATGCCCATGTTGTCTCCTAGCAGATCAACTCCTTCTGTCCCATTCTCCCCCTTATTCCTCTCTCACATGTCCCTCACTTTATACCTAATTCTCCTGCACCTATCCACACCAAGTGCACAGTTATCCTATCAGCACAGCTTTAAGACGGAAGAAACTGGAGCCCATCAAGGAAGCCTACACTGTCATAAGCGTTACATACAAATCCCACACATTAAGCACCTGAGGTAAAGATTAAAACTGCATTTCAGGCACTGTGATGTGGCAGTACAAATTGCACCACGCTATGATTTAACACAAAACCACTGGGATTAAGAACGTTGTGGGCCTCCTTTTGACTCCCAAGATGGGTACAGATTTGAACAGGGCGAGTTTTGCCATCATGAATATCAGAAAGGCTTCATGTATATTAATATTCATGAAGTTTAGGAGTTCAGATCGGTCTTGAATGCAAATCCCTGGATCCACATATTGTTTGTGGCACTAATTCGCTTGAGGCGTGTGGGTGGGAGTATGTTAAGGGAGGATGATGCAGTCACAGTGTCTTTTTTCAAAAACTTAGCTGAGAACACTTAATCACTTGCTGCAAAAATAACATGCATGCAAGCCCAGAACACAAACTTCTTATCTTTACCGAAAATCAGTATTCCATTTGGTTGCCATGTGTACAGAACGATAAAAGAACCTTACCAGTGTTCTTAATCCACTTGCTTTCCAGTATGTTCATGAATTGTGATGGAGCGTGATGTGATCAACAGATATTGTTCAAACCTTGCACAACATATTGTTTCTGCTTTTGTTGAGGTATGAATGGGCAAGCTGTGTAGACCAGGAAGAGTCCAAGATTATTTCTTGCTATTATTAGTGAGACGATTCAAGCAATTGTGTTACTGCAGCTTTTTTTATTTTCATTTTTTAACCATTACTTGCCTTTCTGGAGATCTGTCTGGGTTAGTTTAATCATATACAGCTCAGTTATATTTAACTCCTTAAAATTCAATGTGTATAGTTTGGATGAGATATAAAATATTAAAAATCTCCACCCTTGACTTAATATACTTATTTTCAATTTGCATAAAGCTTGGACAATTAATCTGCTCGTAGAGGCTGGGCTAACAATTTAGATATTTCAGTGCACGTCTTATCAAAAATAGTCAATCCCTATTTTTAAGTCTAACTCTAGCAGACCAGGTGTCCTGTTCTGGAGAAACATGGGAGTTAAATGAATATGAGAACAACCATGTGCAGGAACTAGATAGTTATACAACTCTGCCTTCAAAGAGGTGAAATTTAGTCTGTTTCCTCCCAGTCACCAAACTGGCTTCTTTCCCTCACCACGATTAGAGTCTCTGTTCTCTCCCCTCCAATCAAATCCTGACCCTGTAAGCCATTCTTCACTCAGTACCTCCCTCCTCCCACCACCTACTCCCTCAATCTTGTCAATTTTTTTGATATAGCAGCGCAAACCTATCAGCATCTGGATGTGGAAAAACTCAAGAAATTCTGCAGATGCTGGAAATCCAAAGCAACAGAGCATCTGGATGTGACCTCTGCTATGGGGTTCCCTATCTAACATGGTGACAAGCCTGGTGATCCATTTCGCAATGAATCTGTTTAAACAGACACAAACACAATGCTGAGTCAAAGCCTATTTGTGTCAAGGGCCAGACTAAAATGCTTCTTTTCTCATCATGGATTAGAAATCCCACCCTGATAAGTATTGGAGTGGTATTTCTATGGTAACGTTATGCCTAAAAATGGAGTTTGCTTTCTGCATGAATTGAAATGTAACTGGAGTTGTGTCATGCCTGTATCCGTTTCTTGATGAAATTGATGGATGTTTGAATTGAAGGGCCTGTTCAGCACTGTATGACTCTAACTCTTTTGGGAAAGTGGTCCGGGCACCTGTATGTACAGTTCATTTTAATGTGTCCGTCATTTATTCTGGCATCAGAAATGTACCTAATCATATCAGAAGTAAAGAAATGAAAGATGGTCAGGAACTTTCCATCTTTCCCCCCACGAAAGATGGGGGGATTTCCCCCCATGAGCAAGCAGCAGAAAGCAGCATTAATACTCCCCCCACTAATTCTTGCATAAAGCATCAGCATTCCCACCACCCACCATACAAGCAATAGCAAAGCTCCCAAAGAGAGACCACGGTCTACAGTCCATGAAAAAACAAACTGTTCACTCCAACATTTCAACATCCCTTGGGCACTCTCGTGCTCACTAACAAGGGAGAGGGAGAGATCACTCCTTCCACAGCGAGAGGAGAGACTAACGTCAAACCAGCGTTTGACATGTTGTTGAGAATTGGCAATAAATTCTCGTTCATCAGCGAGACAGAGGGAGAGCGGTCGACCATCGAGTACAGAGGCCTCTGACAGCTGCTCTTGCTGTCTTCGTTGTTCTGCCTCCTGCAGCGTTCCAGTTCATGACACCCATAAAATTTTGTGTCCACGGGGCCACACAAGGCCGCACCCCGAAGGCACCCATCTTCAGGCTGGACATATTGCAAACGCAGCCAATTGGCGAGCTCCAAAAACGGGAACACGCCGCTGTGCAGTCCCTCAGTTTGAGTGCTGCTATGGATCAAAGACCCGACAGGACCCCAGCCACCCTGAAAAGGGAAATAGAGACATGAGAAGAGGAAGAATTTAACATGATGGGCTGGGAGAAGTCTCCCTCCGGCACCATCTTTAGCTCAGTCCACATGTAGAATCAACCGTGATCTTATTCCTAAGCTGAGCTCGAGGTCTGAAACTCCAACTCCTATTCTTTTATCTTATGGTCTTACAATTGTGCACCTCATGTTCCGCTCCTTGCTGGCATCAATAAATATTGTATGACCTCTGTTGAATACTTACCATAAACTTAAGGCTGTGTGATTCTCCTTTGTATCCATATAAAGACAAATAAGTTTGATCAGTCAGATTTATTTCTGACTACCGACCGTTTTTTTCAGAAGGTTGCAAACGCTCTTGGTGAATAAGAGGTGTTTTCTCCAGTATTTCACTGCAGACATACTCACAGTGATTCAATGCTGCCAGCTCTTCATAATTTGAAGGGCCAATATGGTAATGATAGCCGTCCGAGATCTATTAAGCGACCATTGCAGATCTCTGCTGTAGTTCACACTTTGCTCCTCACCATGGTTTGAGAGAGGTCACGCAGCACTGTGCTCAGGAAGATGCAATTTTTTTTTAGTTTCAGAGAGAGACATCTGTTGCCCTGGGCTGTGCCAGCGTTGCTAGAATCCCACTCACACAGATAGCTGTTGACATCAAGCTACTTATTAGCTGAGCCTTTTCCTCAAGAGAAAGTGTTCTCTTGCCCCCAGTGGTGGTAGATCATCAGAAGATTTAGTGATGGCATCTGGCATGTTTCCAGGAAGCACAAAAAACTTGTTCATCTTCAGGAAGATGGAATCGCTCCACACTTTCTGTGGCTGGCCCCGCCTGGAGGAACAGATCGGGGGGTGGGGGGGGGGGGGAGAAGTGCCTTCCTATTCCTTGGCTTTTGACGCCCATTCACAATTGTATTACGGTTGCTGAGAGTCCGCGTTCTTTGAAGGTGATTGCAGTGCCTGAGTGTGCCTGTGGTGCCCAGAGTGACACAGACGGTAGAATGCATCAAGCAGGGCTGCACATCCCTTCCTTGTGTGCTGTATCCTTTAGATCTCAGCCAGCTGAAAACCGCTGAAGAGGTCCCAGAACCCGAGGGACATGAACACAGGATGAAGAGCAGCAAGAGTTAGAGGAGAGGAAGATGAGAGAGCTAGCCTGGGCTTCCCCTAGAGAACACCAGCAGTCTCAACTTCCAGCAGGGTGAAGGAGGGGCTTGTTGCTGTTCAGAGCATGAACATTGCTTTCACTGGGGTTTGCTAATTGTCCCTAATCTAAAGTGACTCTCTTTACAGAGATGCTGGCGATTGCTGATGCTGGAATCTGGAATAGCAAGTGATCTGCTGGAAGAACTCATCTAGCTGAGCAACTGTTTGTGGCAGGAGAATTTGGAGGAATTGTTAACATTTTGGGTTAAGACTTGCTGCAGGGCCAATTCTTTTCCCCCAGAGGTGGTGTTCAACCCGCTGAGTTCCTCCAACAGGTTATTTGTGATTCTCTTCAGACTCCAGTATGGTTCATCAGTATGAGCCCAGACTTAATCTTCACAGGTACCTTGGCAGGACCACTGTCACTGATCTTCATGCATGAATGAATAAATCCCCATTCCATGCACTGGAATGACTTGTTGTAAGTGATTTTAGTTGTGAACAGCTCACCAGACATGCCAAGTGAGGATGTGAAATTAATTGAGTGGAGATTCTCACAACTGGGAGTTACCTCCTGTCAGGCTGCTTGTATTCGAGCTCCTGGTCAGTCCCCTGGATTCCAGACAGCTGTGGGCTGTGGATTTTAATCTTCCTCAACTTGGCGTTCAGCAAATTGTTAGACTCTGTGCCTCATCAGGGACAGTAGAAGTCCTGTTTTAATATGTGACGTAAGCCATCCTAAAACTGCAACATCTTTATAATCCTATTCCCCAATTATTTTTGCATGGAATCTAACTGGATGTTAGTACTGTTCATAGCAAGCAATTAGCACTCCAAGGAAAGAGTGGAGTTCAATTTCAAAGCATTATTTTTTCTTTATTTTGCCAGTTTACTCTAGTTTTTGACTTGCAGTGTTTAATAAACTGCATCCTTGCAAATGACTGGACTTTTTTATATTTATATATACACCTTGGCTACATTTAGTTGCAGAATTACTGTGGCGTTCAGAATTCAGGCTATCACTTTGTTTTGCTACATCCACATAGAACAAAATAGCAGTGTTATTTTAGGTATGTGCTTTTTTTTGCCTTCTCTTTGATGTTGATTTATGTCCCTCTGCATGTGGCAGTATGACTAAGTAAATCATCCCAGCTTTATCTTTCTAATCCAAATGTTGTCATCGGTTACTTGTGGCAAACATCAGTGTGGTTACTTAGTGATACAAGAAATGTGTGGGATAAAATATTTAATACTAATCACTGCCTTTCATGATTTGGATGAATGGTAGAATTTCAATTTCAAAGTTTGAAATAAATTAATTATCAAAGTCAAGTATATGTCACCATATGCACGCAATTCGTGTGGAATACGGAATAAGGTACGTACCCTTACGGATGTGAAGAAGATGTTTCCGATGGTGGGAGAGTCTACGACCAGAGGACATAACCTCAGAATATAGGGGTGTCATTTTACAATGGAGATGAGGAGGAATTTCTTTAGCCAGAGTGGTGAATCTGTGGAATTCTTTGCCACAGGCAGCTGTGGGGGCCGAGTCTTCATGTATATTTAAGGCAGAGGCTGACAGATTCTTGATTGGTCAGGGCATGAAGGGATATGAGGAGGAGGCAGGAGATTGGGACTGAGAGGAAACCTGAATCAGCCGTGATGAAATGATGGAGCAGACCTGATGGGCTGAATGGTCTCATAGCCTTGTAGCACATTTAGTGATTGGCAAGTATGACATTGTGAGCATCACTGAGTCGTGGCTGAAAGAAGATCATAGTTAAAGCTTACCATCCAAGAAAGCATGTTGTATCAAAAGGACAGGCAGGTAGGCAGAGGGTGTGAGGTGGCCCTGTTGGTAAACAATGAAATCAAATCCTTAGAAAGAGGTGACCTAGGAATGGAAGGCATAGAATCTTTGTGAGTAGTGTTAGGCTGAAACGGTTCTGATGGAAGCTTTATACAGAACTCCAAACAGTAGCAAGGATGTGGGGTACTTGTTACAGTGGGAGACAGAAAAGGCATGTTAAAAGGGCAATGTTATGATAGACAAGGGGATTTCAATATGCAGGTGGATTGGGAAAATCAAGTTGATGCTGGATCCCAAGAGAGGGAATTTCTGGAATGCCTACAAGATAGAGATTTATAGAGCAGCTTGTGGTTGAGCCCATGAGGGAAAAGACAGTTCTGGATTGGATGTAATGTAATGAAACAGATTTGATTAGGGGGCTTAAGATAAAGGAACGCTTAGGAGACAGTGATCATAATATAATAGAATTTGCCCTGCAGTTTGAGAGGGAGAAGGTATAGTCCGAAATATCAGTATTACAGTGAAGTAAGGGGAATTATAGAGGAGTTGACTAAAGTTGGTTAGGATGGGGATCTAGCAGACATGATGGCAGAACAGCAATGACTGGAGTTTCTAGGGGCAAATTGGAAGTTGCAGGATAGGTATATCCCAAAGAAAAAGTATTCTAAAGGGAGGATGATGCAAAATTGTCAAAGACAGAAGAAAAACAAGAGATGACATATAATTAGAAAGATTACTGGGAAGTTAGAAGATTGGGAAGCTTTTACAAACCAACAGAAGGCAACTGAAAAAAAGCCATAAGAAGAGAAAAGATTAAATATGTAGGTAAGTTAGTCAATATTATAAAAGAGGATACAAAATGTTTTTTTTTTCCAGATATATAAAGAATCTATTCTCACCTCTCTTTATATATATAAAGAGAGGTGAGAATAGATATCAGACCACCGGAAAATGACACTGGAGGGGTAGTAATGGGAGACAAAGGAATGGCAGTTGAACTTAATAGGTATTTTGCATCGTCACTGTGGAAGACACTAACAGTATGCCATAAATTCGAGAGTATCCGGGGACAGAAGTGAGTGTAGCTTCTATTACAAAGGACAAAGTGCTTGGGAAGATGAAGGGTCTGCAGGCAGATAAGTCATCTAGACCAGATGGACTACACCCCAAGGGTTCTGAAAGGATCACTAGTACTGACGAAGAGATTGTGGAGTCAGTAGTACTGATCTTTCAAGAGTCACTAGACTCTGGAATGGTTCTGCAGATCTGAAAAATTACAGACATCGCTGCGCTTTTTGGAAAGGGAGGGTGGCAGAAGAAAGGAAAACATAGGCCAGTTAGTTTGACTTCAGTGGTTGGGAAGAAGGTGGCAGTCCATTATAAAGGAGAGGTTTCAGGGTACTTGGACACAAATGATAAAACAGGCCGAAGTCAGCAGATTGCCCGCCAAATTTGATTCAGGGAGGTTAGACAAAGAAAGTTAGTAGATATTGTTTACTTGGATATTCGTACTATCCTGAAATCCATTTTTGCAGGCATTCATCTAGGACAAAGAAAAACAATAGAATGAATGAAAGACTGCACACAAAGACAAACAGCCAAAGTGTAAAAGAAGACAATTTGTGCAAGTAAAAAAAGATAATAGTAATTTATTAAGTAAATAACTAATACTGAGAACATGAGTTGTAGAGCCTTTGAACAGTCCAGAGTTGTGCTGAGTGAAGTTATTCATGTTGGTTTAGGAACCTGATGGTTGTAGGGTAATAACTGTTACTAAACCTGGTGGTGGGTAACCAAAGATTCCTGTAGCTCCTTCCCGATGTAACAGTGAGAATAGAGCGTGGCCAGGATGGTGGGGGGTCCTTGAAGATGGGTGCAGCTTTCTTGAGGCAGTGCTTTTTGTAGATGTACTTAATGGTGGTGAGAGCTGTTCCTGTGATGGACTGGGCTGTATCCCATACTTTTTGCAGGCTTTTTGTGCTTGGGGATTGGTGTTTCCATACCAGGCCCTGATGCAACCAGTCAAACTGATCTCTGCTGTGCATCAAAATTTTGATGACATGTTGAATTTGCCCCTCAGTGAAAGTGCCTTGTTCATTTTTACAGTCAGAATAAGTGTTTCTTCTTAAAATGATTTCAGCAGGGATTTGAACTTAATGCTTCCACCATAGGTTTCCCAGGTCTTGGAATACTCGCCAGTGAATGAGTTGCAAATTACGGAGGTGGTTACAGTCCTGACAGTCTGGTTATGAATAGAGACTCAGTGTTTCCAGCTGCTTCCCGAATTTTCTCCGGCAAATCTTTGAAGTCTCCTTGTGGTAGTAGGTTGTTTTTCTATAAGCAGGAGTATCTCAAACTGGTGCAATAAAATTGAGTGACAAGGATCAGATTTTGAACAAGTTAGTTACTGTTACTGGAATGTGGCAGTTATGGGTGCAGGAGGGAGATCCACAATCCAAACCTGTCATAAGGTCACATAGCACGAGTCTTAAGCTTAATAATGCATTTAGAAGGTTTCAGCTTCATGATGATGGTTGGTTATTTAGTTCAGAGATAAGAATAAAAGCAGAGGTGAGCTCTCTAGTCTCATGCACTTACTAAGCCATTCAGAAATATCCTGGTTTTTTATTCCTTAACTTCAGTACCACTTCCTCACTGCCTCAACGACTAACATCCAGTAGCACTTACATCCACAGTGATGGAGTGTTTTGAGAGGTTGGTGATGAAACATACCAACTCCCGCCCAAGAAGCAACTTGGATCCACTCCAGTTTGTCTACTGGCACTCCTGGTCCATGGCAAATGCTGTCTTATTGGCTCTTCACTCAACTCTGCAACATCTGGTCAGCAAAGACACATTCACCAGGATGATCTTTATCGTCTACAGCTCAGCATTCAATGCCATCTTCCCCTCAAAACTAATCAATAAGCTTCAAGACCTTGGCATTAATATCTCCTTCTGTAATTGGATCCTTAATTTCCTCACTTGCAGACCTCAGTCAGATCGGATTGGCAACAATATCCCCTCCACAGTCTCCATCAGCACAGGTGCTCAAAGAGGCCGTGAGCTTAGCCCGTGCTCTATTCACTCTACATTTATGACTGTGAGGCTAAGCACAGCTCCAATGCCATATGCAAGTTTGTTTACGACATCACTGTCGTAGGCCAAATCAAAGGTGGTGACAAATCAGCATATAGGAGGAATATTGAAAATCTGACTAAATGGTGCCAAATCAGCAACCTCTTAGCCAACATCAACAAGACCAAAGACTTCAGGAGAGGAAACTAGAGGTCCATGAGTCAGTTCTCATTGGAGGATCAGAGATGGAGAGGGTAAGTAACTTTAAATTCCTCAGTGTTACCAGTTCAGATTACCTGTCCTGGGCCCAGCACATAAGTGCAATTACGAAGAAACCACAACAGTGCCTCTACTTCCTTAGGAGTTTGTAGAGATTCAGCATGACATTTAAAACTTTGACAAACTTCTATAGATGTATGGTGGAGAGTATAGTGACTGGTTGTATTGCAGTCTGGTGTGGAAACACCAAGAGCTTTGAATAGAAAATCCTCCAAAAAAGTAATGGAAAGGGTCCGATCTATCATGTGTAAAGCTCTCCCCACCATTGAGCACATCTACATGAGGCACTGTCATAGGAAAGCAGCAGCTATCATCGGGGATTCCCACCACCCAGGTCTTGCTCACTTCTTACTGTTTCCATCAGGAAGAAGGTACAGGAGCCTCAGGGCTCATACCATGAAGTTCAGGAACAGTTATTACCCCTCAATCAACAGACTCTTGAATCAAAGGTGATAATTCCACCCAACTTCACTTACCCTGTCACTGAAATGTTCCCACAACCTATGGACTCACTTTCAAGGACTCTTCATCTCATGTTCTTGATATTTATTGCTTATTTATTTATTATGATTATTTCTTTCTTTTTGTATTTGGACAGTTTGTTGTCTTTTGCACATTGGTTGAATGCCCGTGTTGGTTCAGTCTTGCATTTATTCTATAATGGTTATCGTTCTATTGGGTGTGCCCACCAGAAATTGAATGTCAGGGTTGTATATGGTGACATATATGTGCTTTGATAATAAATTGACTTTGAACTTGTTCTAACTGCTGGTGGGGAAGCATGGAACTAAGGCAAGAAGGGCATTAGATAGGGAAATAATTTTAAGATAAGGCATTGAATAAGTTGCCAGAGAAAGTGGTTGAGGCAGGTGTAAAACTGGCATTTAAAAGACATCTGGATAATTATATAGCTACAAGTCAAATGCAGTTAAATAGGACTAGCTTAGTTAGACACCTTGGTTGGCATGGCTGACTTAGGCCATATACTTAGGTTTCTATACTGGGAATGGTTGAAGTGATTTGTGCTTTCCTAAGTTCCAAACCTCTTCACACCAGAAAACAGAAGTCAGGACTGGCTGTTAGATACTAGTAGATGCCTCCTTCAAACTTGTCAGCAAAGAACTTAATGAATGGGTCTTGGGAATCTCCAATACGACCCACATGGCTGCCAGGTCTATCAGCAGGCGAGGCTCAGGCTCGTGTAACCAGGTGGCCTCCGTACCTACCAGCAAATGTGGCCAGATAATTGTGGTGAATATCTTCATGTTTCACTGTGCGATATATTGTACAGTAAAGCAAGAGATATTCTGGGGACTTAACACATACCTTGTGAGAATGTTGAGTCTCATCAATAATGGGCATCTATAAATGACCTGCTGCCTGAGGTGATTTAACAGCTCAGATGTTCAGCAAGTAAATAAGTGGATTAAAAGGAACACTCCATCTTGTTTGAGAGCCATGCGTGAAGCTCCAATAGTAAAGGGCTATGACCAACACTGGATGGTTACTTGCCGCACCACTTGATTGGCAGGTACCCACCCAATCAGCTCGCGGCAACCACACATCACACAGATCCCTGCATTCTCCCAGTGAGTGAGTCTATAAGACAATCCTGACAGTTAATCAAAAAGTTTGTGCCTCATCTCCACCATTCTGTTCCTCAACCACAACCAGCTGAGCCGACCTTTAATCGCTGCGGTCGACACTGCTGCTGGTGCCCGCTAATCCGTCGACAGGGTACACTGAAGTGTAAGTGCATAATGAAAGTGTGCCTTTCAGTTCTGTGCTGGTGCAGTCTCAGAAGAACGAGGTCGGAGGAATCCTGCATAGCCACAGACTCACGTTGTGCTGGAAGCAAAGGGAAAGCAACATCAGTTAGCTCTGGTAAAGTACTGCATAGACAATGCCATACTTGGGCTTCTCATAATGTAGTCATTGGTAAAATAAACAGGTTTCAATTGTGTTTTAATTCTGTTGCTGAAACAGGTTCTTAGTCTCTATACAAACCCAAGAGATTCTGCAGGTGCTGGAAATCCAGAGTAACACACACAAAATGCTGGAGCAACTCAGCAGGTCAGGTAGAATCTATGGAAAGGCATAACATGTCCTGATGAAGGGTCTTGGTTCAACTTGTTATTCTTCTTCATAGACGCTGCCTGATCTGCTGAGTTCCTCCAGCTTTTTGTGTGTGTTACTTTAAGTTCTTTGCCTCTCCGTCTTCTAGGTGATTTTAAGTGATCTTATTCCAGTGTTCTTCTCATTTCCCCACCCTTTTCTCCAGTTGCCTTGCTATTTGCACTCTTCACAGCAACATGGAGTGAATGAAGAGACTTGTGAGAGAAAGAAATTGGATGTTTTCCCAATGAAGATAATGTTATTTTTCTGATGAGCAAGGGAATCTTGGACAGGATACAAGAAAGGTTTATGAAGCATTAGCAGAAGAATGCATGAATAGATACGGAATTAGTTCTGAACTTTGCATGTTAAGTGGGTGGCAATTGATTTATTTTAATGTAAACCCTTCCCTGGGATGTGGGCGCTTTTTGAGAAGGTAGTGATAAGCAACTGCCTTGAACTTTTTCAACATGAGTGGTAAGGAGCTCCCACAATGCTATTATTAACAGAGCCTCAGGATCTTGACCCAGTTGAAAAGAAATAATGGTAGAATATTGCCAAGCTGAGATGGTATATGATTGGAAGGAGGTCTTGAAAACAAGGTGCTTAAATCACCTGCTCCTCTTGCTCTCCTCAGTTGTGGATAGAGGTTTGGAAGCAATTATTGTGAAAAAAAAACTTTGGCAACTTGCTGCAGGGCACCCTATAGATTGGGAGGGGATTTTTTTGAGGATTCCAATTGTGGTATTACTTCTATGCATACTGAGGTATAAAGAAAAGCTTGTTTTGCATACAGATCAAACCATTCCACATGCATTGAGATTTTATGTAAAGGAATAACAGAATACAGAATAAAATGTAACATCTATTGAGAAAGTGCAGTGCAGGTAGAAAGTAAGGCACAAGGTCATAACGTTGTAGATTGTGAGGTCAAGAATTCATCTTATCATTCTAGGGATCCATTCATCAGTCTTATAACAGCATTAGTTGGGTATACTTAAAAGTAGAAGTTCTTGATTAGTAAGGGCATCAAAGGATATGAAGAGAAGACGGGAGTGTGGGTTGAGAGGGAAAATAAATCAGCTATGATGAAATGGCTGAGCAGATTCGATGGGCAGATTGGCTTAGTTCCGCTCCTATGTATTAGCTTTTATGGTCTAATTCAGAGGAAGGGTGGAGTGAATGTTTAAGACAGTGGGTGCCTTGAAAATCAATTGTGTTTCTTTGTACTAGGTAACGCTGATCTTTCAGTGCGTTTGCAGCTGCCTTCATCAAACCACATCCTGAGGGTTTTTTTTAAATTAATAGTTTCTAAATATAGAAAGATTACTGTTTCACAGAACCTGAATTTGAGTGACCAATCAGTTAAATTGTTTATTGTTTTCCCTACATTCATGCTGATGTTCTGGATACTGAGAATTAATGTTAGTACCTATCAGCTTAGGTAAAAACTTTGCCAAAAATGCCCGAATATCACTTGCCTTTATCCACATTGCCTTTTAGTTTTGCTTTTGCACCAAAAGACAGAACAGACCCTGAACGGAACTTACAGATTGAGTGGAATGGAATATAGGGTGACAGGTCGGTCTCACAAGCTGCTTGGTTTCGGTTTCCATGGCAATCGGCACGTCTTGCAACCAGTGACCAAGTACCTTCACATGCCACACTCACCACTTTCTTTCCCATAGGGCAGGGTGCGTAGCCAATGGCTGAGCTCTGAGGCTTGTGTTACACCAATTACATATTCCAGCGTATGAGTCAAAATGGTTGATCCCAGTAATATGATAAATTTGGAGTTGGGTATATAATTGAAAAGGAAAGCTTGCTGGGCCAGGGGCAAAATAAAAAAGAGCAGGAATGACAGTGGCAATGGTCACTGAACATGTTCCTCCTTCCATCGTATTGCCCATAAAGGTAGGACTGGCACAAAACACAAGGACAGAGACTTCAAATTGTATGAAGGATCAGTTCATAGATAAGTGAGGCAAAATGTTTTCCTTATCCTCTTTACCATGATTTTTTAAAATAAATTCCTAAAGCCAGACCAGCAATTATTGACTTTCAGAGGACCTTGAACCATGTCAGTTTTCACTTTTCTTGTTGCCGGACAGATGGTTGTCCTGAGCAGCAAAGGGACTGTAAGGGATTTATCCTTTGGCCCATTCACTGTAATGCATTCCACAATGCTGTGAACTATGGCTTAATAATTAAACGAGGTAGCTATGAACTGATACCGCTTCAGGCAGCCAACGTTTGTAGATGGGACAAAAGCAGAAAGGTAGGTTCCACTTGGCAGAGGGCCTTCCACAGAAATTTACAAAACTCCCCTTAATCTCCTGGTGTTGCATTGAATTGAATTTGTTTTTTTTTTGATTGAATGAAGAAGTTTACTCTGTTTAGTTGGTCGTATCAGATATCAATCATTCTTTGTGTGAAGTAGTACTTTTTGAAATGTTCCTGGAGCCTTTCACTTAAAATAGTGGTCATGACCAACTTCAACGTAACCCTGCTTGGATCAGTGGTACCCTGGCCATACGAGTTCTCGCTTTGGCCCCAGTTAGGATCTGTGAATAAGATGGGAAAGTCGTTTGAACTTGTCTTTATGATGAACTGTCAGATATCAGGAAGGTCCTTTCAGAAAGTTTCCTAGTTATAATCAGCAAAGAGGCATGTTTTTTTTTCAATGTACCATCAATCTTTAACATTCTATAAACACCATCAAGAGCAGACTAGCAGATTAACTGTTCATTTATCTGATGAGCTTTCCATCTGACTGTGGTTGAGCATAAATTGGATTAAAGTTCACCTACGTAGCAATGTCCACACTTCAAAAGAGATTCATTTCGTTGCATGAGAGAAGCAATGGGATATCCTGAGGACACAGAGATTCAGTAGTAATGTGTATTCTTCCTCTGCTGCCTGTAATGGTTTATTTCGCATTTCTCTGTTACGGTGATGCTGCAACATAACTCTATGACCCTTCTCTACACTGTTTCAAGAACCTAGCTGTTTCTTTTCTCTTTGTAGTTCATTTTCAAATGACACTGCTAGGGTCCCATTTACTAACGGAGAAGTAAGGGTGAGGTCACCAGCTGAAGTCCACTTCACCATGCAACATTATGAGATAGTGGAGGTGCTGGTGAACTTTCTGCTGAGCTGAGGTCTCTGTTGGTCAGAGTTGACCATGGATGTTGCGTCCTGGCTGTCTAGATACAAAAGCCTGGGCAGTATGATATGGAGAGCAAGCTGTTGCCCATGTGGTAAGCTCAGTCCCTCCACACATCCGATGAACCCAAAGGAAAGGCAGAGTCTGGTACAGTTTGGCACGCCAGTCAGAGTTGAACTTAGTGAAGGATTGCCTTAGGGACTCCAGCTCTGGATTTTTCTGTCAGGGTTTGCTCCTGAAGCCTTCCCCATCAGTGGGTGCAGCTGTGAGTCAGCAGAGGTTTGAGATCAGATTTGTCTTTTTCCTAGATGAGCTGACAAGCCCCATCTGTCCAAAGTGGCTGTTTTTAAAGTGCTGGTGACCTGCCTTTGCCCCTTCTCATGTCAATAGAAATGGTTCTGCCAGTTTTAGTAGCTAAGCCAGGAGTTGACTTGGTTGTCAGAGACTATTTGAGGAGCATGCCATTGGGAGCATTTAATAGGTAGTGGGAGCTTGTCCCCATTACAACTCCAGATATAACTACCTTAAGGAGCTTTCTAGGCTGTGGAATATACTTAGAATCAGAATCAAGTTTAATATCACTGGCATTATGTCATGAAATTTATTGTTTTGTGGCAGAGGTGCATTGCAATATGTAATAATAAAAAAACTATAAATTACAATATGAAATATAAACTCTTCTTGAGCATCCAGCCAGGTACAGGTATCAATTATAACCAATGCTTCAGTGACAAACTCCACCATCTTCTACAGGGGCGATGAGCAAGGTGATGAGTATTGAGCAAGGTTAAAGTTGACGAAGACGGGCAGGTGTTTGACGGTTTTCATTTCCCTCTTGCTAGCTGCTGTCGGACAAAAGTGCAGGATTGATCAGAGAGATTGTGGACTTGTTTTGGTGACTTTGAAGTTCATGTTGCATATGTTTCTGGATTCTGGTTACTTTTTGTACTGTTTTTGAGTGGTTCACTGCTTACTGGGGGGCTTTGGCAAAGACTGGCTCTGTGGCCTGCAGTTGGTTAGTTGTATGCACTGAACTGAACTAAACTGAATACTCCTGGACTCCTGGATTGATGTTTGATATTCTATGTGTTGTTTGCCTGCTTTTTGACATTTGCGCAATTTGTTCTTTCTTTGCACGTCAAGGGTTTGATGTGTTCTTTGAATGGGTTCCATGTTGTTTCTTTGTTTCATGGCTGCCTGCGAGAGAACAAATCTCGGAGTTGTTTCTGTCCACATAGTTCGATAATAAAAGTATTTTGAATCCTCATAAGGCCATAAGACCAAGGAGCTGAAGTCGGCTATTCGGCCCATCGAGTCTGCTCTGCCATTTTATCGTGAGCTGATCCATTCTCCCATTAGTCCCACTCCCCCACCTTCTCACCTTAACCTTTGATGCCCTGGCTACTCAGATACCTATCAATCTCTGCCTTAAATACACCCAATGACTTGACCTCCACTGTCACCCGTGACAACAAATTCCATGGATTCATCACCCTCTGGCTAAAAGAATGTCTTCGCATCTCAGTTCTGAATGGGCGCCCTTCAATCCTTAAGTCATGCCCCCTCGTACTAGACTCCCCCACCATGGGAAACAACTTTGCCACATCCACTCTGTCCATGCCTTTCAACATTCGAAATGTTTCATGGGCATCATTACGGCAAGTTACCTTATTTTTCTTAGGTAATGGGATAACAGTGGACTTCTTAAGGCAGGTAGGAACCTCAGATTGAAATTGAGGTTAACGATGCCTACAAATACCCCTGCCAATGGATCTGCACAGGATCTGTGGACACAGTTTGGGGCCTCTTCTGGGCCAAGTGCTTTCTTTGGGTTTACTCTCTGAGTGAGCACTTTAGGTTTTACTCGCAACCGGCAATCTCTTGGTCATGTTTATTGTTGGCAGATTTTCTCGGTACTTAGTTTGTGAAATATTGAACTGAAAGTGTAAAAACTGCTATAACCAAAAGCTATGCATGCCGTGGAAATTTGAGGCACAACACGAAACAGCAAACGTACTGAGTAATTTAAGAGGAATTGGTGCAGAGAAAGATGAAGTCAACATTTCAGATTAATGACCTCTCATGAGTCCTGGGTCATTGACCTGAAGTGCTAACACAATTTCAGATGCTACTGATGCCCACTGATCCTGATGAGTATTCCCATGGTGAGATTTGAATTACGTTCCCCAGATGACTTATCACATCCTCAGAACTACAAGCTCAGTGACAAGCGTCACGAGGCGACATTTCAGATCATCTCTAAGTTATTCCACCTTCACCACCACTGGGATATAGGCGGCCGAAAGTAGCTCGCTAGCATCCTCAGTCATGGACCACGCAAGTTGTCTCCAGGTGCGGTCCACCTTCAAATCCTGTCTCTGCTATGAATGAGGTCTTTGAAACTTCTGCTGGTATTTCTGTAGCTCTGGGTTTTTACAGGATGGGGTGGCCCATCCCCCCCTCCTTCTGCAGCCAGGCTTGGGTCTATCCACGGCAGAGTTATTTCACCTTTCGATTCAATGAAATTGGATAGTATATTTTTAATGCCGTTACTGGCAAGAAGACATTTCCCGTCCTTCCTGTTTCTTTCTTACTTCCAATGGATATTGTACAATTTCTTATTTATTTCCTGCCTTTTTACTAGATTGCCCTGCGTTGCTTTTGTTAAAGCAACACTTGGGAATCTCGCGACGTAACGTGTCCTGCCAGAGACATTCTGTTTAGCCTTATTGAAGATGATTGAAATGGAAGTGAAATTATATCAGATCTTTTCCATTTTTAAAATCAAATATTGGTTTGTGCCAAAGCATCTCAGACCTCATAAAATGTGATCACGGTATGGTCACTGTTGAGCAGGCCAAAACAACCTCTGAATCCTTTCTATTCACTGTATCCATAGTAGACTCAAGACCACAGTCATATTCTGCTTCTACAAATGACCTTAACCAACAGATTTTCCAATTTGCGATCCAACGAAGCTGAATTGTCTTCCATTATGTGGAATATCATTCAGATCTCTCAGCTATGTGTCCAACTTTCTATGTTGAGCAAAGACAATCAAATTATAATTTTATACTTGACATTGTACAGAGCTGTAATTCATGGAAATAATGGGAAATATTATTTAATATCAATATTAAAGATCAAAGTACTAAATACAGAATTAATATCTGCAGTAGGAGTGACATTAAATCAATATCAAGAATAAATATTGAACAAGATGTATTGTACTGAATATATTGAAAGATCTGTAAATTGCAACAATGTTCGTTGGAAATTCAGCCTGTGCTCTCAATTAATGATCTGTTTGTAAGACTGGGCCAACTATTTCCATCCCCCACCCCCAGCCCTGCCATGTGAGTTTATTAAATAAGATAATACAATGATATAGAGGTTCTATTTTCCACTTGTGTGATTTGGACAATAAAATCTATTTGTAGTACATTTTCACTAACTAATAATTTTGATATTTATTGGTTATCAAATCCTCTAGGGAAACATTTGCTCACTCTTGCACCTTGTAATGATTTTTTTCCATTACTTGATTCATTTTCTCTTTCCACTTGCTATATGTAAAACAATCTAAATGTGGTTTTATTTTGGATAATTGCCAACTGGCATTTACTATATGTGACAGCATCATGCTGGGAAGATTTGATGTGTTTCTTCAACTTCCTTATATTGTTTTGCAGACAAAAATTGATTTGACCAAATGTGAGCACCATTGACAGCATTCTGCAGTTCAGACTGCCGTGGAGATGTGTGGGTGGAAGAACTGTGTGGGTGCAAGTACGAATGACTTTTTTCCATTTTTAAACTTAACGTGTACTTTTGTACAAAACCTTTCTGTCTTTAATATGTGCTGTAATTCTGTTTGTTTCCTTAACTTTATTTGTTTGACTTCTGTGAGATTTGAATGTTGTGATTCTTGGTGCCACTTTGAAAGTAAATAACTCCTCAAGATGTTAAGTTGTGCCTGTAGCTGCTAAAATACAGACATGTGAAAGTAAAGAGAAACTTTGTCTTTTCTTACCATAGTTTTATATGTTTTAACATCTCGCGCTCATGATGGAGGAACTACATGAATAGATACAACTGACCCATGAGAGCTGGGAGGGGTGAAACTAGGAACCTCAAAATAGAGGCAGGAATGCATCTTCTGGTCACTTGCCACTCCACACGATCACAGCTTCCTGTGCTAAACTCAAAACCATCGATCTCTCACAGGGTAATAAAGAGAAGAAAACTAATCTGACTGATTTTCTGTGAACGCTTTGACTAAATGAAGCCATACCAGAAAATATCACCAATCAACTTCCCAGCACTTTACTTCGCCCTTTCCCCTCTCCCGGTTTCACCTATCACCTACCACCTCGTTCTTCCTCCCCCTCCCTCCCCCCCGCCTTCTTGCTTTGATTTCTCATCATTTTTTCCAGTCCTGATGAAAGGTCTCAGCCCCAGACGTCGACAGTTTACTCTTTTCCACAGATGCTGCCTGGCCTGCTGAGTTCCTCCAGTATTTTGTGTGTTGCTTTGATTTCCAGCATCTAGATTTTCTCTTGTTCAGAAAATTATGAGTACCGTGTGCTCCCTTTTAATCCGTTTTCTGTGCTCTCTATTCTACGCCACTGTGAATTATCAGCCCGTATTCTTCTATAAGAACTGAAGAGAGCCATCTGCTGTTACGTTAGTCTACAGCTGATTCCTGTGGCTCCTTAGTCTCTTGAGAAAAGAAGAACAGTAATATCTTGCATGCTTAGATTTAGCTTAAACCTGCACACACATTGTCCTCTTCATGGAATAACGTATTAGATTCCAAATGGGTGTCAGATGTGGTTCAAACACAAGAAAATCTGAAGCTGCTGGAAATCCAAGCAACAAACATAAAACTGTTTGCAGGGATTGTTCTTACCCAGCTCCCTTGTTTATTTGTCCCTCCCCACTGATCTCCCTCCTGGTACTTATCCTTGCGAATGGAACAAATGCTACACTTGCCCCTACACCTCCTCCCTCACTACCACTCAAGGCCCTAAATAGTCCTTCTAGGTGAGGCGACACCTCACCTGTGAGTCTGGTGGAGGCATCTGCTGTATCCGAGTCTCCTGGTGTGGCCTCCTATATAGCGGTGAGATCCGACGTAGCTTGGGAGACTGCTTTGCTGAGGAACTATGCTCTATCCGCCAGAAAAAGCAGGATCTCCCGGTGGCCACCCATTTTAATTCCACTTCCCATTCCCATTCCAACATGTCAGTCCATGTTCTCCTCTACTACCGCAATGAGGCCACACTCAGGTTGGAGGAGCAACACCTTGTATTCTGTCTGGATAGCCTCCAACCTGATGGCACGAATATCGATTTCTCAAACTCCTGAGAAATTGCCCCTCACCATTCCCCCATTTCCATCTCCCTCTCTCACCTGACCTTTCCTGCCCATCGCTCCCTCTGGTGCTCCTCCTCCTCTTTCTTCCATGGTCTTCTATCCTCTCCTGTTAGATCCCTCCTTCTCCAGCCCTTTATCTCCACCAATCCATCTCCCAGCTGCTTCCTTCCCCCCTCCGCCTCTCCTGGTTTCACCTATCACCCACCTTGTACTTCTTCCTCCCCTCCCCCCCACCCTCTTGCTCTGACTCCTCATCTTTTCTTCCCAGCCCTGATGAAGGTTCTTGGGATGAAACGTCATCTGTTTACTCTTTACCATGGGTGCTGTCTAGCCTGCTGAATTCCTCCAGCATTGTGTGAGTTTCTGTCAGATATGGTTGGGCAGGTTTTGAACTCATCTCTGAATCAGAAGGCTCTGTGTCCGTTCCAGAGATCTGAACACAAAAACATTGAAAGACACAACATTGTATTACAGTAATTGATTTGTCGGAAATTATGCTTTGAGAATGAAACTAAGTGTTCTCTCAAGTGAAAATAACCTTTCCCATATTGCTGTTCTGGGAAATAAGATGCCCGTAATGTCTCCTATTACTAATACCCTGAATCAGCACCAGTTTTACAAAATACAAATTACTAGATTACACTTGAAGTGTCTAAATGAAATGGCTCCTCATTTATTAAATTACAACAAAAATTTGCAGCTATCTGTAATAGTAAGGAGTTAGTGAGTAACACAGTTCCCGTCCCTTCTTAGGCAAGTTTCTGAATTTTTAGCAGTGAATTCTGGATCAGAAGGAATCCAGCTGGAATACAGAGGTTCACTGCTGCCGAGTAACTTTAGTTTTATTGCTCAGTTTTGATGAAGTAGAAGTGGAACATATAAAAAGTCAATCTCAAAAAAGTTGCTAACTTCCACATTAAACAACTGAAAATAATTTTACTCGCCCATGAACGAAATGAAACAAAACCAGTTAAGAATCTTGAATTTGATGCTTCAGGCACAGAAGAGCCGAACTTGATCAGATGGTTAAGAGTGTGCTGGCCGGTGAGGTGGTGGGAATTGAATTCAAGAACCACAAGATAACTTTGCGGCTCTGTAAAACTCTGGTTAGACCACACTTGGAGAATTGTGTTCAGTTTTGTTTTGTTGACTCATTATAGGAAGGATGTGGAAATTTCGGAGACAGTGCAGAGGAGATTTACCAGGATGCTGCCTGCGTTAGAAACTATGTCTTATGAGGAAAGTTTGAGCAAGCTAGGGCTTTATTCTTTGGAATAAAAGATGAGAGGTGACTTGATAGATGTGTACAAGATTTTAAAATAGGTAGCATGGGCAAACAACATCTTTTTTTCCTGAATTGCAATGGAAATACAAGAGAACATAATCTTAAGGTGATTGGGGGTAAGTGTAGTGGGATGTCAGAGGTAGGAACAGCCTGCTATGGGTGGTGGTGCTGGCGGATGCATTACGAATATTTAAGAGATTCTTAGATATGCACATGGATGAAAGAAAATTAGGGGCTATGTGAGAGGGAAGGGTTAGATCGATCTTGGAGTAGGTTTAAAGGTTGGCACAACATTATGCGCTGAAGGGTCTGTACTGTGCTGTCCAGCAGTGAGCAGCATTGGGCACTCCAGTACATCTTGGTTTTCCCAGCATTGTGCAGGACTGGGATCGCTAATTATTCATGCAATATTAATTGGCCACCATTCATTTGGGCAAGTCCAGAACCTAATGCTCAGTCTTCAAATCATCCTAC
Organism: Hypanus sabinus; assembly: GCF_030144855.1. Classification (NCBI taxonomy): domain Eukaryota; kingdom Metazoa; phylum Chordata; class Chondrichthyes; order Myliobatiformes; family Dasyatidae; genus Hypanus; species Hypanus sabinus. The sequence continues at coordinate 175,851,840 of NC_082707.1, forward strand.
TCACAGATTGCTAGTCTGCGAGGGAACACAAGAGTAGATATTGAGTTTCTACTTCTTCTAATTAGAGATCAAGAGTGTGGGAGCATAGATAACAATTTAGTCGTAGGTTAAGAAGAAGTTTCTTGACATTTCTTGAGGATTACCAGACTTCTGAGTTCATTACATTGAGTTCAAGGTCACGATCATGGATAGATTGAGGGGATTTGGTGATCAGGTGGGAATGTGGACTTACAGCATAGGTCGACCATGATTGCATTCAGTGGTGGAGCCAATTTGGATGATGGTTAGGGAGCATGCATAACTCCTTCTTCTGTGCTCTAAGTAAATGGTTAGAATATTGGATTCTCAAAAAGGCAAAAGCATGACTCCCTCTGTTGACTCTCATTTAGATATCAACTTCCTGCAGAGGTGATTTACCATTCTCAGCCGTGCCACCTGCAGAGGAAATGGGAAATGTGGTTGGGAGGACTGTACCTATAGTTCTTGACTGAGGCACCTTATGAGTTGATCAAAAGCATTGCTATCAAGATTGAGACAGATATCAAAGGAAGTGGTTTATCAAAGAATGGAGGAATTTGAGACTGATCACCACAGACAACCTAATGGAAATATTAATATTTGAAAATTTTGTGTTCATATGAATACATTTCTTTCCTGATACCCCCTTCAATGTTGAGTAAAGAACTGTGCTAGATTTTCAATTGTGATCAGGCTATCAGTCTAAAGGTTTGTGAAGGTGCTGGTTATGCTTTGTAGATGTTTTGCACCAAATGTTTTTTTTTAAATTGAAGACAGTTCCTTTAGTGTTTTGTTGTTAATGTGTCTGCAGGGCTTTTCTATCATATGCAATCTGCTATAGGATGAGCAATGGGAAAGACAGGGCTGAGAGATTGGGGCTGTGTTCAAGAACCAGGAGAGCGGTAAGACCTCGTTGTGCATGAGAAGAAGCAGCAACCTGTACAGAGAGCGAGCAGGGAACAGCGTCAGTCTGGAGACCCAGCAAGGGTGGCAGCGACATGAAGAACTGTGCTCTCTGGGCCACTCCATCAAAGACAGGTGCCAGGATCTAATAGGATGGACGTAGAATGCCCAATCTTTGAAAGCCGCCAGCAGGCATGTCAAAGCTTGGGAAAGGTGGGAAAGAAATGCTACAGGAAGTGTACAGGTACTTCCAGAAATATATTGTCACATTGCCCACATTTGTAACTTTCCCTGTTGCCCTTCAAACAACCAGGAATCAACAAATCCTAATGCTTTCTCCAAACTTTGAGGAATCGGGGGTATACTGACACCTGGAATTGCACAGAAAAATCTTTACTACCCAATGGAAGAAATTAACTGTGTTATCGATCTCCAGATATCTCCGCAATCAAATAGTCTCAAATCCCTCATAATTCTTAAGGCCTCTTGCCCTTCACTCGAACTGCTCTAATTTAGAGGCATCTCTACTGGTTTGGCATCTTTAGCTCCATACTTTACGTGGCATCCTGCTGCTTCCCGTTCTATCAAGAGCTGCAGTCAAACTTTTGCCTGCCTTTCTGCAGATGGTCAGATTACAAATGTATCGAAAAAGCAGAGAAACCTTGTGACTGCCCAACAGTTGTACTGGTGCCCTTCAGGAATAGAAAAAATCCGGTATGTCTGTAAAATATGCATGTTCCACAAGTAAAGTAATTAAATCCAAATCCTAATGTGTGTTATTCTGCACTTACATATTTGTTTATTTTAAATGTATAATGCATTAAATTCTTTGCATTTGTGGGCGTAGATTTTCAGATGACAGCATGAGTAGGAGGACAAGTTGCTAGAAGCTGCAGAGAAAAGTGTAAGGGAGCTTAAATAAGAGTTGACAAAAATATTGTTTAAACCACTGTTTCAAGACGTCGTGGTTCAGTTTTGGAGTCTGTTTTAGATTGGATGGCAGAGCCAAGAAAGAGGTGATGGAAGGATTTAGTGAGATGCCATTGGGACTGAAGGACTTTCATTCTGGGAAAGAAGCAGATAAATCAGTGTCACAAGAGATTCTGCAGATGCTGGAAATCCAACGCAACACATACAAAATGCTGGAGGAACGCAGCAGGTCAGGCATCAACTATAGAGATGAAAAAACAGTCGACATTCGTGGCCCAGACCCTTCAATGAGACTGGCTCAGATAAATCAGTGTGCTTTTTATTACAGCAGTGAGGAAAGGGAGATTTAACTGAGACTGTCAAATCTGAGAAGGTGTAAGATTAAGGTCACCAGAAAACCAAAGATCAGAACTATTTACTCTTTTGATTTTCAAATTGTTGAAGAGTAGTCCAAGTAGGATCCATATTTGCTTCCAAAGGCAAGGGGTATGAGCAAAGTACAAGGCTTGGGTCTAAATGATTGGTTCGTCAAATAGAATCAAATTTTCTATTGTTTTGCAAGCTACTATGGGATGAATTGCATTAAAACCGCTGGCTGCTTACTCCTGTCCAATGAAGTTTCTTTCAGTGTGATCCCAGTATTATTGTGTCTTGGAAATACTGGTAATCCAGAGTAACAAACACAAAAGGGTGGAGGAACTCAGCAGGTCAGGCAGCACCAATTCCATTTTCCTATTGGAAGCCTGGCTCCAAGCCCTTTGGAGTTGAGAGGGGCAGCAAAAAGTCTGTCTCGGCACAAATAGCATGCTAGATTCGCAGAATAACTTTGAAAGCTGGTGAGGCTCCAGTCCTCGGGTTCAGAGCTGTCAGAGCCATCATTGCTTCAGATCAAATGTCTTGTATCTTTTAAAATTCACCACTATTCAGTAAGATTGAAGTTTAAAGTTAAGTTTTTAAAAATGTTTAAAATATTTAAAGTTATTTTACACATTTAACCTAAAAAGAACACATTCACACACTAAAAGTTAACTCAAAATATTGAAACAAGCTTGAATAATTGATAAAAACTAACTTGCTTTCTCCTAGCAGGCATTTTTTGCACTTCTTTTAAATGGGGCAGTAGTGTTAGCAGCAATATAAACTCACAGTAAAACACACATCTCACTGGAACAACTCATCAGGTCAGGCAGCATCTATGGAGAGGAATAAAGAGTCGATGTTTTGGGTCAAGACCCTTCATTGGGAGTTTAAGCTCGCCACAGTTTCATGGGCAAGTTTCTTCTGCCAAGGCATGGGTATCTCGTGACAGCCAACTCTATAGGATCGTTCAGAGTTCCACTAGAGTGACCTAGGAGCAGACTGAGCTAGTTTTGTAGGGCAGATGTTGATGCCATTGGCACAGAAACTGAGACTCTGAGGGGACAACATGGTAAGTCGTTGGTACAGGTCCCGGCATTGAGTTGGAAGAGTTGTCTGCTGGGTTCTGCAGTACTGTATATTGCACTAAAACATGTATCTTAATATGGTGTCGAAGCTGCAGAGTTGAACATAAACGTTGTTGCTGAGTGTTTGTCATAGAAATGAAACATCAGCCCCAAACGTTTTACATGAAGCAAGTCTCTGACAAGATATATTTGGGGAAGTCTATTGTGGTGATCACTTCTGAGCGAAACCTACTATTGGGAAATTGACCTAGGAATGACCGACTGTGGTTATTTTAATGTGAATGCCGCTTACCATGCATCAATAAGCACCAAGTGACATCATGGTTTGCACAGCACACACTTCCAACCACCTGGCAGAAATCGGAGTGTTTAAGAGAAATCATTGTTCACTCAAGGAATATGAGGGTTTGGGAAAGTATTAGCAATTAAAGGGTCACCTAGATGTGTTCCTCCTAGCACCGGCCAACCTCAAATTTTATTGGAAGTTATCATGTCAAGTATTTCACTGATTCTCCTGTCATTGGTCATATTAACACTGTTTGTATCCTTCCTGAGCTACGTGATGTGGCCCCTACAATTTGCCCACGCCTTGCAGTGGTAGGAAGTTATGCCGGTCAGGGATTTGGTGGAGCCAGGTGATTGTGTGGTTGTGCCACACACACACCCCCCCCCCCAAGATGTGGTGATGAGGTGGTTATGTGCAGCCCGAGGCGTCCTTCCCTCTTCAAACCGGTGGCTGATATTTTGCCTCAATTCTGTGGGTTGGTGTGGGAAAGGCAGGGTTGGCCCTTCTCTCTGTCCAAACAAGCTCATGCTTGCAGTTGAAATATGTTTAATTTCAATGGTATAGAAGTTAACGATGCTAAAATTAATAGTATCCTTTATATGTTAACAACTTTAATGCTGCTCACTAGCCTTAGCCTTTATCAGATTTACTCTAATCTAGACTTAAATCTCACACCACCCACCAGCCACGTCCATTTCCTACTCATCATCACCCCCATCCACACATATCCCAAGCCTTCATCTACATGACAGCCAGCTGTCTATGCGTGTAGGCACATTTCCTCCAATTCTCAATATATGCACCAGCCTATTGTGTGGCACATAGTCAAATTCTTTTTGGAAATCTGATAACACAGCACCTGCAGGGGCTCCCTCTATCATCTCTTCCTACCATATCCTCAAAAAATTCAAGCAACTTCGTCCAACATGATTTATCTTTTATAAAGCCATATTAACTTGGTTTTAATTATTTTCAGTTTTCCTAAATATTTAGTTATTTCCTCTTTGAGTATTGATTCTACCATCTTGCCAATATTGGATGTTAAACTAACTCGCCTGTAGATCTGTGTTCTCTCTTTCTCTCCTTTGAAAAAGGGATCTCCATTGACTACTTCCCAATCTCTCCAAAGCTAGTGTGATGTGAAAATTTCAGTATATGGATCCACTAACTCTGTAACCACTTCCTTTAAACTCTGGGGTGTAGTCCATCAGGTCCTGGTGATCTGTCCACTGTCAGCCCTGTGACTTTCTCTCATACTTTATCCCTTGTGGTTGGAATTTTTACAGGTTCCACCCTGTTATTTACAATTAGCCCATCTGTTATTTGAGTATCTCCCACAGCGAAGATTGAAGCAAACAGTGGACTTAATTTCTTTGTTTTCTTTTATTAATTCTCCAGTCTTGTTTTCTCAAGGTCACACACTTTACTTTGCTGTCTTCTTCCTATTTGTAGATCTATAGAAATGCTAAGTGTTTCTATAGATCCTACTTGATCCACCATATAATTCTGTAGGGTCTGTAGTGATGCAACTATTCTCAGACTGCCTCTCTTCCACCTAAGTCACAGAAAAGCCAACCTCCCAGTCACCAATTCCTTGACCATCAGCTACTCTGAAGTTAACTGAACCTCACTTTCAGCAGGCAGAAGATATAATTAGCAGAACTCATTGAATAACATGTGCATTTAGGCTATGCCTGGAAGGCGGATCACAATTAATTCTGATTGACCTGTCAGGTTGATGATCCAGCAAATCTCAAAACAAAATCGAAAGATTAGCTTTCTTTGTCACATGTACATTGAAACATCAAACCATACATTGAAATGCGACACTGTATCAAATCAGATCACTGAGGACAGCATTGGGGGCAGCCAGCAAGTGTCTCCACACTTTCAGTGCCAACACAGCACCCCCTCTACTGATTAACCATAACCGTATGTCTTTGCAACGTGGGAGGAAACAGGAGAGCCTGGAGGAAACCCTTGTGGTCATAGGGTGAGTGTGGAAAGTCTTTACAAGTAGTGGTGAGAATTGAACCCCAATTGGTGGTGATATAAAGCATTGCACTGACCACTACACCACTGTGTCACCCGCCCACCTCCCAAACACAAATGATCTGAAAGGTTCTCACCAAGTGGAGCTGAAGGATCTAGTGGATCCACCAAATCCTCATTGTTGTAACTGAACAAGTGGATATTGATCAAAAATTTATTTTAAACTGGATGGGAGAAAGTAATAATTCGTAAGAGTAGGTACCCGCATAGGCCCCAGAATTCACGGAGCTTGTAGCCGTATTTCCCAGAAACAGCAGAACTCTCCATTCTCCCAGATTTTCCTTCTGCAAAAGTTCCCATGTTTTTCTATCAGGTGCCACCTCTCTGAGCGTGTGTTGTGGGAACTGACTGCAGGAAGAAGGACGTGGAAAGGCTGTAGCAGCTTTTGCTCCCTTCAGGAATGTTGAGAAAGAACAGCGTGTCTTGCATCTGGACTGAATTCGCCTCAGTGAGTTAGGAAAAGCACAGTGCCCCATTGCTTTTGGCTGCTTCCATTGTATAAAAGCACAGATTAAAAATCTTGCTAGTTTAGAGCAAAAATTGCTTCCATTATGTAAATTTGTATTGTAAAATACACATGATTAGATAATCAAATGCAATTTTGAAGTTTTAAGTTCGCACCACCTAACTTTTCTACCCTGGACCCACTTCCCATTGGGAGAGCCCTTTAAGTGCTGTTTGACTGTCCAGCAGTCAGTTGCCTTGGGAGCGGGAGGCTCTTCTTGCAGCTCTCATCAGGAACAACATCTCAATGCATGAATCTTATGTGCTGCTGAATGGATTTTGCCTATTCATCAATTTTATCAGGGTAGATGGTATTAGTGATAAATACAGCATGTGTTTAACACACCAAATCAGGAAGAAATTCAGCTACTGGGTAATTGTAATTTGATTGTCAGGGTAAACATTTTCCCTTGTTAATACAATAGCTTTGGATCATTATCACCCACTTATTTTCTTCACACGTCGAGTGCATTATTATTTTCTCAGCTTTATATAGCCATTATTGGCAGAATTAGAAAAGGATGGGCGTGAGGAGTTTTCCTTGTGCTTGTTTATTATTAGTCAGGTAACAACACTGTCTTACCTTAAAGCCATGTTGATTTTGGAGCTAGTAAGCTTTCAATTAAATGTTTATTCACTGAGGAGCAAAAAAATGGTCTCAAGAATATAACAGCATACCTGTATATCCGGCTTTGCCCCCTTATTCATAACGTTTTGAGGGTTTGTTTTCACTCTCTTTATTTTTGCAGTGGAGTTTGTCAATAAAGAAAGCCATTTGCTTCCCAGTGGAACCTGCCTCTTGTGCAGCTATAACCTCAGGAGGCCAGGGATAACAAAAATATATAGGCCCAAAAAGCTGGACACGTACTGCCCTTTGCTCTGCTCTGTGTGTAATTTTTTTTGCCCCTGGAATGCTATGTGATTGTGACAGGATCCAGATGGAATTGTGATACTACAGAAATTGCTATCTGGTATGGGGGTGGGGTGTGGGGTGTACAGGGTCAAAGTAAGTTGCAGAAGCTTGTAAACTTAGTCAGCTCCATCATGGGCATTACCCTCTGTAGTATCCAGGACATCTTCAAGGGGTGATGTCTGAAACAGGTGACCCCCGTCACCCAGGACGTGTCCTGTTCTCATCAGGAAGGAGGTACAGGAGACGGAAGGCGTACAATCAATGATTCAGGAACAGCTTCTTACGCTCTGCCATCCGAATTCTGAATTGACATTGAACTCTTGAACAGCAGCTCAATACTTTTTTATTTTTATTTTGGCACTATTTATTTAATTTAACTGTTTAATATTGGTATATTTACTATAATTAACATTTTTCTCTATTTATTATGTATTGCATTGTACTGCTGCTGGAAGGACAACTACTTTTACGACGTACGCCAGTGATATTAAACCTGATTCTGATTGTATTCATGTGGATATTCCCACTGAAGATTCACCCTTTCACATCCTTTTCAGTAATATGAGTACATCAAGTGCCAGAATGTCCCACGTACTTTGTATTGCTTCTGAGGAACATCACTCTGTGTTAGACTCGACTTGGCTGTCCCTTTACTTGCCCTCTCTCTTTCAGAGCCTTCCTCCCCCATGGTTCTGACTGGCCCCACCCCTGACTCCCCACTCCCAATGGGAATCCTTGTTCACTGTCTGGCCATTCACCCGCATGAGCTTCTGTCATGACCCCCCATCTCGTAATGTTGACCCCGGTCCTAAATGCCACCTCTGCTTTTGCACAAAGTAAAATAATGGCACTGCAGTGGCGCCTGAGGTTTTGTAGGCGCGTAACAGAGTGCACCTTAATCTTGCGGATTCTGTTCACCTGCTCCTCAGTGGCGCGTTGCAGCCAGTTGCAACTGATGTGAATGTGAGAGGGCACTCTGCTTCTCAAAGTGAGTGCACCCATTACTGGCTTAAGTGCAGGCTTAACAGTGTTGAACATGCTCTGACAAGACAACCCCACCCCAGCAAGGCAGCACATTGAGTAAGACAAAAAAACAAAGACTCTTTTCTGTAGGAAGCCTTTTGCATCTGGCAAAACGTAAAGAACAAATTGAACACTCTGATCATTCACTTGGAATGTGGACAGGTTAATAAGGAAGCACTTATGAAGAACAGCCACGTTAATGACAATATTTTATGGAAAATCTGTACTAGAAAGGGGAGAGCTCAGTGTGAAGATCTTGCTGAATATTTATCTGGAAATTCAATAAAACTATGTTGTTTTTGTTTCTGAATTGCCCAATAACAAATCACTTTCTGCCAGAGTAAGATATGATAACCATTTCGGGGTTTCACTTCTGATGGTTTATTGGCTATTCCCTGGATTTACTCACTCTTATTCCCTGGCCTGATTTCCACGTCATTCATGAATGGATCAATGTGGTGCTTGTTTTGGAGCATTGCCAGGAATTTAAAACTCACTGACTAAGGAACAACCATAGTTGGCCACTTTCATCATTCAGGATCCCACCCACCCTGCATGCCTCTCGCCAACTTCTCCACCCTAACCACTACGGTCCCTTGATATTGCTTTCTTGTGACTCAAACCATTCCAATCCCCCAGACCACCACCGACCAGCATCCTCTCCCTGCCTTCCCCAGACTCCCTAATCTCTTGACCCTGGCCATTGTCACCTGAGGCTCCCCAGATTTAGTTCACTAATCCTGTGATCCTTTAAACCCAGGCCCTAAACCCATTCACTCTGGGGCTCTGAGAATGCTCTGTATAAGAAACAAATGTTATCATTTACAGAATGAAGAAGGGTCTTGGCCTGAAGCATCGACCGTTTACTCATTTCCATAGATGCTGCCTGGCCCGCTGAATTCCTCCAGCATCTTGTGTGTGTTCATTTACAGAATGATACATTTTTATTATCGCCTGCAATTTTGGCTTCCCTCTGGCTAGCAGAATATTTTTCAGGAAAACCTTGCAGTTCTCAAGTGGAGCTGCATGGTAGTGTAGCGATTAGTGTAACACTATTACCAGGCCAGTGACCCGCGCTCAGTTCCGCCACTGTCTGTAAGGAATCTGTACATTCTCAGTGTGACTGCATGGGTTTCCTCCCATATTCTTCTGATGTAGGTTAATTGGTTGCATGGGTGTAATTGGGTGGTGCGGGCTCATTGGGCCAGAAGGGCCTGTTACGGTGCTGGATCTCTAAATAATAAAAAAAAGATTAGCTATTTATGCACAGGCCCCAACGAAAGTCAGTGTGAACAAGTTCCAAAAATGTTCAGGGAATGTATTTTTTAATAACATTTGCACCTCCCTTGAAGTGATTTCACACAGCTTCTGTTTATTGAGCTGCGTGTCTCCCTTCCTGCTTCAGGCCATCTGTCACTGACTTGCTCAGCCATGTCTTCTCTTCCCCTCCCTACTGCCATCAGCCACTGCCTTGAGCTCAGCCCAGACACTGTGGGCTGGTTCCCACTCCACACCTCATCAGCCATCACCTGGTCCATCATTTAATCAGAGATCTTTTCTCCTCCGATATCCAGATCCATGAACTCTTGTGCACCCCTTCCTCATTTTGCTTTGCTCAAGTGTGTCTAGGCTGGAGCTCTGGGATTCTCCTGCTCGGCGGCCTGCCTCTCAGTCTCCCTATAAGCCCTCCCATTAACCAAGCTTTTGGATCTCTGCCTCGGGGTCCTTAAATGCCGTCATGTATTGTCAATTAAAATCTTGTTCAGCACCCGGCAATGTTTTAAAGGAACATTCAAAACATAATCTTGTCCTTGCTGAACTGACCAGACAGTTCTGCAACAATATTGCAGGTTTGACACAAAATCTGCAGACTAGCCGGTGCACCTAATGAAAGTCATTTTAAAGGATGGGAGCGGTATCATTCACTTCATTCACTTCTCCGCCATCTGTTCACTGTTAGCTTATTCCACCTAGGATCCAGATCTCACGCAGTAAATTTTAAAAAAGACAAGTGTGGGCAGGTCTTAAAAACTAAGGAAAACATTACTGTGTGCTTTATTGCATGACTCAACACTAACCTTCAGAACAATGCAAAATACTGCAGGTGCTGTAAGTCTGACATTTAAACTGAAGATGCTGCAAACACGAGGTGGTGGGTCGGGCAGCACCCGTGGAGAGGGAAACAGAGAACACGGGAAAGATGCGCGGAGGTCAGCCACAGACTCTCCTGAAGCTTGATGAAGGGCCTCAACTCCCACCCCTCACCCTAGATGCCACTTCGCCTGCTGTATTCTTCCAGCAGATGGCTCGTTGCTCCAGATTCCAGCCTCTGCTGTTGCTAGTGTTTGCTCAAACCCGCACTGCCTCTCTGCAGGATGAAGCCTGATCCTGCAGCTTGTGTATTTTTGTGCTGTATCCCTTCAGCCCCTCCATGTTTATAAATCTACTGATTTCAGTCATGAATACTCTCAGTGAGTGAGCATCCTCCACACTCTGTTATAGAGCAGTTCCTTGGGGTAGTGATGTTTTTCCCTAAAGCTTAATGGACTGCTTCTTAAAATGAGACTCTGCTTACTAATTTTGCCTGTTCCACCAAAGGAAGCAGTCTCCTCAGCGCTTGCCTTCTCAGTTGTTCTCAGAAAACCCTCCTCTCATTGCTACCATCATGAAGGAGGAACAGGAGTCCGAAAATAAGCATTCAACATTTTAGCAACAGCTTCTTCCCGTGGTCATCAAATTTCTGAACAGTCCAACAACCCACGAACAATACTTTGCTATTTTGCTCTCTTTTTTCACTACTTGTATTTTTTTCTTATTGTAACTTATAACTTTTATGATTTGTACCGCACTGCTGCCGCAGAGTGACACGTTTCACGATGTAGGTCAGTGATGATAAATCAAATCCTGACTCTGAATCTTCCCCACAGCAAACAATTAAGAAAGCACCTTATGTTTATGACTGACATTTTCTGGCAGCCAGAAAATGGGGAGAATTTGCATAGCTGCCCTGCCCTGCCCTGCAGCCTCCCTTTAAGCCGGGTTTTAGTGGAGACCGAGAGGCAGAGCACCTATGCAAATTACAGAGCCAGGGCAAGGTAACTGTAGTGATTGAGCTTTAATTGAGGAATGGGTTAAAGCAGGCGTTCCCAAGCCTTGTGACCCCTACCATTAAACAAAGGGTCTGTCGATCCCAGGCTGGGAACCCCTGGTTTAAAGTGATGCTGTTTCAGTGCAGGAGCTGATGATGAGACTTGTATTGTCAAAAGGCTGAGTAAATATGCATCACAGAGGTACTGATTTGTTTGTAAAGCAGGACATTCAAAACAATGTTGAGTCTTCAAGCTTCTGCTGCTAATTATGTACACCAGTTATGTTAGACAGTTGTCAGGCACAGTCCTCCTGAGCAACATGAGTATCGTAGACCTAGTGGCGGCTTTTAGGAACAGGAGTGGGACCCGGGGTGGTCTTCTGCTTCATCCACTTCAAGGTGCGATGTGTTGTGCATTCGGAAGTGCTCTTCTGCACACCGCTGTTGTAAGGCATAGTTTTTTGAGTTTCTGTCGCCTTCCTGCCAATTTGAACCAGACAGGCCAACCTTCCCTAAATAAGTCATTTTCACCCACAGAACTGCTGCTCACTGGGTGTTTTCACAGTTTTTCAAACCATTATATGTAAACCCTGAAGGCTGTTGTGCGTGAAATCCCAGGGGACCAGTAGTTTCTAAGATATTCAAACCACTGTCTGGCACCAGCAATCGTTCCATGGTCAAAGTAACTTCGATCACATTTTTTCCCCATTTTGATAGTTGGTATAAAAACACAACTGAACCTCTTGACCATGTCTAAATGCTTTTATGAATTGAGTTGCTGCCATGTGATTGGCTGACTAGATAATTGCATTAACAAGCAGGGGAACAGGGGTACCTAATAACGTGACCAATGAATGTACACTTCCAGTGTGTTCAACAGTCCAACCTTTGGTTCTATTGCAGCGTGTCAATGTACAACAAAAGAGAATAAGTTTGACTTAAAACAGTGCTTCCAAACCTGGGGTCCAAGGACCTCTCAGTTAATGGTAAGGCTCCATGGCATAAAAAAGGTTATCTGTTGGAGATGATTTGAATCCAGTTTAAGGCATTACTTGGATTCACTGCTCTAGCAGGCTAATTGGTCTGAATTGAGTACAATGAATACCAGCCTTGGGCCACTGTTGTAAAGGGCCTCTCCATTCTTGATGATTCTGATAGCCATTATAAATCAGTGGAGATCACTTTAAATATACAAAAGGACATCAATTTGTTCTTCAGTAATGTTCTACTGTCTTACATAAACATGCACGTCACACTTTATATCAACCTGCCAATATTGGTAGCCCCAGAGGAATGATGTTTCATTTAGCTGTATACATGTGCGTGGTTGACTGCAATGAACCTGAATGAGAGAGGTGCTGAAGCTTACTATTGTAAAAGGGCCCTGATAGCCTGCATCTCCCTCTGCCAGCCCCTTTCCTAGACTGCTGTGTACAGAGCTCTGCAGATGACACTAAGCCCCGCAGAATAAATAACAATACTCATTAAGCAACCCTCTCCTTTTCTCCCTCACCTACCTGTCCAGTAGTTTCTTGATCCTGTTCCCCGCTCTTTGCTACTCAGCTCTGCCAAAATGCCACAGAAATAGTGCAACTCCCATGAGCAACTGACCTCCCACTGCCACAAATTTCAGCCTTCGTGAAAGAGCCGATATTGTTTCCTGCACCCTCCACACCTGTTCACCCTTTATCCTCCCTATCCGGAGCCTCACTCCATGATTTTCAGCATTTCACTCCTTTCCATCCTGGGATGGTATACCATGACATCTTAGACTATAAGACCTTATAGGAGCAGAATTAGGCCATTTGGTCCATCACATCCTCTCTGTCATTGCATCCAAACTGATCCAATTTTCCTCTCAGCCTCATATCCTCTCATATCTTCTCCTCATATCCCTTCATGCTCTGACCAATCAAGAATCTATCAACCTCTGCCTTATATATACATAAAGACTTAGCCTCTACAGCTATCTGTGGCAAAGAATTCCATAGATACACCACTTTCTGGCTAAAGAAATTCCTCCTCATCTCCATTCTAAAAGGACGACCATCTACTCCGAGGCTGTGTCCTCTGGTCTCACCATAGCAAACAGCCACTCTATATCTACTCTCTTAAGGCCTTTCACCATTTGATAGGTTTCAATGAGGTCACCCCTCATTCTTCTGAAGTCTAGAGAATACAGGCCCAGAGCCATCAAATACTCTTCATATGACAAACCATTCAACCCTGGAATCATTTTCATGAGCCTTCTTTGAACCCTCTCCAGTTTCAGCACATCCTTTCTAAGATAAGGGCCCTAGCCTGCTCACAATACTCCAAGTGAGGCCTTACTTTTATATTCTAGTCCTCTTGAAATAAATGCTAACATCACATTTGCCTTCCTCACCACAGACGCAACCTTAAAATTAACTTTTCGGGAATCCTACTCAAGGACTCCCAAGTCCCTTTGCACCTCAGTTTTTTGTATTTTCTCTCCATTTAGAAAATTGTCAACCTTTTCATTTCTTCTACCAAAGTACATGACCATACACTTTCCAACACTGTATTCCATCTGCCATTTCTTTGCCCATTATCCTAATCTTTCTAAGTCTTATTGTAGCCCCTCTACTTCCTTAAAGCTACCTGCCCCTCCACCTATTTTCCTATTGCCTGCAAACTTTGCAACAAAGCCATCAACTCCATCATCAAATCATTGACATATAATGTAAAAAGAATCCGTCCTAACACAGTCCCCTGTGGAACACCACTAGACACCAGCAGCCAGCCAGAAAAGGCTCTGTTCATTCCCACTCTTTGCCTCCTGCCAATCAGATACTGCTTTATCCATGCTGGAATTTTTCCTGCAAAACCACGGGCTCATAGCTTGTTAAACAGCCTCATGAGCGGCGCTTTGTCAAAGACCTTCTGAAAATTCATGTACACAAAATTAAGTGATTCTCCTTTGTCTATCCTGCTTGTTATTTGTTCAAAGAATTCCAACAGATCTGTCAGGCAAGATTTTCCCTTGAGGAAACCATGCTGACTACGGCCTATTTTATCATGTGCCTCCAAGTACCCGGAGAGCTCATCCTTCATAATTGACTCCAACATCTTCCCAACCACAGCAGTTAGACTAACTGGCCCATAGTTTCCTTTCTTCTGCTTCTCTTCCTTTTTGAAGACTGGAGTGACATTTGCAATTTTCCTATCTTCTGGAACCATTCCAGAAGCTAGTGATTCTTAAAAGATCATTACTAATAACTCCACAATCTCTTCAGCCACCTCTTTCAGAACCCTGGGTTATACACCATCTGGTCAAGGTGACTTATCTACTTTTAGGCCTTTCAGTTTCCCAAGAACCTTCTGTCTAATTATGGTAACTTCACACACTTAAAGCCCCCAGCAGCTGGAACCTCCACTATACTGCTAGTGTCTTCCACATTGAAGATTGACGCAAAATGCTTATTCAGTTTGTCCACCATTTCATTGTCCCCCATTACTACCTCTCCAGCACTGTTTTCCAAAGGTCTGATATCCACTCTTGCCTCTCTTTTACACTCTATGAATCTGAAGAAACTTCAGATACTCGAGTGATTACAAGTACCCTCTTCATATAGAGGCTGATGCCAAATCTTCAAGTGGTGGAGACAAGGGGCCGAGTGGGGTGGAGCAAGAAAAAGAGGCCAGGAATGAATCCTCTGGTTGGGGATTCTGGATGACGTTGAGGAAGAAGGAAGTGGAGAAGTGCTACTGTTTAAGAAGGGGATTTAACAATGCGGGTCCAAAAGGTAAAGAAGTAAATGGCGCGGTGGATCCACCTGAAGCCAGGTCACAGGACCGAGGAGTAACGTGGGAGGGTTTGTAGGATGGGAGGCACAGAGGGATGAAGTCATTGAAAGGAAGTGAACAAAGATAGGCTGTTACAGAGGGGAAGGCAGGCTGTGTGTGTCGTGGTTTATCTCCTCTCTGTTCAATATCTGTGCTGTTCTTGTGAGTTTGCCATGCATCTTCTGGTCTTATGTATTCATTTTATTCAGTGAGCAGAAGTAGCATTAACTAATCCGTGATCATAAAGTTTAATTTCCCCAAAAATGTGCATGGGTGGTTCAACTGAAGGAGATTTTACAAGTGCTACCCCATAATGTTAAGGCAGTTGTATCTTTTTTTCTCAATAGAAATTCACCAACACATGATATTTAAAGTTGATCCTAATTACCTAGTAATGTTCCATTTAAGATACTGCTCTCAATGTAACTTGCCAGTCATCCTTCATCAATAGCTGAGCTGCGACCTGTGACCGAGGCTGTAGTTCCATCATGAGATCATTTAGTGATTCCCTTGTGTATGCTTCCTCCAAATGGCGTCATTTTGGAACCTTTCGTTCCATCGCCAACTTTGCACAATGCTTCACATTCTCACATAGTACGGGGATGTAAGCAGTCAAAAACCCCCTTCTACTTAACACGTTGCTGCAAACGTCTAGGCTGCTGGTTAATAGATCTTAATCTTCTGCAACAAAGGGGGATACTGTTCAGGCTTTCAGAAAGAAACGGGTTTCCTGTCCTTGACGGCAGAATAGATCAAAGCTCTAGGGCTAATATGAGAAGAGAAGTGAGAGTTGATCTTTTAAGTTAAAAGTATTGTATTTGCAGGATTGAGTTGTTTATAACACTTACGCATTCTCTTCTCCGTTTTACTGGTGGTCCAGTGGCAAGCCCTTTAACTTGGTTAATGCTGTTGCACACATTCAGGTTTACCGACAGTTCTTGCTGCATATATGCGTGATAAAGAGGGAGTGTGAGATTGTTGCAATGCATTCTCTTGTATTGCTGTGAAAATGATCCTGGGCTTGCAAAAGAGCTGCTAATGTGAAATAATTTTTTTAAAAATTGAAGATGGCTCTATCAGGCTTGACAAACTAGAACAGTAGACAGTATTTTAGATGTCAAGTGCTGTTCAAGTTGGACGAAATAATCTCTTCTATCCAATTATGCATTTTACTGGAACCTCGCCAGAAAATCAACAATGGAGCCAGTTACGATGTGTGGACCCCAACGGGGGCTTGTTATAATGATTCTTGCATTCTGACATGTAAATTCATTCCCCTTTTCTTGTCTTTAAGTCAGTCTGTGCAACTGTAGACAGCTGACTGTTGTCTAGATTGAGAACAACTAATGCCACAGATTCTCCATCAAACCTGAGACTTCCCAGGTTCTCATTTTCTCAATGACATCACATTCTGAACCATCATTACCATACTCAAAAATTGGGATTGGGATCAGGCAGTCTTATCCTTTCCCACACAGTCTGAACTCTTCAAGCAGAGGCTACAGACGAACAGTCTGTGTGAAGGTTGGGCTATGATTCAGCTCTGAGGATGTAAATGTTAAATGCCTGCTATTGTCTTACTCTAGTCTTCCCTTCCCACAGAAGAAGGTTTGTGAATGGGATTTCAGCAGAGTAGGGTGTCTGTGCTTTTACAGCTGTGATGCTCCATGTCAGCTGTGGCAGTCAGTAGCACTCTCTGTTCCTGAGACTGAAGGTCACAGGGTCCTGAGCTCCCTCCATAGGGACTTGAACGAAACGGTCTAGGCTCACTCTCCTCTGCAGCACAGGATCTTTACATGAGATGTTAAAGCTCTGCTTTCATTCGTCCATCAGACTGATCTGTACAAGTCAGAAACCATCCTGCTTCCGGTGTGCTGACCGATAACCAAGGCAGCATGGTTTTGAAACAAAAAGAGCACACTTATCTGCTGATTGTCTTTTGCTGTTTTATGGGAGCATACTTTACGCAAACTGGTTGCTATGTTACAAGAGTGCACTTCACAAAACTTAATTGGCTGTAAGTGCATTGGGCTCTTGTGAGACATTTACGAGGCATTAGATGAAGGCCTTTATCTAGTAATGAGAGGGGAGCAGGAAAGTAAATTAAAATTCTATGTAACATCCACCCTGTAGTGCTACGTCCAAAATTGATCATGCTCATAATCACTTTCATATTTTGAAGATCTAGAAAGCTTTGGCCGTAGTAAAGACTACAAATCTAAAAAATGATGATACACCTTGGAATTACTAGGAGCTTTATTTTATATATAAACCTGTTTTGAGGATGTTCAGTGAAATCTAGGGTTGACGAAGGTGACCATTTTCATTACCCTGAATCTGCCAATTCCAGTAACATTGAGCAGAAAATTTTAATGAAGGTCACCTATGAATTCGGTTGGTGGACTGTCTGCACCAAGATTTGCATGCCTGGTTGAGAAGAGTTTCAGCACATGTTCCCATATCTCAAAGTACAGCAACCTTGCTGCTTAAAACCTTCAAGTTTCACTCATTTTAGCTGACAGCATCTCCAGAGAGATATACCGGCTGTATGAACTGACAGCAAGGGAACATTATTGCACTGTCTCTGTGCATGTACAATCAGGCAGTAAATTTCTTTTTCAAAGGTGACATCAGATTTGAATTGAGAAGCTAAAGCAGTGGTTCAGAAATGGTTTTCAGTTGGCAGATTTTCAGATGTTCTCATAGGATGTTTTTAGGCATATTTGTAAATTGGTTAAAGACAGAGAGTGATGGAAATTTAATTTAAAATTCAAAGTTTTAAAGGTCTGAATCATCCTGTTGCAGTTGGGCTGTAGGAGGTGTTCAAAAAGATTATAATGTGACTCAGAGGCTGTTGGAGAAAAGAAAGACGTAAAGAAATAAAGATCTATTGGTAAGGAGAAACGTACAAAGTCAAAAGACTACCTCAGTCCCCAGGTAACGGGGAGCAGTGCTTATATGCCATTTAGTCAACCACACATCTTGGAGGATATTTCATTAGTTTGAACAGAGAGAGAAAAATGTCAAATGAACATTATTTCTACATTCAAGTACAAAAAAAATCTGAAAGAAAAATATGGAATTTTCAACAGATCATTACAGCATCAGCAAAGAGACAGGAGCTCATATTTCAGCCCAATGATCTTACATTAAGAAGAAATTCAAAGGTTTTAAATTTATTCATATGCAATTAAATTAAAGTAAGTTAATTGAATAAGCCAAATTAAATTAAACAATTGTGCATTCCAGCAGAAAAGTTGTTTTAGAAAATCAAGTAGTATGAACATTTTTCACATTATATATAGCATTATTAATTGCCTTATGCACTGCATGTGATAAACTGAAAAACAGGTTCTGGCATTTAACTTTTTAGTTTGAACATAATCAGTGCATCTAAGAAATATAACTTCTCACAACATGGTGGAAATGGACTGCGTCAGATTAATGGAGCTCTCTCCATTTGTTCATAGGCTTTAACTTAGCTTTGTTGGTGGCATTAAACAAAACATAGGAATATGTTTGAGTTCAAAGTATATTTATTATCAGTTTATGTATATCATATAAGACCATAAGCGATTTGGAGCATAATTAGGCCATTTGTGCCGTCAAGTCTGCTCTGCTATTTCATCATGTTTGATCCAATTTTCCTCTGAGCCCCAATCTCCTGACTTTTCCCCATATCTCTTCATGCCGTGACCAATCAAGAATCCGTCAACCTCTGCCTTAAACATACATACAGCTGCTTGTGGCAATGAATTCCACAGATTCAACACTCTCTGGCTAAAGAAATTCCTCCTCATCACTGTTCTAAAAGGATGCCCCTCTATTCTGAGGCTGTGTCCTCTGGTCTTAGACCCACCCACCATAGAAAACATCCTCACCACATCCACTCTATCAAGGCCTTTCACCATTCAATAGGTTTCCATAAGGTCTCCCCTCATTCTTCCGAATTCTAGTGAGTGCAGGCCCAGAGCCATTAAACGCTCCACATATGACAAGCCATTTAATCCTGGAAACATTTTCATGAACCTCCTTTGACCCTCTGCAGTTTCAGCACATCCTTTATAAGAGGCCCAAAAGTGGTCATAATACTTTAAGTGAGGCCTCACCGGTGCTTGATAAAGTTTCAACATTACATCCTTGCTTTTATAATCTAGTCCTCTTGAAGTGAATGCTAACATTACATTTGCCTTCCTCACCACAGGCTCAACCTGAAAATTAACTATTAGGGAATCCTGCACGAGGACTCCCGAGTCTCTTTGTGCCTCACTTTTTTGAATTTTCTCTCCATTTAGAATATAGTCAATGCTTTCATTTCTTCTACCAAAGTGCATGACCATACACTTCCCAACACCATATTTGTTCCATCTGCCATTTCTTTGCCCACTCTCCTAATCTGTCTAAGTCCTTCTGTAGCCTCTCTACCTATCTACATATCATCTGCAAACTTTGCATCAAAGCCATCAATTCCATCATCCAAATCATTGACTTACAATGTAAAAAGAATCAGTGCCAACACAGACTCCTGGGGAACACCGCTAATCACCAGCTGGACTTTAGGAAGTGTATGTCAAAGGAACATATATCAGACCTCATTGAGGGATCAGAAATGGAAAGGGTGAGCAGATTTCAGTTGCTGGGTGTTGTGTTATTTAATATGTCAATAATGTTTGAGTAATATTGTAAATATATCATTTTATTTAGCATTCTTTATTGTTTACACGATTCATTATGGGTTATATATAGAAGTATGTGAATGGCATACACCATTACATCACCAAGTCATAAGTGCATGACTCACTAAAATTAAGATAAAACTAAGCACATGCATCTTGGACTCCCTTGTTTTTCTTTCAATTAGTTTGATGTTTTGGAATTACAAAACATAACAATGACAATGAGTAAGTTTTAAAATTAATCCAAGAGGGCAACTACCTAATTGTTGAAGCACAGTGAGGTGTTCAAATTTTTTTTTAAAATGTGCAGCATGCTTTCCTTGTAAAAGGGAAAGAAGTTGTCAGTTTACAATAAAAGGCAGAAAATGGTTGAAATTCATTGGTTGTTAAACAGTTTGTACCAGGTTATAATAATACTAAATAAAAAGACAGACGATTCTTGGAAGGATTACAATGGAAGGACAGATGCAATGGATTGCACAAAAGATAACTGGGTGATGTATACTGAGCAAATTGAGTAGTGTTTTAAAGCAAATAGAATAGCCGATGAGAAACGAGCATCAGTTTTGCAGAGTGCAATTGATGGAAGAGCATACAGCTTGCTTAAACGTTTGATTGCTCCGACCAGACCACTTGAAGTTAGATTTGCTGTTATCATGAAAGTAATACAGGAACATTTAGAACCGAAACTATTGGTGATTGCAGAATGTGAATGAACTAAAGAAGTTGTCTGAGGATTTTTAAAATGTATACTTCTTAATTGTAATTTATATTTTTCATTACTATGCATTGCCCTTTACTGTTGACGGAAAACAACAAATTTCACAACTTAAGTTGGTGATATTAAACCTGATTCTGATTCTAATTCTAATCAGGGAGAATTTCCTGCAACATTGGGAGCCCCAGCACAGTGGTGCAAGTGATCGGTCTGCAACATTCCCAACTATTTCAAGCCAAAATGATGAACGGAAGATTTGCCTTACTGCAGCCCAGCTCCCAGCCTCCCCATATTCCGCTTCTCTCTCATTCCAACACACTATTCATCATGTGAGCCCTTCATTAAGGATGCCAATGTCTAATCTGTTAAATTGCACACATTTGAAATTAAGAAGCTGTGAAGTGCAGTGACCATACCAGAAGGCAATGGTATGAGGAACCATCTATGGCATGAGGCTGAAGAACTATGCTCCTGAACTGGTCGTGCCTCTGCATATTACACCCAACATTGTCTGGATATGTTTCTTAGAATGTATAAGATTGAGAGGAGATTTGATAGAGGTATACAAAATCATGAAGGGTATAGAAAGGATAAACACAAGCAGGTTTTTTTCCACTAAGGTTGGGTGGGACTACAACTAGAGGTCATGAGTTAAGGCTGAAAGGTGAAATATTTAAGGGGAACATGAGGGGAGGCTTCATCACTCAGAAGGTCGTGAGAATATGCAATGAGCTGCAGTGCAAGTTGTGTATGTGAGCTCAATTTCAATGTTGGATAGGTACTGGATGGTAGGGGCATAGAGGGCAATGGTCCCGGTGCAATTTGATGGGACTCGGCAGGTTAAATCGCTTGGCATGGATGGAAGGAAGGGCCTATTTCTGTGCCGTACTCTTCTATGACTCTATGTTCTATAGTCTTTGCTACATCCAGTAATCTCATCTTTCCTAATATCATGTGAAATGAATTGAACTGACTGAAGAGATTGTTGGGGAGGTAGGAATTAACTGCTTGGCCCTTCTTGTTGAAGACATTAGTATATGTTTAATCTTGTCTTTGAATGCAGGAGTTGGCTCAACTGTGCAATGTTCAGAGGTGTATCTAAGTCTTGATTTTGTGGTATTGATAACAAATGGGTGCTGAAGGCTGCTCTGATGCAACTACTCTGTGTACTTTAACCAGCAACAGCCTTGTATGTGTTAACCTAAAGGTGCAAATCGCACTACAAATGTATGTAATGCATTGGTTATCATGTTGGAACCAGTTTAGTTCCATTACTTACTAACAATGGCTGCTGCATTTTGAGCTTGCAGTTTAACCATTAGAAACAGACCTTTGTGCATTACGTAGAGTACGCTATCAAAAAAGTATGCTTGAGCCTGTGAGATCAGGAAAAGGGAAGCACCAACAGTTTTTTAAAACCACAATTTTGATGTAAAGTTTTGATTGCATATTTTTAAAATGAAGTAATGTTATCATTGTTCATTGAGAAAAATTATGTTGTTTACTATTAACCATTCACAGTGTTTGTCATGCTAGTGACTGAATATCCATAATCACACACTATGTTTACAGATTTCAATTTTTCTTTTGGTCTTCATTAGTTTTCTAATTTTTTTTACAAACTTTAGGGAGTTTAATGAAGTGTGACATTTAATGAACTGTAAGAATGAGTCAGGGATGTGCCAAGAGAGCAGAAGACTGGCATAGTTCCACGTTCACTTTCAATTTCAATTTCAATGACATGGCTTTTACTTTCTTTTAAAAAGAACCATTAATGTAGACATGGCTTAGTTGTTAAATATATATTTCTAGAATCAGCATATGATTTATGCCATATCCTATATCTTTCCTTCACCCAAATGGAGGTTCAGTTGCTGGGTATATTCATGGAGTGATAAATTAGTTTAGGAAATCAAGGACTTTGCAGATAGTGCAGGAATGGTATTGAGATAAAATATGATGCCGGGTTTTGCTAAATGACAGAGCAGGCATGAAGAGATAACTGGTCTGTTCCCTTTCCTATTTCTTACATGCAGATTGCTTGATTATCATTGCTGGCGTATTCACTGCCTGCATTTTGAGCACCATGTATTCTGCATTACAACATAGTAAAATGTCATTTTGTACAGAATGGGTGCCTCACTAGGACGATGAACATTTTTTGCTAATCCTTAGGTGATCCTAAGAAGGTGTTGTCTAGCTCCTTTCTTGAGCTGCTCTAGTTAGTGTCAGGTTGGGCACAGAGCTCTAGGCTTTAGACCCAGCCATAATGAGAGGTCGGCGATCTATTTGCGAAGGGAAATCTGCAGGTGATGGCATTCACCTTTGTCTGCTGCCCTTGGCCTTTGTGGTACAGGGGCTGTGATTGGTGAGGTGTTCACTGAGTATCTGGGTGGGCCCCTGCCAATTGCTAACAGTGGTTGACACACACTGCAGCTCTGGAGATGCAAAGGATTAATTCTGGGTAGTGGCCGGGTGCCAGCCAAGCAACTGCTTTGTTCAAAATCGTTTTATTTTATTCATATTCCTGAAGTTGAGTTCTAAATGCAAGCAAAGGGAAATCCACCATACTCCTGATTTGAACATCAATTTCTCAAACTTCTGGTAATTGCACCTTCCCCCCACCTCTCGTTCACATTCCCCATTCCTATTTGTCACTCTCACCTATCTCCTTACCTGCCCATCACCTCCCTCTGGTGCTCCTCCCCCTTCCCTTTCTTCCTTGGCCTTCTGTGCTCCCCTGTCAGATTCCCCAACCTCCAGGCCTCTGTTTCTTTCTCCAATGAATTTCCCAGCTCTGTACTTCTCCCTTTCCCTCTTCTAGTTCCATCTATCACTTCTTGTACTTCCTCGCACCTTCTTGCTCTGACTTCTCATCGCCTTTTTGTCTAGTCCTGATGAAGGGTCTCAGCCCAAAACGTTGACTGTTTACTCTTTTTATAGATGTTGCCTGGCCTGCTGAGTTCCTCCAGCATTTTATGTGTGTTGCTTTGATTTCCAGCATCTGCAGATTGTCTCTTGTTTGTTGTCTGGATGTGCCTTGTAGATGATGGAACTGAGGAGACAGGAAGTGAATTAATTGCCATGTAATGCCCAGATATGAACTGCTGTTATAGCTGAGTATTTGTATGGGTGCTCCAGTTAAAAGCTCTGGTGTGTGGAGACTCCCGAGGTAATATTGGTGCGGATCTCAGTTGTAGTAGCATCATTTGATGTGTAGGGTAGTTGAGTAGATACTCTTTTGTTGGAGATAGCCATGTGTGGCGTGAATATTCTTTCCTACTTACCATGAAAGCCTGAGTGTTGTCTGGGTCTTCCTGTATGCATGCATATACGACTTCAGCTTCAGAACATGGAGTTGAACATTTGCAATAATTGTGTGACCCCACTCCTGACCTTATGATGGATGGGATGCTGAGGCATTTGAAAATGGCCAACAACAGTGCAGGTTGTAAAGTCACTGGTTGTAAAGATTGTGAAAGATGCCATGCAAACGCAAGGCTCTCTTTTTTATTACGTGTGAGTTAATATGCTTGTCTGTTGCACAATGAAAGGGGAAAAGGCCCTTGTTGTATCACTTAATTTGTCAAGAGGGAGCTGTGCAAGTTAGTTTCTCAGATACATGCCAACACAAGGAAAACTTTGAATTATTGAATCCTCATCCACTTAGCAGGGTATTCACATTTCATAACTCACACTGCTTCTAGGCTCTCCTTCTCTGCCTCATGCTGTCTCTGTCCCTCTGTCTGTCATTGTCCCTCTCTGTCTCTCTGCCTCTCTGTCTCTCTCTCTCTCTCTCCCTCTATCTACCTGTCTGTCTCTCTGTCTGTCTAATTTTCTTTCCAGCCACCCCCTCTTTTCTGATTACTTTCTTATTCTGTTGTCTTTCCTTCGCATTTTACAAATTCAAACTAGTTGGTGTGATCAATGTAACAACCGGACAAAGTCTCAGAGGTGATAGTAAATAGTACAGTACGTGGGAGATTAGTTGGGTGTTTCCAATAATAATTTTAATTACCTTGACATGGTGGAATTTAATTGAAATTGCAAAATATTTAAGGAAACATAATATTCAAAATAAATGTGATATTTTGTTTCAGGCATAGATTGATGGTCCAGACAAAACGGTACAAGTGATCGGACATGTGGGATTGTTCTTTTCTGAGAGTTATTTCTATTTAGTCCAGGCCATTCCTAGTTTAAAAAAGGATTCCTTTTTAAAAGACATTAATTAGGTCTACTTTGTCCATATGTCAGAAAATACACAAATGCTAACAATACCTTCACAATATCAAAATGAAGCTATTTGAGAAGGATGAAATAACATGAACGTTTATTTATTGTCTCGCCTTGCCTGGTTACAATGGCATATAATTAGAATATCACACATTCAACTGCTTGTTTCAGTGGGCTGTGAGTATCAGCAAATGTTATATTTTTATTAAGAGTATCATTGCACAAATATCAATAGAAGCGATGGCCTGTCAATTTCCAAAGCAATTCTCTTAAGTGGCCTCTCACCATGAAACTTCTGGGCTGTGTTCTTAAGAGACAATGGAATCTGATTACTGATTACATAAAAACACAGATGTCTTTTTTTCAAGACCGGTTTTCAATTGAATTGAATATTATTTACGAGAAGCAACACATACAAAATGCTGAAGGAACTCAACAGGACGGGCAGTAACTATGGAAATGAATAGGTAGTTGATGTTTTGGTCTAAGACCCTTATTCAGGACTGAGAAGGAAGGGGGAACTCCTTTATATGTATGGATGTTTCTAATTTGGATTTTCATAAACTTGGGGTTCCACCTGTTCTAATTAATTGAGTGAATAGTGTCTGGACATGGGAAGCAGAATGTATGGTCTGGTAATGAGACCCTTTGCTGTGATTTGTCATTTAAAAACAGATCTGCAGAGCAGCATCAAGGTGGGACCGTCAAAAGAAACTATATTCTAACATGGGTCTGAGGTAATTCGACAATCAACAACAACCAAAGAAAGGAGAAAAAATTGAGTTGGAAGAATAGTATTGCAGGGCATATGTCTGCTGGAAAATGACAGGCCAAAAAGGAGGCAAGATAAAGGGCCACAATGGAGGAGGCCATCAAAACAATGAATGAAATCAAATAAAAGGATTAGAAAAGGCTGATCTTGCCTTCAAGCAGAAGAAGGAATAGCAGAATTGCAAGAGATAGAATGAAAGCTGCAAGTAAAAACACAAAATGCTGGCAGAACTCAGCAGGCCAGACAGCATCTATGGGAGGAGGTAGTGACGACGTCTCGGGCTGAAACCCTTCATCAGGAGTACATGTGTTGGGGGCATTAAAAGATTGAACAAAACATAATTGATACACTGAAACATGCAAATTAGACTCTGCTAAAGCTATTATATGTAACTTTCTACAGAGAGTGGTGGACTTTTGCAAATTTGCGAAGTGCTATTGGTTGCATGAACTACATTCTCCGGAAATTATATATTTGATTAAAACTCCAATTAAAAGTTGCTCCTGAAAATAAAATCCACAATCCTAATCCTACTGAACTGACTCCAAATGCCACATTAGGACACAACTAATCACAAATAAATGTTAAAGCCTTTAGGGATTGCTCACTGGAATTAAAAAAAACAATTTAGAAAATGATTGTGTTATCTAAAGAGATAAATTAATTTATGTGGAACAAACACACACACACACACACACAAACAAAATGCTGGAGGAACATGGCAAAAATTTATGTGGAAATTCATTTTTAATTAGAGAACATAAATTGGATTCAGAATGTTGTTACTTCAGTTTTTTGATATTTCCTGATTAAAACTTCTAATGTATTATTCTAATTGGGCAAGGGTGAGTAGCCAACATGGCCAAAGATATCGACAAAGGTTACATCTGTGCTTCCTCAGACGGTCCCACCCAATTTAAGAAATGCATACATAATGAAGTCAGTTCATCAGCCTATAGGAATTTAGGGGACTGTTTCACACAAAAACACTTTACCGGATAAAGACAATTTTCACTTTCATATATTTTACACCTTTATGCATCTTTAGACAAATACATATCGGGGACTGCTAGAGATCTAGGCTGTCTGGAGTTAATCACCCCAAAACAAAATTTCACATATATCAGTGTTCGAGGAAACAAAAATATATCTAATCTAAAGGGCAGTTAATTCTGTTAACCAGGAGAAGAAGATCTAAAACTACTGTAAGCTGCACCAAACTGCGATAGCAGGAAATGGTAGAAATGCTTTACAATAAATGGAAGTTACCCCAAGCTGAAAGCATAGTCCAGCACTGGAAGATATCTGCATCCACATGCAGAAGCCACCAAAATGCTTCCATGCAGCACACAGTCTGAACTTCCCTTTCCTACGAGTTACCAGTCTCAGCTGCATATTTTAGACTATAAGACCATAAAATATAGGAGCAGAATTAGTCCATTTGGCCCATCGAGTCTGCTCTGCCATTCCCACATGGCTGATCCTCTCAGCCCCAGTAGGCAGCTTTAACGAAGCAAAGGCAGAAATGGTGACTGAATTAACATCGGCTCGTAGTTGCCAGAAGTTTCCAAGTGGCCAGCTAAAGAGCAACATCCGAGTCCATTTGCTGTCAGGGCACTGGAATCTGTAGTAGTGTGCAGTAAATAGGATACAAAATGAAGGAAAAAATAGAAGAAATGATTTCAGTAATTATCTTCATAAGCTTTGATTGACTCACTAGTAAATGTCTGAGACAGTATCAGATTGCCTTCAAGCTTGGTCAAATTTATCCTCAAGAGGACTTAACAATCACATACAGGCACCATTAGTAAAATCTGCTGCATTCACATACACAACATTGTTCCATTCCACTCCTTGTATTTTCTGATCTGCTGCTGAAATACTCACGCATGGCTTCATTATTCTAGACCTTTTGATGATAGTAGAAGTTTGCTAGAGTATAGGAGCGAGATGGAAACTCAGGTGGAGTGGTGCCACAACAACAACCTCTTACTCAATGTCAGCAAAACCAGGGAGATGATTGTTGACTTCAGGAGGAGAAAATAGGAGGTCCATGAGCCAGTCCTCATTTGGGGATCAGAGGTGGAGAAGGTCCACAAATTTAAATTCCTCGGTATTAGCTTTTCAGAGGACCTGTCCAGGGTTCAGCATGTAAGTGCAATTATGAAGAAAGCACGGCAGCGCCCTTACTTCCTTAGGAGTCTGTGAAGATTTGGCATGACATCCACAACTTTGACAATCTTCTACAGACGTGTGGTGGAGAGTATATTGACAGGCTACACCACAGTCTGGTATGGAAACACCAATGCTCTTGAATGGAAAACCCTTCAAAAAGGTAGTGGGTATGGCCCAGTCGATCACAGGTAAAGCTCTCCCCACCATTCAGGACAGCTGCATGGAGCATTGACGCAGGAAGGCAGCATCCATCATTAGGGACCCCCACCACCCAGGTTCTCACTGCTGCCATCAGGAAGAAGGTGCAGGAGCTTCGGGGCTCATGTCACCAGAACAGTTATTACCCCTCAGCCATCAGGCTTTTCAGCCAGTGAGGATAACTTCACTCAACTGCACTTGCCTCATCATGGAAATATTCCCACAACCTATGACTCACTTTCAAGGACTCTTCATCTTATGTTCTTGAAATTTATGACTCATTTATTGTTATTATTTCTTTCTTTTTGTATTTACACAGTTGGTTACCCTTTGCGCATTGGTTGTATGCCCAGCTGGTGCAGTCTTTCATTATTATGGTTCTTGGATTTACCGAGTGTACCTGCAGGAAAATGAATCTCAGGGCTCTGTATGGTGATGTATATGTACTTTGAAAAATAAACTTACTTTAAACTTTGGAGCATTTGATGACATGACAAATCTTAAGCTTCTAAGAAAGTAGTTTTAGCTACATTACTGGGAAGAGACATGGAAGTTCAGATCAAGAGGGAGCAGTACTGTTTTAGTAGGAGTTATAACTGAAGCAGTGAATCTGAACCTGCAATGTAGCATGGACACTACATTGCCTTTTACTGCACATTTTTTTCACTCTAGCAAAATAAGTGTGATGTCTTCTTATAGATATTAGGAGTTTGGGTTGCACATTCTAATTTGTTTTTAGTACCTGCTTAGCTCAGCCGCATTTATGGGAGCAATAAAGAACAGTGAGGAACAATCTTTAAAATGCATGGCCATGAAGCAATGCCTAGAGTGGAAGCTGAAATTGCATGGTTTCACCCCCAGTGCAGTGTCCATGTAGATGGGAGGGAATGACAGGTCAGGTTCTTAAAGGTTTGGTTGGGTAGCTCTTTCACATCAAGCCCCTCCACTATAAATCTCCAGATGCTGAATGACAGCATTGCTTTGTAGCTGAGTACAGGCAGGATGTTGACTTTATTTAGGGCATTTTTCAGTGCTGCTCTGTAGTACTGGTGTGAGAAATGACCTTTTGTGTTTTAGTTATTTTTTCCCTGAAGAATGAAAAGAGAGTATTTGTCAAACTGTTTCAGGTATTCAGGAATACGCTTGAACATGATACACAAAAATATTAACTGAAGTGCGGGGTTGGCCATACAGTAAATCATAACCAAAGCATTTAATTGTGTGATGAAAGTTGATGTAGTGTGAATCCTTCTTATTGAATTCCTAACCTTTATTCTATCTTTAAACAAAAATGCCTGGACAGTTCCCTACATGGTCTTAAAGGCCATGTTGCCAAAACTTACTATAGTTTGTTTGCAAGGAGTCATTAACATGTTTAGAGGTTATGGGTGCAGCTATTTATTTATGGTACATTTGTATGATTCAGGGTGATCAAATGAGGGAGAAGAAAATTATGACAAAATTAAGAATGTTTTCAAATTAGGAATCTTGCTTTCATAAGATGATTGATTGATTGTCTGTCGTAACCAACAGTTCTGTTTTGTACAGTTCTAGATGGCTGCTGAGTCCAAGTTGTGAGTGAGGACAGTCCACAGTAAAGACATGGCCTCAACACTCATTGTCCCTGCCCTCTCAAGGACTTAGACTTGTGAGTCAGACTTGCCAATGGATGCCAAGAATTGACCTCAGACTGCACATATGGAATCACTTTAGCATTTTGAGATATGTTAACTTTGATATCCATGTGTGCGTTCAATCGTAATGCTTCATACTCCTTTTATCAATGTTACATCAAAGCAGGCCAGATCCCTTAGTGCGACTGGAAGTTTGTTTTCGCTTTCTTGACCCCCTTCTGCTGGAGAACTCCTAGCATACACCGCATGGTGCACTGCATTGCCTCCTAGGTTGTTGTACTAAATGAGTCTGCCTGACACTCCGGAAGGTGATATTGGGCTGACAATTTGATTGTTATAATATTCAGAATGAAGATTATTGTCTCTAACGTTAGTCGTGGAAATTGGTGTCCTGGGAACCAGTGCAAATGAGATATTGGTAAAGTTGAGGCAGTTCTTACTCTGGAATAGGAGTGGCTTGGATGCATTGGTGTGTATTAAGTGAGTTTAGAAAAGCCACGTCTGTGGGTGAAAAGACATAAATGATTATGTCAACAGCAGATGGTCTGAACTCAGGTGCAGATGAAGTGAAAGTGGATGTTTTTGTGATAGTATGTGTAAGTGTTTAGCAACCCTGCTGAGGTTCTGAACAGACGAGTTCAGTTTAAACCACTGGACAAGAAGGGGAGTACCTCAGTGATGAAGGCACAGAGTTATGTGGTTGCATTTAAGGACAATTGCGTTCATTGAAATATTAACTTGTGGGCCATCCAAGAAGTTGAATGGAGAATCTCAAATGACAATGTTAGGAACTAAAATGCAAAGCCACCTCATTCATGTGGAACATTGAAGTTTAAACATCCAAACTGTGCAATGGGTTAATGAGTTAGTAATATTAACCTCTGTATAGAGAGCATTAGAAGAGGTTTCACTCAACGGCTGTAAAATGCGTTATGCATGATCATTTGAAATCGCTGGGAAAGGTACTCCAAAGCCATGTTATTGCATCACTTTCTGTTTCTTGGCATCTGCACTCAGGTTAGCTATTTGTTACACTTGCTTTTTGTACAGCTTCTAGCATCCATCTTAGACTGCGTTTGATACGTAGCTGTATTTTGTTTGCACTCTAGTTAGGCGTGAATATTAGGCATGCACAACTAAATATTTCTCTGTATTTTATGTCAAGCAGAAAACATAAATACTGTACAGCAAAGGAGCTGAAATAGGCTAGATCAGTCTCTATGCCCAAAAGTAAAACTGTTTTTTATTCATCCATGTACTGGATTAAGCATTCTGATCTTCCCACATTAAAAGGTGTTTCATGAATGAAATGTGTTAATTTTTTTGGTATGTCTCACAAATATTAAGATGGACTTTTTGGACCAAATTGACAGAATTGTTTCAAAAGTTTGAATATTTGGTCATATTGCAAATTTATAGCAAATGAAATTTGGCGGCTGGCTATTATGTTTTCTCAATGAATATTCATAAGAAAAAGAAGTTGCAATTATAGAGCGACTTTCAAAATATGAGGACAGTTGCAAAGCTAAAGAAGTATTTCTGAAATATATTAACTGTTGTTGGAAATTGTTAGCATTTATGATGCAATGCCTACTTTATGTGATAATACTTATAATGATAATCAGACACTCACCCCACACTTTCACATAGATATGATGACAGGGTGTAGAATACATCTATTTATATGAGGTTTAAAGTGTGACATATCCTTCTCTATCAAAAATAAGCATATTTTATTTTGGTTTGGGTTCCATGCAAGTGTAGAATTTATGGAGAAATGGAATGTTGGATACTGAAGTGACTCCAATAGTTTTTTCCTCCATTTGGTTCATTCTTTTTCTTACTCCTTAAATGGATTGGTGACGTTGGTAGGCACAGATTAATCTCTGGTGCCATGCGCCATGTTGTCAGATTTTAGACTATGGAATTTATTGATTAAGGTGGTAGTGCTGAGGAACACGAACCCCGATGCATTTGCACATCAGACATTCAGTGCACTATGTTGAGGTCAAAGGTCAGTAAATTCAGACTGAGCATGTTATTGATCACAGCCAGATGGCCACAGTGCACCTTTCAGCTCTTGGGTCAGTTATTGAGTCCATTAACGAGTCCAAATTTAATTTTTTAAAAAATGTACTGGCCAATAAAAACACAGCTGAACTACACTTTTCATTTTATTATTGTTATTATTATATTATTGAATCAAGATTTGAGTTGAAGTTTAATAAATGCAGCACTGAATGCAGAGTCAATGATTATAGAAAATCTATAATCAAAGCCAGATACAAGTTATCAAAAAAATCAAATCTTTAATTATTGCAGTTACAATCACAAATATAATGGATGAACCTTCCGTGCAATGTACATATATACGAGAGCCAGAGGCATAAAACATATCAGCTTCCCAGCAATTTATTATCTTGCAATCAGAAGATATACAATACTGTGCAAAAGAAGAATAAGAATATGTAAAGCAAAGGAGCTTTCAAAAATAATGAAATGAAAAATTCTCAATATAAAAAATACTGTAAAGAGCAGTAAACAGTAAAAAAAATTAAATTAAATCAATATTTGGTGTGACCACCCTTTGTCTCTAAAACTGCATCAATTCTCTTAGGTACACTGTCATTCAGTTTTATCAGAAAATCGGCTGGTAGGTTTTTCCAAATGTCTTGAAGAACTTGCCACAGTTCTTCAGACGTTGACTGTCTCGCTTGCTTCTGTCTCTCCAGGTAATCCCAGACAGCCTCGATGATGTTGAAATCAGGGCTCTGTGGAGGTCACACCATCAGAAACCACATAAAAATCTAGACTGCCCAAGACCTTTGCATAGTACAGTACAACTTAAGTACTTGTGTTAAAATAAATGAGAGTTGCGTTGCTTCTGGTGAATTGGTAGTACTGTGTTTCCCTGTGTGAAGTGGAACATCAGGACTGTCAACTTCATGCCGCTACAGTTATACACGGGCAGCGTTGCTGCCTCAGAGTTCCAGTAACCAGGTTCAGCCCTGACATTCAGTGCTGCCCATGTGAAGCTTGCTCGTTCTCCCTGTGGCATTGTGGATTTCCCCTAAGGGCTTCGCTTTCCATTTTTATCACAAATATATGTGGGCTGGTGGACTAATTTGTCAGTGTAAATTTACCCCGAGTGTATGTGGCTGGCGGGTAAATCAGGATGAAGTCGATGGATCAGTGCGAGACAGTGGGTTAAGGGGAAATAAGGGGGGGGAGTTGATGGATTTGCTCTGAAAGCTGGCATAGACTTGATAGAAATATGAATATGAAGCCCATCAATTCATGTCAGTCCATCATCTTAATGAACATGTAGAATAGGTTTTCAGATCTTTTTTAAAATTTGTTATCAAAATATGTATATGTCACCATATACTACCCTGAGATTCCATATACTATATTTTGTTCATATTTCCTCTAAACTTGGTGAACTGGAGCATTCCTTTGAATGATACGCATCTATCATATTTCAGTACCGCGTACTGAACATTAACATTGTGTTTGAATGAAATTACAGCTAAGACATACTTTAAAATTACAGCATGATTGCATAAGATCTGAGTTTACAAGTGTGCTTAGGCCAATAAAAGGCCACCACACCATAAATCAGGAATGGAGAACTGACTAATTAACAGTTAGTTAGATAAGGCACTCTACAGAGAGTTAGATAAGACTCCTTTCAAATTAATACTTAATATGAGCATGTAATGTGCTCCAGCTTAATCTGAAGCTGGTTTGTTTCTCCTGAGAGTTCAAGAAGTAGATGATCTCAGTGAAAATATATATTATTTCTAATTTTCAGAATGAGAGATGAAAACTGAATAAAATTTAACAGTCATAATTAAAATGGAAAAAGAAAAGGTTAATAAAGTGTTTAAAGGACGTTAATGATTTTTATTGAGAACGTATATTAAATAACATGTATTGGGCTTTCTTTCAATGGTTTTTAATTCCCATTTTATTGATCCCTAGCGTGATAATGCATAGAAATTGTTCCCAATGACACCTGATTGAAAAACTCCAAAACATGGACCTTTATACCTCCCCCTGCAACTGGATCCTCGACTTCCTAACAATCAGTGTGGATTGGAAATAATATCTCCACCTCGCTGACAATCAACATTGGCACGCCCCAAGAGTGTGTATTTAGCCCGCTGCTCTACTCTCTCTACACTCATGACTAGACACAGCTCAAATGCCATCTATAAATTTGCCTTAAATACAACTATTGCTGGCAGACTTTCAGAGGGTGACATGAAGGCATGAGGTATACCAACAAGTTGAGTGGTGTCACAGCAACAACCTACTGCTGTCTTCACATTCAAGTTTGATGTGTTGTGGATTCAAAGATGCTTTTCTGCACAGAACTGTTTTAATGTGTGGTTATTTGAGCTACTGTTGCCTTCCAGTCAGCTTGAACCAGCTCTGACCTCTCTCATTTAAAACCCACAAAACAGCTGAGAATATCCATCTACAAAAAGAATGGATGTATTTTTGTATCTCGCACAATTCTCTGTGAACTCTCGAGACTGCTGTGTGTGAAAATACCGTGAGATCGGCAGTTTTTGAGATACTGAAACCACCCCACCTATCGCTAACAATCATTGCACGGTCAAGGTCACTCAGATCACGTTTCTTCCTAATTCGGATGTCTGGTCTAAGCATCATGCTCCTGATCATGTCTACATGCTTTTATGCATTGTGTTGCTGCCATAGGATTGGCTGATTAGGTATTTGTGTTTTGAACAGGTGTACAGGTATACGTGGCTACTGAGTGTACATATGCTGTGTTGTTCTAGTAAATCGAAGAAGGGGATTAATCAGGCTGCAACTCCCAATTTGTATCATTGGAAGTCAACAATGACAGATGGCATGAAGCCTAATTAGTCAGCTCCATCTTAGGTACTAGCCTACAAAGTACCCAGGACATCTTCAGGGAACGGTGTCCCAGAAAGGCAGCCTCGATTACTAAGGACCCCCAGCACCCAGGGCATGCCCTTTTCTCACTGTTACCATCAGGAAGTAGTACAGAAGCCTGAAGGCACACACTCAGCAATTCAGGAACAGCTTCTTCCCCTCTGCCATCCGATTCCTAAATGAACATTGAACCCTTGAACACTACCTCACTTTTTTAATATAGATTATTTCTGTTTTTGCACAATTTTTAATATGTTCAATACAAGTATACTGTAATTAATTTTTTTTCTCTTTTATATTATGTATTTCATTGAACTGCTCCTGCTAAGTCAACAAATTTCACGACACATGCTGGTGATAACAAACCTGATTCTCATTCTGTTAGCTAGTTTATAAAGAGTAACTGGATGCATTCTTTCTTTGCTGCTGCCTGCTGATAGTGAAGGGAATCATTCGACTATTCTTTAGTTTCATAAAATTGCAATATGAAAGTGGGTGCACTGTATACAGTGTCATGCAAAAGTTTGGGCACCCCGATCAAGATTTCTGTTACTGTGAATGGCTAAACAAGTAAAAGATGACCTGATTTCCAAAAGGCATAAAGTTAAAGATGACACATTTCTTTAATATTTTAAGCAAGATTACTTTTTTATTTCCATCTTTTACAGTTTCAAAATAACAAAAAAGGGAAAGGTCCCAAATAAAAAGTTTGGGCACCCTGCATGGTCAGTAGTTAGTAACACCCCCTTTGGCAAGTATCAAAGCTTGTAAATGCTTTCTGTGGCCAGCTAAGGGTCTTTCAATTCTTGTTTGGGGGATTTTCGCCCATTCTTCCTTGCAAAAGGCTTCTAGTTCTGTGACATTCTTGGGCCGTCTTACATGCATTGTTCTTTTGAGGTCTATCCACAGATTTTCGATGATGTTTAGGTCATGGGACTGTGAGGGCCATGGCAAAACCTTCAGCTTGCACCTTGTGAGGTAGTCCATTGTGGATTTTGAGGTGTGTTTAGGATC